>NW_005841863.1:4541394-4541693 GCF_000455745.1 Alligator sinensis
GGGGGGGGAAGCGAGGCCCCCCCGGCTCCCTGTAGCTAATGTCGGGGTGGGGGGGAGTGGGCCCAGGCCCAACACGAGGGGGTGGAGGGGGTGGAGCGTGCCCAAACAGGGGAAGAGCTGTCCTGCCACGGTGGGGGAGGGAACAGCAGGCCCAGCTGGACCAGCCCCACGTGGTGGCAGTGGTGGTTGGGAGAGGGAAGGAGCAGGCCTCCTCCCCACTCGGGCCTGGGCTTGCTCCTCCCCCACTCCCCTCCCCTGTGTCAGCCCCAAGCCCACTCCTCCCATTCCCAAGTGCTCCC
>NW_005841863.1:4541703-4565168 GCF_000455745.1 Alligator sinensis
CCCGACAATGTGGGGGGGGGGGGGACTGGGTGCACTGTGGCACCGGCAGTGACAGTGGGGCCAGGGGAGAAGTGCACCTGGGCCCAACGTGGGGTGGGGAACGAGCCTGAGCCAGGGGAGTAGTATCTTCATAAAGATCCAGGCTGCTATGACACCAGTGGGAGTTTTGCTGTTCACTGCATCAGAGCCAGGACTTTATCCCGTGTCTCTACATGTCTGTACTGCATCTGTGCTGCACCCAGGGGTGCTGCCATGAGGCACCTCCCTCCCACTCCCCCCCTGCTTTCCATGTGCTGAAAAAAACATAGCTGCATTAGTGCCATCTGGAATACCATGGAGCAGGCCCAGGACCAGCAGCCTGAGGGTGATATCCAGATTGTCAAATAAGTAGCATGATTATGATTTTTCAGAAGTGTTGCGCAGCCTATGACAGCAATGGAGCACTGGAGGTTGTTTGAAGAATCACCTAAATATGGCAATCAGAATCTTGGGGTTCATCTCCTATTTTTGTGCCAAAACCTCTATTGAACACCATCCCACCACATGTCCTGCATGGACTTGCAAACATGACAGAGAACCCATGTTCACATCTGTTGTTTCCTCCCAATGCATGGTGCACAGCCGCTCGTAGACTCAGATTTTGATAAAGACATCTATAAGAAGTTACAGGAGCCAGCAATGAATGATATAGCAAATCCCAGAATTTGCCCTTTTTGGCAACCCGTCCTCTCCCCACAAATATTAAAGACAGGAAGGAATGTGATATGTGCTGCTCCCAAAGAGAGTTCAGAGTTGGAGTAAGTTCAGCAACACCCAGTTTTGAAGATGAGTTGATCCAAAGCGGTTTTGTAGTCATTCTTTACTGACAGGAAGGCTTTTCCACTAGGACTATACCGCAAAATAGCTGCGCAATTAGCAATACATTTTTCTCTTTTATAATTATTATATTACTAACATGGAGGTAGTGAAAAACACATACTGTTTAAAAACTGAAGACAGCATCTGCCTACCTATGGTCTCTCTCAAAAATAGGACTAGAGACAGAGGACTTTTGACTTACAATATGCTGGCCTCCTGGTCTTGCCAGCTAAGCTCAATGGACTAAGAAGTACTTGGACAGAACACCTGTGTACTGTAGGTCCTGAAGGAAGTATCATTGGTCACTCGGTGATATTTTTACCTCTGAATCACAATTTCTTTCTTCCCCCAATTTTATGGGGTGTTGTGTTACTGGAGGTACAGGTGAAGTGTGCTCATTTCAGCCTTCTTGCAAGACTGCTAGACCATTTGTCCTGAATTTCAGTTTGGCTATGGTCTGCTTAGCTATCTGAAATCTTCCACATTTGGAATGTGCGTGAGTATGCTTACGTATGTGCACATATGTGTATGTGTGTGTTTGTGTGTATATGTGTGTGTGTGTGTGTGTATGTGTGTGTGTGTGTGTGTGTGTGTGTGTGAGAGAGAGAGAGAGAGAGAGACAGACAGAGAGAAGTGTTTGAATAAGATTTCTTCAGCTAATTTTGAGTTATGGGAGATTGAAAAATATCAACACATTTCCCATTGTGGGAAATTCTGACTACCCTTTTATATACAGAGCTCTGGCAAAAAATGACTGAAGCATGAAGTTAAAACCCTGGCATGAAGTTAACAACCTGCACCCCTGGCATAAAAGCTTCCATTTGTATGGCCAAATGATAAATATGGGTCAGACACTCAGATACTAAATTTCTTTGGGTAGCATTTTCCTCCACAGTTCAAGGTGGATATGAATAAAGTTATTGGGATGTGACTACATGAGAAAATCTGACTTGCAGTTGCACGTGGCCTTGGCTTCTACTCACTTAAAAGTAAGGCTTCTAATACAAATGTCTTGAAGTAATATTTTGAAACATGTTCTCTCTTTTTTTACTTAGGAACCAATAAATTAGTTTAAGGAGGAAGAAGTCATGCAAAGTCCTTGCATTAATGCCACATTTTATGCATTTAACTAGTCAATTGCCCATCAAGAATGACAGGGAGGGGCGGGCGGGGATGGAGCGCTGCCACCCACCACCCCATGCTGCCCCTCACACCCCACCAGCTCCTGTCCCTCCCTCCCTCCCTCCTGGATGTTCTCAGGGCTCGGTGGTGGCAGCAGGGCATTGCCGTTGTGCCCCTCCTCCCCTTCCCACTTCCCTCCCCTTCCTGCTTCTCTAAACCCGTCCTCCCTGATGCCTCCACCTCCCTGCTGGCTTTTGTCGGGGCCCAGCAGCAGCAGCAGCAGCAGCAGCAAGGCTAGAACAAGGTGGGGTGAGGCCAGCGACGTGCCGCTAGCACCACGTGCTGCCGCCTCCAAGGAGCAGCATCCCCACCCCCCGCATCTGGCCCCATGTGGCAGAGTGGGGGGTTGGGGGTGAGGCCAGCACTGCACAGCCAGCACCCAGCACCATCTCCACCTCCAAGGAGCATGGCCGGAGGGGGGGAGAGCAACACCAGCCCCCCCTCCCACTCCATTCCCTCCGTCCCCACTGTCATGGCGGTGCTCTGCCGTGTGTGTCTGTCTGCGTACAGCACTCTGATTGGTTGTTTCAGTCAGCATTGTGGTTGGCTGCTGAGACAACCAATCAGAGTGTGAATAAAGCATTACAAACAGACAGACAGACTCAGGCTTTTATTATATTAGAATTCTTGGGGAGCAGAGGCTGTCTCTTCATTTGTGTTTGTTCAGTGCCCCAACTAATGGCTCCCCCAAACCCGGTACAACCTTTAGATTATGATGATCAGAACATAAGTGCCGTATTAGGTCAGACTGATGGTCCACCCAGTCCAGTATCCTGTCTTTGACACTGGCAACAGTAAATGCTTTAGATGATGATGATGCTAATACATAACTACACTAGTGGCTACAACCTTCCAGTGAAATCCTGGCCCTAATAAATCTCATAGTGAATGTGAATCTCATAGTGAATCCTATTGACTTCGATGAAACTAGAATCTTACCTGAATGGACAAAAGGTTTCGGAAGAGGCCCTGCAGGGTTCTCTGAGCATGGGGAGACAAAATGCAATATCCTCCTGACTGGCTTAGTGTTTGTTTTGTGCAATGATGGTTTACAGAAGGATCAAACTGACACCCACCTCTGCTCCCCATCAATGCACATGCTTTGTCTTACTGCCTGCCTGTAAGCTTGTGACCCTACTGCCTTTGGTATTCAGACCATATTCATCCCTGATCTTTTGTCTGTTTTCTATTCTTCAGTTCATTTTCCTTCTTTCTTCTTATCCTAATTAAGAAGTCTGTTTTGCCATCAAAACACAAGAGCCTTTTTCAGGAAACTCCAGGTCATGCTAAAGGCATTTCTATGTGTAAATAATTCATATCCACAAATGAGAAGAAACCCTTGAATCTCTCTGATGTTTTATTTGTTTGATGGGGTAGGGAGGGAGGCATTTAATAGGTTGGCTTGTGTGCTGCACTTGTGCCCTCAGTTCCTCTGATGGTTTTTGAGGGAAATGCACCTAAAAGACCAGTTGGAAGCATTTGTAAGGTTAATATGAACTCTTCCTTTCCCATTTATGGGCTTTCTGCTCCACATATCATTATGTTACCAGTGTCAATGCCTAGCCTTACAGCAAGGTCCATTCATATCAACTGCATGGTGGCAGAGAGAAGGTGGGGAGAGGGGCGGTCATGAGCTTGGAGGTGTTTGCTCTGTGACACTTTACTATTCCAGTAAACTACACTCACCAGGGCTACAAAGACCTAAATGAAGACAAGGATTAATGCTTTAGGGGCATTTGGCAGATTTTCCATTGCAGCTAAACAATGGCCAGTGACAAGTGGCCTCAAAAACTCTGCAGGCATTGACTAGGATTTTAAATTCACAACACTGAAAAACCAGAGACCACACCTTTAATGCCAGCTCAGAAATGTTTACAGCATCTGGTTACCCCAGTCTGGGAAGCTAATCCATGGAGATTTGAAGGTGTCTGGCAAAGAAACTCATTTTTCCTTGGGCGTCATTTGAAAGAAAAATAGTAATATTTCCAGTTTTGCAATTGGTCTTTGGCAGCTGTAGTGTATTGCCTTACAGAATTACTGTGATTATAGACTACAGTGTGCATTGCAAATGAGGATTTCTGTGTACCTATTCAGTGGATTCTTGAAGAGATGTCAAGTTTAATTCAGATAAGGCATAATCAGGTACAAGCTCTCCTACATGGAAGGAGTGACCCTGAGGTATGGCACTGAGTAATATATGGGCCAAATTAGGTTTCTTAGCTACAAGATAAAAACCAGGGCATACCCTAACGTTGATCTTTTCCAGAATTCCTGATTAGTAGCAGCAAGAGAAGCAAGAGCAGGACAAGGGTTAGTAATATATTTGACTGGGTAAATAAATATTGTGGTATAGGGACTGAGTTGAATCCCATATGATTTGCATGCTGCTTTGTTCATGCTGAATCTGTTACTATTGGACATGCTCTCTGCTTATGCATAGGGTAGATATTTAAAGATGATTCTGTTGTGGCTTGCTTATCTTTGGTCAGCTTTTTTCTTGTTTTTACATTCCCTTTGTTTGATTTTTACTAATTATTTAATCTTGAGACCAATGTTATCATCTTCAGGGTCTTCTGTGACTTGTGTATAGTACTTCACTACTCAGCTCATCTCACTTTTCCTCATCCACCTGTAAGGTGCCTGCTTTGAAAGCAGCTAGGAGAGGTATCTCATGTAAAATATCTTCAAGGAGACTTTCAGAGGCACAAAAGCCACTTGGGAATCCCTTGACCACCTACTAAAAATCAGGGAGACTGGGTGTCTAGCCCTCCTTATTGTATAATGGTATTTATATAAAGAGTCAATAAGCAAACAGTGATAATGTGCCACTCATTATGAACTCCCATTTGCTTCTAAGAAGGATCCATGCAAGAAAGGTGCGTAGGAACTTTATGAAACAGAGTTTGGAGCCTCTAAAGTCTATAGACAGTGTAAAGGACAAAGGGACACCAGCCCTATAGTATAATTTTTAGCTATAAACTTCAGATTCTTGCTGTTGCAATATGCCATTGCTGCTGTTGAAACATCCCACACTAGAGTACTGACTGAGCTGCAGTAGACCCATGCCAAGGTCCTTTCTGTATTGAAATGTGGCAGGAGAATGGCAGGGGAAGTGTTGGAAAATTTGGAAGCCAAAAGATAGACAAGCACACAGAGCTTAATAATATTTTTGCACAAAAGAGCTCTCTTTTTTGATAATGAACCACAAAAAAGCTCCTCCCTGATCCACAAGGCAGAGCTCTCCTTCAGGGCTCTCCCTTGTTAGATATCCTAAATGTGCTGCCACACATTAGGTACCCATCAGCTTATTGAAGCCTAATGCATCATATGCCCAGTGAATTACTACTTTAGAGTAATTCCATGATTATTTTAACTAAAGTCATGTATAATAAGCCTAGAGAGCTCTTAGCTCTTAAAAATGTAAAATGAATGCTCCCAAATAGGAGCATACCAGCATATGGCATCAGCCTTAACATTGGCATTGAGCACAGGATGGACAGGAACATTTTCAATCTCTCCTGCCTCTGTACCAAAACCAAAGTTACTTCAGCCTCAATTGTGGAACTTCAGCATGCCTATGATTGTGCTGTCATTGCACATATGGAGGAGGACCTACAAACGGCCCTTAACTGCTTCTCTCAAGCATACCAGTGCCTGGGACTGACCCTTAACATTGTAAAAACAAAGGCCAATCAATTCCTCCAGCTCAGATCCTTATTGTTGGACAGGAGCTGGAGAATGTTGAACACTTTGCATACCTGAGCAGCCATCTCTCAAAGAAGGCCAATACAGATGAAGGGTATAGGATCCGATGTGCCAGCTCTGCTTTCAGTAGACTGAATCATTATGTGTTAAATGATTACAACATCAGGACTCAAAGAAAGCTCCTACTATATAAGGCTGTGGTAATCCCAACTCTTCTCTATGGCTGTGAAGCTTGGGTGACCTACAGAGACCACCTGAAAAAGCCTGACATGCCATCACCAGTGCTACCTCCGGAGGATCCTTGGCATAAAGTGGGAGGATCGCTGCACAAATGCCAGTATTCTCACCTATGCTAACACCACCAGGGAAGCATTGATTATTCAACATCAGCTGCACACAGGGCACTACTTGTGCATGCCTGATAAACGCTTGGCAAAACAACTGCTATACTCCCAACTCAGTCAAGGACAAAGGACATGCAGGGGCCAGAGGAAACAGTACAAGGACATCCTCAAAGTGAACATTAAGAATTGTCTCACTGACACCACAAATTGAGAAAAATTAGCCTCAGACGGGGCTATCTGGCAATGCCTTGTGAGAGAAAGTACATCTTACTTTGAGGGAAACCATCTTGCCCTGGAGGCAGGAAAACAACAGAAATGGAAGGAAAAGAAACAGAAACCAGAGAAAGAAAAGAACTGAGAAATCCGTGGTCCAACCCTCCCTTTAACAACCCCTTTTGGCATTTGCCAGGGAGTCTGCAGCTCCAGGATCAGCCTTCTTAGCCATCAATGAACTCATTTACAACCCTTTACTTGATCCACGGGATTGATCATCCTTGACCATGAGGGATCACCACTGATGACGATTAGCAAGGGACTACATCAGATGCAGCTGGCCTCGTCTGGCCATTGCTAAGACCAGCCATGATACAGAATGAAAATCAGCTTTCCTTTGGTTGCTAAGACAGGTATAATTATACCTGTAGATACTATTTGATCAAGTTTGTGTATGTTTTCAGAGACAAGAAACGAACATTAAATCGTTGTTTAGAGACTTATGTACAGTGTTTTGGTGGCTGCTCCCCGTACTTAGCAGAGAGGCAGCTGCTTAAAAGAAGTTAAACTCCCACTAGAGCTCTTCCTAGGTTGGACTCTTTGTTGTAGCAGGAAAGAGCCATAGATTAAAGCTCTTAAACAGGCCACCATTCTGTGGTGACTTCAATTGTTGGTCCACATTACTGTAGTGCTAAAGTGTGGAAAATATTGTCTGAAAATTTGACTTAGATACCCACAGCATGTTAATAATTCACTAACCTCTTAGAAGTAGGAAATGAGCATGTGTAGGGGCAAGGCCTCTGTATACACTGTACTTATTTGGCAAATAGTAAAATACTCATCTGGTAATCAGGCATATTTCCAGAACAGTCAATTTACTTAATGCATCATGGTACTTCTGCAATGCGAATCTTTTGTCAGGCATGGTCCATTTTCCAGAGATGCTGAGCTGCTGCAAATTCCCAATGAAATCAAAGGGAAATGGAGGGACTCAGCAGCTTGGAAATCAGGCCAACAGCTTCCACCACAAAGGAAGATTTCTTCCTGTGTTTTACACTTTCTCATTCTCCTCTATAAGATTTCCTTTGTATTGGGAATATTTAATGCTGTAAATGAATTACCATGTCATTTGCTTTTTCATTAATCTCTATATAATACAGTCTGGCATTCCATCAGGGAAAATACTACTTGTCTCTGAAATACTGTACATTAATTTTTATTTCTGTCTTATAAAAGCAGCTCATTCTGGACAAAACTAATTCTCCACTATTACTGAAGGCTTTGAGTGAATGTGTGGAATGCGTTACAGAATCACTAAAGCCTGGCTGAAAGCACTCTCAGCAGTGTGGGCACAATTACTGTCCATTACAAATTCCAGGAATGAAGATAACCCTTACTGAATGAGCGACTACTTTGCATGGGCATAAAAAGAAAAATGGTATCCTTCCTTCTGCTCCAAAGAATAAATGAATAAATACCCTCACCCCAGCCCCAGTTGTGTGGTCTATATTCAACTCCCTGAGACATTCTAGGTGGCATTTGGCCCTTCTGCAGAAAGCTGCACTGGCTTTATGAGCTATTGCAGACTCATTGAATGATCTGAATATCCTAGATCCCACTCCTGTGTGGCCAGAGCCCCATGCCCTGCTGATGTCAGGAAGTCTTCACATCACCTGCTGGATCTCAGAACAGATTGCAGGATCAGGGCCTAGCTGAGGCGCTCACAGCAGAACCTCAGAAATAAAGGATGTTTTTTGAAGGCAACGGGCCCATCCTAGCCTCAAGGATAGGTTTTGGGATGAGGCGTTTTTATTGTTTCTTTTTTTTTTTAATAGCATAACCATACCTATGAAAGCTCACCTGTTTTAATTTTCACTTATTTCTACCATGTCCAGTGCTTCTGTTAATCCATCCTTATCTAGAGTACCACAGACCTAAGTCCTGTTGATTTCAGTGGGACTGTCCTTGCTAGGGATTTCTAGCTGAATGGAGGCTTTCCTGTAGGTGAACTAGAATGTGAGAGGGACCCAAAACCAAAAATGAAACCGAGCAGTCTTCATGGCCTGAAATCGTAGAACTGCAATAAGTTAGCGCAGACAATTGCGGCTGAAAGGATTTTTACATTTCTTTTAAATTTGTTTAGTTTTCATCATCTCATTATGGTAAAAGAGGCTACGGGAGGTTTTAACACATGTTTTTTCAGGTTGAGGGTACCCTTTTGAGGACACACCTATACACACATACACACACACGGAGAATAAATATATATTTAAACTGCTCTATTTGAAGACATAACACACCTACAGGTAAGGTGTACTAGGGATGAGCTCTGCTCTTGGAGTGTGTAAGACTTCATGAGGTCCTGTATTTTTCCAAGGAGTTTCACATAGTAACTAGTTAATGAAGCAAATTATTAATTGCACTTGTGTGGAAAGGAAGTCTGCCTACAAGGGTCTTAGGATGATTTTCATGCACAGCTATGTAATTTATGAATGAATGTGTGTCATCAGAGTAACAGTAATAGCTTAAGTGGATGCAAACAGCTAATCATGTCCCTTATCTCTGTGCTATTCACCACCTTAAGCTGCACAGAGAGCTGTCTGGTTCAAGTACTTGACTCATCTGGATTTGAATGGCTGCATGTGGTTTCTCACTTCCAGGTTATGTCTTCAAATAGAACAGCTCAATGTTGCTTCCTAAACTGCAGGTCTGTTGGCCCTTTGGTGGCACCTGCAGACCTTTGCTGTCTCATTTTTAATATCAAGTCCGTGTTCTTTGCAAAAGCTTCTTGTATAATAGAGTGGGGAGTTCATAGTCCACTGTCTTGAGTGTTATAACCTCAAGCAAGTCACATCTCTTCATGAGTCATGATGACACATTTTCCCCATCTCTTAAACAATGGTCATGACAGCCCTGGCTTGTGGGGCTCAGCTAATGTATGTCAAGCCCTTTGAGAATCTCCACTATGTATGTGAAAGAAGCCATTACATTGGATTTTTCCACAAATAGAGATAGCTGTGTGTCACAAATCAGGCAAAATGGTACTAAATTAGCCTAAACCACTTAATCTCAGGTGCCACCCTGCCCTGCTTTCTCCATGCATAGGGGTTACAGAACCATTAGCACCTTTTGTACCACTGTTCTCATTTAAAGCACAACTGTGAAATGTATTTTAAGCTAGTGCCTTTTCAGGTATTTTGGGTACTATCAGCATTAATAGATTTCCCCAAGCTGATAGTGATAGATAAATGGCATTCATTTATATTGCATTTAACAAGAAAAGGCACAGAGCAAAGAGTTAAGTGCCATTTTGCTGCGTCAATACCCCAAGCAGTTTAAATGTATATTTATTCTCTGTTTGAAATAATGCAAACTATTCAGAATGCTATGAGAGCTATGAAAAACACAGGGCTTGGAAAACTGGCAGTTTTTGTGGTTTTGGGGTTTAGAGTAAAGTTTCACAACCAATCAGCCCAGAATAATGTCCGGTAAAGGCATTTCTGCTTGTTAGTCTATTTATTTATTTACTTTGGCACAGCGAGCCATGGACTGAAGCTGTTTGGAGGAGGGACAGTGAAAATACTTGGGCTCTGTCAAAAGGTCCAATCCTGCAAAGTGCTAAGCATTGTCAGCTTTCAGCAAGGACTGTGGGGCACTCAGCAGTTCACTGGAGGCGCCCAGTGCTCACCCACACCAGGGCCTTCAAGTGTGGGATGTATGACTCTTTTCAAGGTGGCATGAAAAGTCCAGTCAGCACATGTAGCATTCCAGATGAATTGCACAGACATAACAAAAATGTCAATATTGGATCCCTTTGACACTTTACTTTGGCAGTCTCTGGTTTCTGTGTGTCGCCTTCTCTGCTGGTGGCCCTGATCTCAACTGCCTTTATTGAGTTCTCCCCATTGCTTGATACTCTGTGTTTTCCAACACTCTTCCTGTTCCCAGAGCCCCGTATGTCCCAATGGGGACTTTTGAACTATTAACCTATTGCTTCTGGGCAAATATTTGAAATCTGTTCCAGTTCCCCCCTCCCCCAAATGTGCTGGCACATTAGAAAACTCTGTGGAAAACTCTTCTTGGCTCCAGGTCTTAACCAGGAGAGCTGCACGGTTTGGAGGGCTTGTATTGTTCAGATGAGCTCTGCCAGGTGGAGGTGTTTGTTCCTAGGGTTGCTCAACCCACCCTATCAGTCTCAGAAGGCAAAGTCTGCCCTTGTTCCAGCTGAATGCTTGATGGTCACCAAACTAGGCCGGGACAGCATGGATGCAGCCCTAGTACAGGGGGCAAGTCTGATACATCCAAGACATGAACTTCACTGGCCACATCTCCAGCCTCTACCCTGGCCTGCCCCTTCCTCTTGCTGTGTGCTTGCCATGCAGCTGTAAGTAAGTACAGAAGCTTTCTGTATGGCTTGACTGTATCTTGCCCATTGCATAGAACGGGAACCTGACCAGTGCTGTATCTTCCAAGGCCTGCTATGGACTGATATGAGCCAAAGATTGTGGCTTATAGCAAGGGGAGAACAAGACTTCTGAGGCTAACAACAGGCTTTGTTCACTGCAGTATATGGATATGTATTACAACAGACCATCCTTCTGTTCAGGGTTGCATTACTGAGTGGGTGCAATGTGCTCACTAACACGGGTGCAGCTAAGAAATGTGCAGCTAGGTGAGAAGCCAAAGTTCCTTTTCTTCGACTGACTGGATATAATTAACCAATGAGTCAGGCTTCACTGCCCCATTTTTCTGCAGAGTATTTCAGTCGGCCGTCCAAACCACTGGTGAGGCCGTATTCAACCCACAGCCCTCTGGGAGATACATGACTCTGTGACCCACATAGTGCAGGATTCTCACACAGGCTCTAGGGGTAGTTCTGTGAGCCTGGTTTGGTGAAGGTGACCTTCACACAAGGTTTTAATCGTGTCTGTTAAACTCTGGGGTTTTGCTTCATTCAGTCTTTGTGATGTATTGCAAATGCCCCCAGCTGGGATGTCTACAAAGGTGACAGCAAAAACCTTTATCAAGTAAATCTGATTCTTCCCCTTCCCAGAGTCCCTGGATGTGGGGCTGTTTAACGGCACAGTAGGACTTAGGCATGACTGTCTTGCTGCTGAGCCTTTGTGCCTTAGTGGTGCTTTCTGTGGCTGCCACTAGCTGCTAGCCTGTCAACTCCTTTGACCCCCGAAGAAGTGGGAAACCAAGTCCCAAACCTAGAGATGGTGCAGTGAACAGGTGGCTGCTGGGAACCAAAGCCAGCGGGTGTTATGCAAGTTGCCCAGCCAGGGCATGACTGGGACCCTCAGAAGCCAGACACCAGAGGAAGGAGGAAGATGGAAGGAATGGCAATATTCTGGAAATGCTGCCACCTGGTGTCAACTCTGGAGATCTCCAAACAACCAATATGACTGCCAACCCTTGTGCTCCTGCTGCGATCCGGTGCCTGGGAACCGAACAATGGCTGCATTGTTCAAAATAAAGTAGGAGTTACTTGAATAGCCTGAGGTGGCCCACTTGAGCATCGGTGACTGTCATCTTCACCCACGTTGCTCTGTGGTCTGTCTCTCTGCCGGGGCTACCTACGTGGCTCCCATCGCTGCAAGATCGGAACTCATCTGGATAGAACTACAGCAATGTGTACAGTGCATTGGATACAACAAACCATTGGGTCATTAGTATGTTTGGGAAAATGGACATGCTGGGAGCTGACCAATAGTCAAACTGAAAAAGTTAATTGTGAGGTGTGCTCTAGGGAAGAAGCAAAAGGGGTGGAGGTTTTTTGACCTGAAGGGTCAGTGTTAGTACTCATCATCCTGTTTTCTCTGTGCCGAAACAGATTGTTCAGATCTGCATGCCTCCATTGCAGACATTCTGTACTACATTAGTTTAATGGCGCTGTCACTATGAATTGCAAACTTTCTCAGCTCCCCCCCTGTGCTGGTGTAGCATGGCAACATAAGGAACATCTGTTCTGTTACCCTTTGCTGGAAATGGGAAACATCATATTGCATTTTTGTTATTAGCCTTATTTGGATGCCAGTGGTTTTGTTTCTAAACACATCAAGGCAGCTGAATAACCTTAATTGAGTACCACAGAAAAAGCCTGGTTTCATGCAAATACAGCTGCCAGCATAATTATTAGGACAATACTGAACTTCTATTCCTGAGATCTGTTCCAGTTCTTTGGTTTTTATATTGCTCCCTTGCTGCTGAATCTCATTATAAACATCTCTCCACAAAGCAGTCTATAGCTCTGCAAGGTAGTTAGGCTGTAAACAAGTTAAGTCCTTAATTTTTTACATTAAGAATCCAAATAAACACAGAGATTACAATGTGTGCTAACCTTTTATTTATGTAGGAAATTAATCATTGGTAATTCAAGCACTACCGCCTGTAGGTAAATCCTTCTCATGTACTTGAAAGGGTCCCTAAAATTCCTGTCCTGCGGCTCCTTTGGATAACTTCCTGAGCCAGGTCTGCTTGCATTTGGAAATGAAGTAGTGTTTAATTCCCAGAATTAATTACATTGGGTATGTTGTCATTACATGATCAAATGCCCCTTATTGGCAGCAGTTAATCATGGAATATTTATATGAACCTCAAATCTGCCTGTCACAGGATCATCTCATTATAAAGGCTCAGTGGGCAGATATACACATGCAATTAAAGCACCTGAATTTTCAGCAAAGAAAATTCAGGTTCATTAAAGCACTTCTAGGCACACGTCTACACATGCACCCCTCTTGGGAGCAAATTTGCTTTCAATGGGAACAGTTGAGTCCAGGGCTGCTTCTGCTCCTGTGCCCTGCTTTGCCCACTGCAGCAGGCAGGGGGAGCTCCAGGCTCTCCTGGGTGCCAGTCCTGGGCTGGCAGGGGGCATGGGGGTCAGGCCTGGGCTCCAGGGGGTGGGAACACAGCTCCCACCCACTGTCCAGGAGACAGCTCCCAGCTGCTCAGTGCTCAGGATCGCAACCTGGCCCAGTGGCACTGGCTTGGGGCAATGCCCCATGCTCAAGTGTGGGGATAAGCAGCACTGAGACCAGGGGGAAGATATGAGGAGAAAGCAGCACTGGTCATGGGTGCTGCTTCTCTCTAGCGTCTCCCCCTTGGTCCCCAGTGCTACTTCCCCCCCACATCTCCCTCCCAGTCCCGGCACTGCTCCCCTCCCCACCAGCCTCCCTCTAGGTCCTGGCATTACTTCCCTCCCATGCCTCTACCCTTAGACCCTGGCACTGCTCCCCCCGCACCCTGCCACATCTCCTCTCCGATCCTGGCACTGGTTCCCCTTTACATCTCCCCACTAGTGGTGCTTTCTCCCACTGCATCTCCCCCTCTGGCACTGCTTTGCTTCCCCCCCAGTACTGCTTCCTACCCACATTTTTCTCCTGGACCCAGCGCTGTTTCCTGCTCGCATCTCCTCCCTGGTCCCCAGCACTGCTTCCCCACCCCCACATCTCTCCCTGGTCCTGGCACTGCTTCCCCCTTGCATCTCCCCCAGTCTCCCGCGCACATCTCTCCACATCCCTGTCTCTGGCATTGCGTTGCTTCCCCCTCATGTCTCCCCACTGGTTTGCAGCACTGCTTCCCCTTCTCTCTCTCCCCCAGTCCTCAACACTACTCCCCCCAATATTTCCCCCTTGGTCCTCACACTGCTTCTCCACCCCATCTCTCCCCGATCAGCTCCTGGCTTCCCTCAGGTATGGGTGGGGAGCAGGAGCCGACTGGGGTGTGTGCTGTGTAGGCAGGGGCAAACTTGAGGGGACAGGGGAGTTCTCTGTCCTCACAGTCCTGCTGCTGCCCACAGAGCTCATGCCCCAGCCGGCTCCCGCTCCCCACCCATGCCTGGGGGGACCTGGGAGCTGAGCAGTGCTGGAGCAGCAGACAACAACGTCCCCCTCTGCCCCTGGATGCCTAGGCTGACTCGGTCAGCAACTACACGTGCACTACTGTGCAGTAGCTAACACCCTGTTAATCTGGTACCTGTATTTCTTGGTACTAAAAACAATGCATTAGCCTAATTTACTTAACAGTAAATCCTGCGCAAGTGTAGACGCCGATGCTTTACTACGCATTAGTTTAGTGTCTAGATTAGTGATATTAGATTAGTAGTGTCTCATGTAGACACACCCAGTGGGTGTCAAAGTTTCTGATATTACTCAAGCAGTAAGGGTACTTGTACACATGATGATGTGGACATGTACATGTGACGAAAAATGACAAGAAATTGACATTTGTCTTAACATAGTGGTGTCACCATGTACACATGCACAATTTTTTTTTTTTCTGTCAAAATTTCTTTGAGCATGGCAACTTAGACTACCGCTGATATATTTTAGTTTGATCCAGGCAAATTGTCCCTTTGTGGACAAAAAAAATCCGTCACCTGTACACGTCACTGAGCTCCTGCTGCCTCCCTGTGCCATACCAGGGGCAGTGCGTGAAGGAGGCAGGAGGGTGTCTGGGTGTACTAGCAGCCAGAGAAGGTGGCAGAGATGGTGCATGGGGTGTTGGAAGCCTAGGTGTGCTCAGGGAAGCTCAGGCTTGGCAAGCTTCCAGCACCCCGTGCACCATCCCTGCCACCTTTTCCAGCTGCCAGAACACCCGGCCCCCCTCCTGCTGCCTCCCCATACTGCCCCAGGGACAAGCCAGCCCATTCCTGGGCGGTCCCAGGCAGTGGAAAGGCAATGGGGACAGTGCACAGGGAGCTGGAAGCCTCCAAGCATGAGCTTCCCAATGCCCAGGCTTCAGCACCCTGTGCACTGTTGGATTAGGCCAGGTGCTGCCTGAGAGCTGGGACAGCACCTGCGCCACTAGCACCTCACCTGGGTGGCGCTGGGGGTTGCCACAGCTGCGGAGGGAAGGACTGCCCCCCACTCCTCCTGCAGCTCAGGGGCTGCATGACATGGTGGCAGCTCGCAAGAAAAAAACAAAAAGGCAGCAAGGGGCCCGATCCTTTTTTTTGTTGTTGTCATGGAGCCTGCCTGCCTCTCTCGTGGCCGGGGGGACTGAGCTGCCAGCAACCCCTGACCTGTGGGGTCCCCAACCCTTCCCTCTGTGGCGGCAGCACCCCTGGGCGCTGCTCCCTGTGCAGACTCAGGGAAGAGTTGGATCCAGCGGGTACTGCCTCCAAGCTGCACCCATGCAGCCAGCACCCTGCCTGGGTGGCCCCAGGGGGGCGGTGAGCTGCCAATGGGCCTCACTGCTCCATAACAGTGATGGAAGCCCCTAAGTTGAAACAGTGGGTCACACTTAAAAACCCACCGTTTTCAATTTAGGGGAACTAAACCCCCCTCACACGTATAAGCACCCTAAAATGGTGGAATAAAGGGAACAGAGTATGTCCCTTGGATTTTTCCAGTGCCTGGGTAAAGTGTCTGGTGCTTTACATATTTTAAAACGAACCATGGATTCACTGGTAACCACAAGAATATTAACACTCTCCCTGACCCATGAGAGGAATGTTAGACTATTCCAAGTGTGTTCTAAAGAGTCCAGAGAAGTTTTCCTGAACCTTTCTGGTGGATTTGTGTGGCTTTGGAGAAGTCAGTCTTTGGTAAAGACTGAAAGTCAGGCTCCTAATGGATAGCTAGCCTCAGCCTTACCCACAGAGAGATAATTGATTCTTTCACTTTTTTATACCTGGACTGATGGGTTCAGATTTACCTTAGCTCATCTGTGAAGAATGTTTGGTCTCAGCCTAATTCCTTTGAGACATCTGCTCAGATCGCAAACAAATGGATATAACGTTGTCTTAACTAGGCGTTCTCTTTAAGAAAGTCAGGCTACAAGACCAGCAGAGGTTTTGCAGGTCAGGATTGTGTTGTATCAGCAGAACGTTTGTGGGGAAGGCTGCACAGCACGTGCCTGCCCTGTCTGGTGCTGTCTGTCTTCTTCGCAGCTAGTAACATTTACTCCAAATTTAAAGAGAGACAAAGGTTGATGAGCCAAATTTATCCCTGAGGGAGTGTCATGAAGGGCAGCAGAGCAGATACATTTGGCCCAATATCTGCATTTGGGGGAGTTGAGATAAGAGGCACTTATAGAAAGTGCTTGAGGTTCTTTTTAACATTCACTGGATGAAGCAATTTGTAGTGAAATGCTGCAGACAGCTCTGCTCCCAGAGCACTCATCACAAAGGACACCAGATTCTATTTCTGGTGTAATTAATACAAGAGGTTTCCAGGAGCTCCGTCTCTTTCTTTCAGCACATTAACACCTTGTATATGAAATAATCCCTATGTTAATCAATGCAGATTACACATGACAAGCTTGGTACTTCATACAGCACATTTTAAATTGGGAGATCTGCATCTGACAAGGCGCCACATTTGTTTGAAATGCATACACTTGCCTTTGCTTCATATAAAGCATATCACTTATCTTGAACCATTAATGCATTTCCTTCTGGTGTTGCAGTGGTCTCCTGATTCGTCCAATATCAATCCAACACCATTTTGTATCTGTATAGGATCTGTGCTATGCTCCCAGCTATGAGAAGAAAGACAGGAACTGTCTGTGAGTTTTCAGATGAGCTGATATAAACCGTGGCACAGAAACAGAACTCACAATGAGAGGAGTCAGAGGTTCTGGAAAAAAAGGATGAGCTTGAGCATAGCAAAGGAAGCATATTAATGAAAGGCCTGTTTTGATTGATGCCTTATATTTTATTTAGGCAAATTACCTTTTTCCATGAGTTTCAGTGGTTTGACGGCTTCACGCTTTGCTACATTTGCCAAGGCTGTGATTTGTTGTCAGTATACAGAGTACCCTGAACAAGCCGAGCCTTAAGTCCCTGCTCCAGCATTTATTTGGTTTGCAGTTGAGCATGGTATTTTCCCCATAGTCACATTTGGATCTCTAATAAGGAGCACATGGATGTAAGTCCTTTCAGAGTTAAAACTGTGGCCAAGTGTTTTGTAGATCAAAAAGAAAACATAAACCCTAGCAAAGCAGCCTGGGTGTCCCTAGACAACGTGCCGGTGGAGCATCACCAAGTTTTATATCTTTCCAGGAAGATTCATGTCTTAAGGCCAAATCTGAGGCCCTTCCTTTTCTTTAACTGGGCACACTCCCACTAATTCTAATGGGAATTTTGTCTGTGGGAGGACTGAATTTGCTTTGTAATAAGGTTTGCTTTATAACACAAAATCAATGCTCATCTTTCATGCCCTCCTTATGTGCAGGCATCTTGTCCCGTAGTGGACAGCTAACATGGAGACAGCATCTTCTTCGGGGGGGCTGCATCCTCTTCCCTGCAAGAGGCTGGGCAGTGAGCGGAGCCTTCACTGTAAGCCCTCCTGTAGCCACACGCCCTCCAGAACAGCTTCCTGATGCAGAAGAAACCAACCTGCTGGTTGTGTAGATCAGCAGGAGAGGACTCCCACCCCTGGAGCAAAGGGAGAAGAGGAACTGAGCTGTGACGGTGTCTTGGTTTTCTCCCGGCTCTGTTTCTGGAGCAACACAGCCGCACAATGTGTATTGCCCCTTCCCCAGGACAGATGGTTAAGTCACTCTCTGCCTCTTAGTGAAGCACATTACATCTGTTGCTTTTCATTTCCTTTCAGTTTTTATCTAGATTTCCTGGTTTTCCTGTTATAACCTACTGCTAGTTTGGACTGAGCTGTGTTCTTTGTCAAGTGTGAGCTTGTGGCAGGGAGACGGTGTTTTCTGGTGGTTAGACCGAGTCCCTGGGGATAAGATCTTTTGGGCTCTTTTAGCCTGTCTCTGAGGGCTCCTGGACAAGCCTCTTCCTCTTGTTTCCATTTCAGTTTTGGATCACAATAGTTACAATAATAATAATAATAATAATAATAATTGAAGGGGGACATGAGAGAGGTTTATAAAATATTAAGTGATGGAGAGAAAGTAAATAGGACTGTGGTAGTCTCTCCCTCAAAATTTTAGAGCTAGGGAACATGACATAAAGCTATTATTCAGTAGGGTTAAAACTAACAAAAGGAAGGTCTTTTTCACAAGAGTGTGAGCTCTTCGCCATGAGATGTCATAGAGGCTGGCATTTAACCCAGTTTGAAGCGGGATTTGACAGTTTCATGGAGGAAAGGCCTACCAGTAGGTATTGAATGTGTAGATGGGGGTGCAACCTCTGAATCAGAGCTTCCCGAATCCAGCTTCCTTGGAAGCTGCAATGGGAGAGAAGAATGGAGCGGACAACTGCGGACATGCCCTGTTCACCTTCCCTTGGCATCCACAGTCTGCCACTGTGTGAGACACGTGAAGGGGCTAGATGTACCTATGGTCTGACTCAATAAATGGCACTTTAGATTCTTATGTAAGTTTTTAACTGGTAATAGCTGGAGCTTTGAAGAAGACAGTATGTGTGTGGAACAGACTGTGAGCCCCCGACTCACTAGAGAAAGTAGAGAAGAGCAGTAAAAAGCTTTTTGAAAATCTTGAAAATCTGGAAACTTAGATTTTCTTCCCACTCAGCTTCCTCCTCCTTTTGTTTCTATTTTTTCTTGCTGCTTTTATTTTTTCACTCTTTCTTAATTTCTCCACTTGATTTACACAAGCTTTTTTCCAGGCTTGTGAGCCTTGGTTGAGAAGGTGAATATGTTTGCCAGGCAAATTTTCTGTCTCAGTGCCAGCAATTAAGGGATTATCATGATTACATCAGTGGAAGAGATATTAAGCATTAATGCCCAGGTTGAGAGTACCCGCTTTGATTTCTCTACAGGGACGCTGTGTAGGCTGTGGCTGAACTCTGCCCTAAATCAGTACAATGTCATTAACGCCCGCGTTCTTACAAGAGCTTGTATCTTAATCCATCCAAGTGCAAACAACATGCCACAGGTACAGTTTAAGTCCTCACATTAATAAAAAGATAAAGCAAAATGAAAATAAATTAACATTTCAGTCTGAAGTGTTTAATCAGCTGTGGGTCAGTGCTGACTCCATGGGTCTAGCAAAACTACACAGAGTGCATATCAGGGGTTAATGCTCTGCTTTACATTGTCCTGACTTTGATGCTAATCCATACCTCCTGTTCTTCCCACACTGTATTAGAGCAGCTTATGACCTGTTCAAACTTACACTGGCCTCAAAGGCCACAAAGTAGGAGTAAGAGATGACGCCCGCAGCATGTACCCACAGATCATCATGACATCCCATCCAAGCCCCATTTTCCCTCTTAAACTGGTAATAGGCAAGGTGTAGCAGGTGTGTAGAGTCACTGCTGCACTTTGGAAGTCTTCTCTTTGCTAAGAAGCAGGGTTTATAAGACAACTATGCCAGTTGTGATGTACAGAGGAGCCACAGCACACCTGGAGATACGGTTCTTTAAAATGAGAACTGAATGCTTGCCTCTATCTCCAATGGATGACTTGTCAAGAGCACACCACACAGGGTGGCCTAATCTACTAAATGGCAGGCTCAGTGTTTCTTCTAGATTGTAATGAGGGGGCCCTTACCTGCTCCGTTACAAATATCCCACTAACTTCAATTAAATCTAAAAGGAAGAAGTGTTTTCTTTGCTAGCCAGCTATTGTTATGCTCTTCATAAACTCTAAACACCTGAACATGCATTGTAAAACACATAGGTGATGCGTAGGGGATGCATGGGGGTGCATGTGCACCCCCTGAGAGTGCTGGTGCCCCCCGACCCCCTGAGAGTGAGCACTCTTGGCTTAGGTAACAGGCAGGGGGGCAGGTGGTGCCACCAGCACTTCTGGGCTCGGTGTCTGGCCCCGGAGGGCCCTCCCCCGCCAGTTGGTGATTCACCGTGGCCTGCCCTCGCCGGCGACACTGCTGGTGCCGCCTGCGGGCAGTTGCCGTGACCCCACAACCTCGGGAGGCATGTGTTGCCTATGGTAAAACCCGAATGTTCATGGGATGGTAAAAGACTTTTGTGTGGAACCAGACTCTCAGCTGGCTGAAATCAGTGGACCCATGCACACCTTCACTAGCTATGGCTGCCTTGTAGCTTGCAGATCCAAATAGGCCACTAGGATTATGTATTAAATACCTCTGCCTACCCACACTGTGTAATATGTCCATGCACCTCATCTGTAGCTTACCAAGACTGTGTGATCTGTGCCTATACCATTTCTACCAGCTTGTAGTTTTTGTTTTTGTCTTTCCTCCATAGCTGGCTCATGCTCTGTACGCCATCTTTATGCTTGCTTCCTGTTTCTAGGCAGCTGTGGGTTGATGATAGCATCTTCAAGTTGCTGGACTTCCTCTTCTTGTCTTTCATCTTATGGTTTGAAAATGTACCCCCCCTCCAGGTTTACGGTTTTCAACCACAGCAGTCAGATAGTAGCAGTTGGTAACCAAGTAGGCAACACTACTGAGTTGTTAAAAACAAAACCAGATCTGTGCTGTATGTCATATGAAGAGGCAATGCAAAGATTTGGTGAGGTAGCATAATTAAGAATAACCTGTAAAATGTTTAGCATCAACTACCTTAGAAATTCTTATTCTTGACATTTGTCAATGTTAGGTCAATTAGAGCTTGGCTCAATGACAGCAGAAAGAAAAGTGAAAACCATGAATGACTTTATACTATATATGCACTTTATACTATATATGCACTTTATAATATAGCTACTTTACCTGAAAAGAGTTCATGCTGCATTTGAATGGACTGTTAACAGATTGTTTCATACTACCAATGTGTGAAATATGTAGAAGGTCTTAGAAAAACAACCCGTTTTCTTAAGACAACACGAATGCTGAAAGCTTGCGTGAAATCCTGGACAATGTAACTGGACCAATCTTCAGAACCAAAGGCATAGGTGATTTTGCCTTCTCTGTCTTTCCCCCTTTATTAAAACATGTTTTCACAGGGTATTGAGCCCATCTAGGCTGCAGAGTAGATGTTTGGAAGAGCTCTTGGCTGGGAGCCACTTTGTGTGGCTGTTGCTTGTTGGTTTTGTTTCCCAATGTGGAGGGAAATGCAGCCTGTTGTATACAGGTGTTTTAATCTGAGATGCACAAAAGAAAAGAACAGGCCAGGAAATGCAGAAGATTTCAGATCAGGTATTACATGTTACCAAGTGGGAGCACAGCCAATGTCTTGAATGATGTCATCACTTAATATCAAGATCATTAAGATAAGGAAATCAATCACAGAGGTATTGCAGAAATAGGCTGTTTATAAACTTCCATAGCTTTGCCTGAGAAGAGATTTTAGGGTGTAGGCTATCAAAGGTAACTAAACTGTATGGCCAAGTCATCAGTGCCAGAAATGCTTATATGTACTAAATAATTTTGTTGATATGATCAGGGTAACACAAATGTTGACCCTTAACAACTGCAATAAAGAAATGTGTTTGGAATTTCTATAGGTGTTCAGGAGACTGTGGAATTTACAGATATTTCCTGAAGGGAGACATGTAATATGTCACAAAGGCAATAGACAATATGACCAAGGGCATCAAAATGACCAAGTCAATCACCAAGGGCATTTGTGAATGCCTGATTGCCAAAAAGAAGGTGTACACCCAGTGGAAGGGAGGGGCTATCAACAAAGAGGAGTATACCTCCACCGCTCGGGTCTGTAGAGGGGCTGTTAGGAAAACTAAGGCAGATATGGAGCTAGGGCTAGCATCAAGGATCAAAGATAATAAAAAGTCCTTTTTTAAATATATAGGGAGAATGAAGAAGGCACCAGGTAATGTGGGGCCCCTGCAGGATATGCTTGGCAATCTGGTGGTTGCAGCAGAGGAGAAAGCAGACCTCTTTAACAAATTCTTTGCCTCCATTTTCTTGTGCAGGGACCGGGACTCCCCGACCAGATTCCAGATGGACTCAGGAGAAACGCCGCCAGGCCTAAGGTCAGGGAGAGAGCTTCTGGAGGGGCTGGACGTGTTCAAATCAGCAGGTCCAGATGCTCCCCGCCCCAGGGTGTTGAGGGAAGTGGCAGGGTTTATTTCAGGGCCCCTGGCACAGCTTTACGAGCACTCGTGGTGCTCTGGCCAGGTGCCAGATGCCTGGAAGAAAGCCAGTGTGGTCCCCATCTTCAAAAAAGGGAAGAGGGAGGACCCGAGCAACTATAGGCCCATCAGTCTTACTTTAATCCTGGGGAAACTCTTTGAGAAGATCATCAAGGAGCACATCTGTGTTGGGACAGCAGCAGAGATGATGCTCAAGGGCAACCAGCATGGTTTCATTAGGGGCAGGTCCTGTCAGACCAACCTGATTGCCTTTTACGATCAGGTCACAAATGCACTGGACGCAGGTGTCATGGTGGATGTAGTCTTTCTGGACTTCAGCAAGGCCTTTGACACGGTCTCCCACCCCATTCTCATCAAAAAACTAGGCGACTGTGGCACTGATGCCTACACAGTCAGATAGATTGCAAATTGGCTGAAGGGTCATACTCAGAGGGTGGTGGTGGACGGGTCTTTTTTGACCTGGAGGGAAGTGGGCAGTGGAGTCCCCCAGGGCTCGGTCCTTCGGCCCGCAATGTTCAATTTCTTTATTAGTGACTTGGATGACGGGGTGAAAAGCAGCCTGTTTAAATTTGCTGATGATACCAAAATTTGGGGTGAGGTGGGCACGCTAGTAGGGAAGGACAGATTACAGCAGGACCTGGACAGGTTATAGGGGTGGGCTAATGAAAATAGGATGGGTTTCAATACTGACAAGTGCAGGGTGCTGCACTTGGGCAGTAAGAACCAGTAGCACACTTATAAGCTGGGAAACTCCCTTCTTGAGAGCATGGTGGCAGAAAGAGAACTTGGAGTCATTATTGATGATGCCCAAGATGAACATGGGCCGACAATACGAGAACATGGTCAGTAGGGCTAACCGTACCTTGTCATGCAACCACAGATGCATCTCAAGCTGGACCAAGGAGGTGATCCTCCCCCTCTATGTGACACTGGTCAGGCTGCAGCTGGAGTACTGCGTCCAGTTCTGGGCGCCGCACTTCAGGAGGGATGTGGACAGCATGGAGAGGGTCCAGAAGAGGGCCACTCACATGATCTAGGGACAGCAGGGCAGACCCTATGAAGAGAGGCTATGGGACCTGAACCTGTTCAGCCTTCACAAGAGAAGGCTGAGGGGGGACCTGGTGGCTGTCTATAAATTCACCAGGAGGGACCAGCAGGGTTTGGAAAAGACCCTGTTCCCCCTAGCGCCCCCCAGGGTAACAAGGAATAACGGCCACAAATTGTTAGAGAGTAGGTTTACACTAACCAT
>NW_005841863.1:4565313-4573341 GCF_000455745.1 Alligator sinensis
CCCTTCCCTGCGTGCAAGTTCCACGGAGCCTAGCAAACTTCGTGTGAGTGTATCCAGAGCTCTGTCCGGGTTCGAGTCCTGCAGGTTTATCTTCCCGTCGCCAAAAACCCATTGCGACGTACTCTCGTGTTTTGCATCTTCCCGTCGCCGAAAACCCCTTGCGACGTACTCTCGTGCCCTGCAGGTTCAAGTTTTGTTTTGTTTTGTCTGTAACTGCAACTCAAGCAAGTTTTCCTGCCTGCACCGCGTCCATCTTCGGTGTAAGTAAAATAATCTTTAATCAACCGCTAAGCGTCCGTGCCTAATTCTAGTCCGCCGGCCTGCATTCCCCTACCCGCATGCCAGGGCTGCTGGCCACAGCACGCCGCGCCCCCGAGGGCCTCAGACTGCTCCCGGCCCGCACAGAATCAACTTCCAAGAGAAGCAGTGCTGGCTTCTACCCTGGGGGGCTTTAAGAGGAGGCTTTATGTCTACCTGGCTGGGGTCATTTGAGTCCAGTTTTCTCTCCTGCCCAGGGCAGGGGGTCGGACTTGATGATCTGCAAGGTCCCTTCCGACCCTACTTCTATGAATCTATAAGAAACTCCAGTTTTATGATAAATAAATAAATTTCCCTGAACAGGTAGGTCTGTCTACAATGTAACAGTGCCAAGATTCAAGGGAACTGAAAATGAAGAAAGACAGGTGAAAACCCCTATGTCCCCATCCCTGTTCCACTTGGGACCAGTTGTCAATTCTGCAGACAGCCAGGACTCCTTCAGAGACGAGCTAAGATTTCGAGGGATGTAACAGTTTGGTTTTTCCAAACTTGGATTAAACAGAAGTGGGGGACAGATTGTGAGAACAGAGATGCACTGTTTCTCGCACTTGCCACTAGTTAGTGTTTACAGTTTAGATCAGGAAAAGTTTTGTTTCGGGAGATCCATCTTGGGATATTCTGATACTGGCAGAACAAAAGCTTTCAGTTTTTCATCTTAAAATAACTTTCTCTTTCAATTTTTTCTTTTGCAAAATATAATGAAACATTTAAGAAATCACAATAAAAGAAAACAACGTTGTTGCTATACAATGTTTCCTTTGACTACAAACACAGTCTTTATGGAATTATCTTTTGTGGAGAATTTAGATCTTTTCAGTTTTCATTTCTGATTTAGAAAGAAGGCAGGGTTCAAAATCTTGAAATCGTTCATGAAAAGGAATCTGTCTTCCACACAGCCTTACCTGGCATCACAGAGAGAGAAAGCGGGAAATTAAAACCAGCTGGAACCCACTTTGAAACAAAACTTCCAGTTGCTTTTCCATGAATTTGTCATGTCCCAAGCAGAAGAGATGGCAGATGAAATAGGCTTATCAGGAGGACAAGGACATGCCATAAAGTCAGGCAGACTGAGGAAGGAATAAAACCATGAACTACTACCACCAGAATGGGTGGACCAACAAGTTGTCCCCTACACTCTCCAAAAAGTGCCTGTGCACTGCTGTATTGCCCTCCTAGCAGATGTCGGGGAGGATCCCCTGAGAAGCCAGTCTGAGGGGGAGAAGAATCCAGGAGAGCTGGCTGTACTTTAAAGAAGCCTTACTGAGAGCGCAGGAACAAGCCATCCTGATGCACAGAAAGACTAGGAAGTATGGCAGAAGACCAGCTTGGCTTAGCAGGAAACTCTTCAATATACTATGTCACAAAAAGAAGCTTATAAGAATGTGGAAACTTGGCCAAAGCGCAACTGGAGTTGCAGCTAGGAAGGGATGTGAAGGGTAACAAGAAGGGTTTCTACAAGTATATCAGTAACAAGAGGAGGATCAGGGGAAGTGTGGGTCCCTTGCTGAATGAGGGAGGTAACCTTGTGATAGAGGATTTAGAAAAGGTTGAAGTACTTGATGCCTTTTTCACCTCAGTTTTCACAGGCAAGGTCAGCTCCCAGACTACTGCACCTGGCAGCACAGTTTGGGGAGGAGGTGAGCAGCTAACAGTGGTGAAAGAACAGGTTAGGGACTATTTAGAGAAGCTGGACATATACAAGTCCTTGGGCTGGACAGGATGCACCCAAGGGTGCTGAGAGAGTTGGCTGATGTGATTGCAGAGCTTCTGGCTATCACCTTTGAAAACTCATGGCAATCAGGACAGGTCCCGGATGATTGGAAAAGGGCATACCCATATTTAACAAAGGGAAAAAGGAGGATCCAGGGAACTACAGACTGTCAGCCTTACCTCAGTCCCTGGAAAAATCATGGAGCAGACCATCAAGGAATCCATTTCTAAGCACTTGGAGGAGAAGGTGATTAGGAACAGTCAGCATGGATTCACCAAGGGAAAATCATGCCTGACCAACCTGATTGCCTTTTTTGATGAGATGACTTGCTCTGTGGATGCGGGGAAACAAGTGGATGTGGTGTACCTTGATTTTAGCAAGGCTTTTGATATGGTCTCCCACAACATTTTTGCATGCAAGCTAAAGAAGTATGGGCTGGATGAATGGGCTATAAGGTGGATAGAAAACTGGCTGGAGCATTGGACTCAGAAGGTAGTAATCAATGGCTCAACGTCTAGTTGGCAGCTCGTATCACATGAAGTGCCCCAGGGGTCAGTCCTGGGACCAGTTTTGTTCAATATCTTCATCAATGACCTGGAAGATAGAGTGCACCCTCAGCAAGTTTGCAGATGACACCAAGCTTGGGGGAGAAGTAGATACACTGGAGGTTAGGGCTAGGATTCAGAGTGACCTAGACAAATTGGAGGATTGGACCAAAATAAATCTCATGAGGTTCAACAAGGGCAAGTTCAAAGTCTTGCACTTAGGACTGAACAATCCCATACACCAGTACAGGCTGGGGCTGACTGGCTGGGAAGCAGCTCTGCAGAAATCTGGGAGTTACAGTGGACAATAAGGGGAATATGAGCCAACAGCATACCCTTGTTGCCAAAAAGGCTAACAGCATACTGGGCTGCATTAGTAGGAGTGTTGCCAGCAGATTGAGGGAAGTGATTATTCCCCTCTATTCAGCACTGGTGAGGCCACATCTGGAGTACTGTGTTCAATTTTGGGCCCCCCACTACAGAAAGGATGTGGACAAATTGGAGAGAGTCCAGTGAAGGACAATGAAAAGGGGGGGAGGGGAAGAGGGAAGGGGCACATGACTTCTGAGGAAAGACTGAGGGACTTGGGCTTATTTAGTCTGCAAAAGAGAAGACTTGAAGAGGGGATTTGACAGCAGCCTTTAACTACCTGAAGCCAGGTTCCAAAGAGGATGGAGCTGGACTGTTCTCAGTGATGGGAGATGACAGAACAAGGAGCAATGGTCTCAAGTTGCAGTAAGGGAAGTTCAGGTTGGATATTAGGAAAAACTTTCTCACTAGGAGGGTGGTGAAGCACTGGAATGGATTACCTAGAGAGATGGTGGACTTTCCATCCTTGGAGGTTTTTAAGACCTGACTAGACAAAGCCTTGGCTGGGATGATCTAGTTGGAGATGGTCCTGCTTTGCACAGGCGGTTGGACCGGATGACCTCCTGAGGTCCCTTCCAACCCTCATCTTCTATGATTCTAGGGTTCTGAGGCTGGGAAGAAGTCCCACTCTCGCTAAATACAACCCTTATAAGGGGCTGGGATATGGGAGTGGCCTTGCAGCCTCCCAGCATGCTCCTGGATTGAGGATTGAGATTCATCCTACCTGAGTCTCATTTAGGATCTCATGCATGGCCTCACTGCTTGGGCTTGGTGTGCAAGGTTTTAAAGTTAATTCAATAACTCTTAATTTTGTGTAGCTAGTTGTCTCTGTGTGTGATACTGCCTTCTGGCAAAATCACGCCTGTGCCCGGACAGAGAGCATGTCAGCTCTTTTGCTAGAACAGCCGAGCATTCAGTTCACGGTGCCCATCCAGGTGGACATAATGGGCAACATTTGCCTCATTCAAGGTCATGTCACTGATCTGCCAATGTCCATTGCAGCTGGACTCTATGTCATATGACCTTGATAGACTGACAAGCAACCGGTTTATCAGTGCTGATATTGTCCTCTAGCCTCTATCTCTCTCACAGAGTTTGTTCAGGCAGTGCCTCTAAAAGGCTGACTGGTCTATCACTGACCCACTGTGCAGTAAATAATCGATGAGTTATTGTTAGCACAGATGATGTGATTATCTACTATCTGATCCTACAGGGAATGGAATCAATTCTTCAGTAAATGCTCTGCCTGTTACACAGTCATTTTTCCTCCTGGCCTTAGAGAACCAGATGAGCAGGAAAACACCAACTGCAGCAAGCCAAGAGTCCCTTTGAAATAGCCAAGAATCCCTTGGAGCAGCCAAGAGTCCCTTTAAAGCAGCTGGCTATCTGTTTCAAAGGACTTGTGACCTCTGATAGACTTTCAGAGAGACGCCACCTCCAGAAAGAGGCAGTGGTAGGAAGAGAGACCTGGTATGATTGTCATCCTTCCTTTGGATTGGCTAATGTGCTCTGACTTCTCCCCACATGATTCCTGGGGCCAGCTAATAGAGAAGTCAGGCTTTCATTGGCGACAAACCACATGAGGGTGTAAAAAGCTCCTGCGATTAGGTTCTGAGAAATCCCTGAACATCACTTTTTGTTTTCAATTCCTGTGTCAAGAGGAACATTTCTGCCCTGATTCTGGGATCTTAGTGCCTACTAGTAATGTGGTGATGGACACATTCTACATGCTTAGACAGACCTACTGTGAGATAATCTGGGGAAGAATTATTCTCCGCTCCAGTTTGCCTCATAATTATGCCCCCACTGAGACTGCATTTGTGAACAGTATTGGCTTGATATTTTTAGAGATACTGGGCCAGAGGGAGCTGTGGATATGCACACTGAAAATCAGGTCATAAGCACTGTGGTTGCCACTAATAAAACATGTTGCATCAGAAAAATACTAACAGTACGTAAAGAAAAAACAGTCATTTTCTGATTTGAGAATTCCATTGGGTGACCTTTGCTTATGCTACTAGGGACCTAATTCTGCCCTTAGCAGCACTTGGATAAACTCAGCATTTCTTCATTGATATTTTTAGTGCAGCTGGATTTAGCTTCAGGAGTTTCAAAGTGAACATGGCTTTGCACTTCCAAGCACTATGCCATTTAATCTCGTCAATATGAACGTGAAGGAAAAGTTTCGCAGAAATAATACACAGACAAGGTTCTTTGGGTGAATCCGATCTCTTTTATTAGACCAACTTAAATAGTTTTAAGTAAGCTTTTCCAACTATTTAAGTTGGTCTAATTGAAGAGATCAGATTCACCCAAAGAATCTTGTCTGCCTATGTCCTTAGACCAACACGGCTACCACCTACACCGCAGAAACAATACAGAATTCAAAAAGGTCGGGCATGAAGACCCACCCAAACCTGCTCCTCTCAGTTGGGGCATTAATCACTCTCTTTTTTTGGCACCTATAATTCTGGCCAGTGGCTATTCGCCTTGATTTGCTCATTTTCCAAAAACCCATCCAGTTCTACTGTTGATGCAGGGTGTGGGGCTCTCTTCAGCTGCTAACTTTGCCAGCTGGTTAATATTCCAACCCATCCCTTTGTGGACAGAACTCCAGCAGATTATTCCCCTCTTGCTTTCAAATGAATTACCACCTCAGAAAGTGTATTGGCACACAGAGGTCTCTTTTGCTTTCTAGATGTTATTCGCCTCTATGCAATTAATTTCTTACGAAGTCGTACCTCTCTGTTACTCTGCACTCCATATGTCTGTGCAGCTCCCCTTAGAATCCATTGTTTGCATACATAAGAGGGGAGATGGGACACTGCGTGAATGTTTCCTAAGCTTTCTTATTCTCAAGTCTGCTTTGTAAAACCAAAATGTAGCTGTGTTGTACTCTGGATTTTTTTTTCCTTGTTTCAGTTTATTCGTTAGCTGTGAATCTCCCACAATGCCTCAGTATTGAGCTACTGGTGGGAAGCAGGAACAGCAAACTGACTGTAACAGACATGAAGAGTGCAGGTTCTATGCCTCCCCTACAGTACATTTGCCTACACAAAGGTGTCTCTACACATGCATTTTAATTTAAGCATGTCTAAATTTAATGCGCATTAGCTTAATGTGCATTAAGCAGGTTTAGGCAAGCATATACATGTGCAGGCATTAAACCTCATTAACACTGTGCGGGACTAATTTGGGACTAAAGCCAGTCCTAAATCAGTTGAGACACACAGTGTTAATGTGCTTTAACGTGTCTACATATTCGTTAATGAACTTTAACTATTCGTCACTTTAATGTGCATTAACGGTGCACACATGTAGACGCCCCCTTAATGTGCATTAATTTAGGCTAATGCGCATTAAAACATCAGGTATAGACGTGCCCAAAGATTAGTACATTTTGGGTCCCAGTGGAGGGAAGAGCAGTCTAAGGCTGCCCTAGGTTGTGTTCTAGCTTGGTCCCTATAGGCCATTAAAGTACCAAGGCAAAAGCATATCCCAGCCACACTCCTGAAGTGGGGCTTCTTATGGATGGTTGCAGTAGCTCTGCCCCAAGGACATTTTAGTGGATGGGCTCACTGTTCCTTTGTAGTGCCATGCATGGCACTAATGAATTCCTCCTGGTGTTTTATATTCTGTAATAACTGCAGTGAAAGCATAATAAAATATTGTGGCTATTACAGATGCTTTTAAGTGGAACCCACTGTCCCTTAAATGATTGTTACACACATTCAGTCCCAGTAGAATGAGCAGAGTGTAAGGCCCCGTGGAGGTGGTAATTCTGCAGATGTGTACATGCTTTCATGAATTACATTCCATAAATTACATGCATCTTTTCCATAAGATGCTGCAGACATCTCAATTTTTGCTGAAAAAGGGCCATTTTGCTGCCACAATCAACATCCCACAGTGTTTTGTCATCTGCTTAAAGCTTGTTTTGGAGATTTCATGAGAAAATCTCAGTGAGGCATGGCAAAACAACATAAACAATCGGCTCAACAAAGGTTACAGGATTCAGGCAAAGTAATGCTATTATTATAGATAGGGCAGTTGATGCCCAGGCTGTACAAATACACAGCAAAAAAAAGGCCCTGCCACAGAGGACTTACAATCAGAGTAAAGGGAGACTACTAAGAGTATGATACATCTAACACCAGAAGGAGGAGGCTTTCTAGTAGCTGAAACAGTGGGCTGTGTTCCACCTGACGGAGGGTGAAGAACAAATCTTTGTGCCCGCACAGGGTAGTAGCGAATGTTGCTCATAAAATGATATGCATGGTTTGCTGCATGACCCCATTAGTCAGGACTATAGGATATACTTATACCTTCCAGGTCTACCCTTTACTCAAGTTAGCTCCTAGCTGCATGATCAGGCCCATTTGTTTATACACTAGATAATTATGTTAGATACGAATGTTTGACATATTGGGCTGTTTTGCAAGAGAGACAGGGGCAGAGAGCTGCAGCATTCTGCCATGGCAATGAGTTAATTTTTGGTGGTTGGTTTTTCTAACCCCAGTGGATTATGACATCATCAACTTCTGCTTTTGCTCGTTCTTTTGCATATATACTCCTGAAACTCACAATACTATGACTCTTTTCAGGATTGTGTCTTTACCTCAGATTGACGTGGACAAGTGGAAGCAAAGCCAAAAGAACAAGCCTTTTGTGGTGTCAGCAATCCATCCCTTCCATGCTCTTTTACTCTCCTTGCAAGAGAGGGCTTAATTAAAGTTTTGGAGAGTTTCACTGTTTGCTAATCCCTGTTGGGAGTGAGTATTAACGCCAAGTTCTGCAGCAGTGTTAGGATATATTCAAATCATCCAAATATCTCTTGCAGAGATGACCACAGCTGGTTCTGCAGAGCCCTTTACCCTTTGCAAATGCAAGGTTTACCAGGGTACCCCTTCCCTGTGACCAGGGCAGAAGCATTGAAATGCTTTAAAAATCTTTGTATCTTCTCCTTCCTTTGTGCACAGAGGGATCAAGCACAATCTGGCGCTCACTGGTCATAGATTCATAGATTCATAGATGTTAGGGTTGGAAGGGACCTCAATAGATCATCGAGTCCGACCCCCTGCATAG
>NW_005841863.1:4573684-4586843 GCF_000455745.1 Alligator sinensis
ATAGGGCTTGGCCTGCAAGCCCTTAACCATACGAGTGGCCCTTCTCTGGACCCTCCAGGTTATCCGCATCCCTCTTGAAGTGCGGCGCCCAAAACTGCACGCAGTATTCCAACTGTGGTCTGACCAGCACCCGATAGAGGGGAAGTATCACCTCCTTGGCTCTGTTTGTCATGCACCTGCTGATGCACAATAAAGTGCCATTAGCTTTTCTGATGACTTCATCACACTGACGACTCATGTTCATCTTGGAGTCCACTAGGACTCCAAGATCCCTTTCCGCTTCTGTGCCTCCAAGCAGGTCATTCCCTAGGCAGTAGGTATGCTGGACATTTTTCCTCCCTAGGTGCAGCACTTTGCATTTCTCCTTGTTGAATTGCATTCTGCTGTTTTCCGCCCGTATGTCCAACCTGTCCAGGTCTGCTTGTAGTTGTTCCCTGCCCTCTGGCGTGTCCACTTCTCCCCATAGTATTGTGTCATCCGCAAACTTGGACAGAGTACACTTCACTCCCTTGTCCAAGTCGCTGATGAAGACATTGAAGAGTATCGGTCCAAGGACCGAGCCCTGCAGGACCCCATTGCCCATGTCCTTCCAGGTCGATACCGACCCGTCCACTACGACTCTCTGGGTGCGACCCCCTAGCCAATTTGCCATCCACCGGACTGTGTAGTCATCCAAGTCACAGCCTCTTAACTTGTTCTCCAGTATGGTGTGGGATACTGTATCGAAGGCCTTCCTGAAGTCTAAGTATACGACATCAACCCCTACTCCTGCATCCAGGTGTTTTGTAACCTGGTCATTCTGCTTCATTAAAGTTGCCCTGCCTTCTGAAAGAGAAGTGACAGGTGTTCCCATCACAAGAAACATTGCCCAAGCTAGCACTAGCTGACACCCTTGTTGGCACAGGAGCCAGGAACTAACAGACACTGGCCCAAGTTCCCCACTTGTGCCTTGTTCAGTGGTGTGACAATGGGGAAGCCCTTGAAGTAACCACCAGTTATCAGTCAGGCCTGGCATTAACTTGACATCAGATATAAGAGTTAAGGAGGCAACAGTGCCTTTGTGGAGGGGAAGAGCAGCTATGATCAGAATTCAAAAGGCTCAGACTCTGGGATAGCACTTGAGTCTAAAAAATAAGAGCGTGTATATGTGATCTTCTCTGACCTCCTCCCTTTCCTCCAGGACTGAGAGACAAGAGGAACAAGAGGCTTCACATTCATTTGACTCATCAGAGGAGTCCATATTTTGTAAAAGGAGGCGGAAAAGACAGTCTCGCTGTAGATAACTTTAGCTAAAAAGCTCCAGTGTTTTTTGTTCCTCCGTTACGTCAACAGTGTCTCAGAGTTTCCACTTCAAAGTTAGAGAGTAAAGAAGACAGAGGAAGTATGCAATGGCTTGAGTCACCAGTGTGGGAGCAGGGGGCTGCACTTTGTACCACTGGTGTCCACAGGGACATCTGCTCCAGAGAGATATTTGTCATGGGAGAAGTGTGGGCCTGAATACTGCTGCCACCCAGCCTCGAGGTGCCTACAAAAAGGGAACAGCCTCTCATCTATTGACAAGGCTTTACTGGATCCCCGTGACTGGGGTTATTTGAAGATGAAGTGAAGTAGTGCAGCTCTTAAGTGCTTGGGTTTCACTTTTCATAATGACTTGGCAAGTCTGGGGTCCCAGGCAGACCCCTCCTTATGGACTTTCTGCCACCGGCCGCCTGTAGGCAGGCCAAGGGAGTCAAGGAGCCTGAGGGAATTTCTAGAAGGACTTTCTGTTCTTTGCCTTTTGTGACCCAGGCTAAGGGCACTATGCAATTTTCTCCGAACCTCTCATCAGGGTTGTATACTCAGTACCAAATCTTGTGCTTGACTACATTGGGCCACTCCCTAAGAGCAAGCCACTTGCTCATCACTTCTTGTGAGCAAGTCTGCTGCAAGTGAATCAGAAGTGCTTTCTGGGGAAGTCCCAGTATCACTGCATCCTGGATGTTGTAGAGAAATGCAATTCATGTTACCTCGACATAAACTAGCTGCATGGATATGTGATAGCAGTGAATAGGTAACCACACAGGTGAGCCAGGGAGGAAGGGGGACACAAAAATATTTGCAACAAAGCAACTGAGGAGAGAAAAAGCAGAGCTTGGACCAGTCTATGAACATGGTAGGTGCAAAGTTAGAGATGGGAGACCTAAGTGGTTACAAAGAAGCTGAACTTAAGGCTGAGAACCTAAGAAGAAACCATGGGTGTTTACAGCCCACTGAGATTGGTACAAAGCCATATAAATGAGGGACAAAACACAAGGAGCTGGGAGGGGGCACAAGGAGCTGGGAGGGACGGGGGTTGTCAAAGGAGACATCTTCATGAGACCTTAATGGGCTGCTCTCTTGCATGTGAAAAAGATAGAACCTTTGTAGTAACTCTTGTAATGGTAATTATTTATGTTTAAAGCAACACACCTTCCTGACTCAGATAATTTTCCTACCGTTCTTCATTCTTTCATGTACTGTATGCTGGATACCAACATGAGAGCGCACCATGCTTCTAAAACTAAACTGGTTCTTTAATAAGGAACAATTTAGAGAGGTGACGCAAACAGCTATTAGCATTTCATCTGTGCTCCTCTCCAAGTTCCACGCTGGAGGCAGCATCTTTCCTTTCAATGATTTCTCTTGTTCTTGTATGTTTTGTATACTGTTGTTTGCCCCTCCAGCTCAATCTGACAGAACCCATTCTTGACATCATAAATTGAATTCCAGCCCTAAATTTCTGTGAATCTGTGAATGCTTGTGTCCTGGATAAATTAAACCATGTGTGACCTTAATAACTGGTAATGGGCACTGATTCCTGTTCCACAGTCTCTTAAGTGGCTTTGGATAGCTGCTGTAGCATCTCAGTTTGCCTGAAGGATTTCTCACCACTGCTATGCTGCTGTTACAGTCTGTGCTAGTTTCAACAGGTGTAATGATGCTATTTATTTGCAGGCTTCTTCAATGGCTCTAGTGGGAACTTGGATTTTTGATAGCCTAATGGACTGCATTGGACACACTGTTTTTAACTTGAGCATGTGTTTTAGGTGCCTTGCTATGTTGTATGGATGCTACGTCTTAGGCTGTGTCCTCAGAACACTGAATAGGCAGCATCCGTCTGCCTCGTCTTCTTTTATTCATTCACTGAGGATGTTCTGATGTTGTAAACACCAGTGATTAAATCTATGGCTTACACTACCCTGCTGGAGGGAGACAGGGGTGCTCCTGTGTATCGATTACTACAAACTCCAATCAGCTAGCTCTGGTGTCCAACAGGAATCAAATTGTTTCACTGATCAAACAGCACTCCTGCAAAGATGGCAGTCAGATAGTGGGCACCTTCTGTGCCCCATGTAGGTTGGGAGGTTTGGGGTCTGCAATGCTGTGCTGCAGATGTTCGTTCTCTTTTCCATAGGAAAGGTGCTTTGTCTTCAGAGCTGCTGCTTCTTTCTCTTCCTGGGGTAACTGCAGCACTGAGACGTAAAGCATTTCTGATTCCCACACACCTTGCATCAATGCCCCTGCACTGGGTGCTTTTCTCAGTGCGTGCACTGCACGGTGGTGCCTGCATTCACAGTTGGCCTGTCTGACCTGCTTCCTGAAGTCTTTTAACTATGTCCTTGCCACTGTTCTTGTAATCCTTTCCCTGGACACTGCAGCTACCCTTGCTATCTGGACGCATTTCTCTGGACTGGAATGGTGCACATCACAAGCAATCCTGTCTTGAATGAGTGAATCCTCTGTGCCTCAAAAATTACATGTTCAGGCCAGAATGCTGAATGCTGATACAGAAATATCTTGTCTCTCTTCTGTTTCTTGTTTCCAGGTCCCAAACCTCTCTCTTTTGCTCCCTTCCTCACTCCCTGTGCATTCTCATTTTCTCAGAGGTCATAGTTCTTGTTGAATACTCTCTCTGCTGATGGTGTTTCAAGCATTATTCCTGGCAACAGCATGCCACTTCCATCCTTTTCTCCTCAAGATGGTAAAACACTAGTACCTCTACTGTCACATCTTTCTCCCCACCTCCAGATACAAACTTTATTCCTGTTTCTGCTGCTTCTATGCTTGTACAGTTTGTCATCTAGAAATCCAGCATTTTGAGGTCTTCCATTCTGCCTGCTTGCTCTGCTCTCTTTGCCTGCTAATCACACTCTCACTGTTGTTGCAGGTCTCGCTAGAGTCACCACTGCCATCAAGTTCCATGTAATATGAGTTGACGCTGTGTTTCTAACACCACAGTGCCTCTATTAAGAGAACTCTTTACAGAGGTGCCGACTACTGCCAGGAGCCCTCCGCATCCAGATAGGTGGCTGCACTTATCTTACTTTTTTCCCTGCCTTTGTCCTCCTGTCTTTCTGGTGGGAAGGTGTAGCATCACAGGTTAGTTGCTCCTGCTCCTTGCCAGTGGGTAGAAGAAAGAGGAATCTGAAATCCAAGGAAGTGAGAAGGGAAGAAGCCCTGCAACACTGCAGGAAGTCACCTCCTGTATAGCCCACAGTCGAGCAGATAGATTGCAACCTTAAACACAAGAGGCAAGGGTGGAGGGCAGGCGCACACAGATAAATTAATGAAATTACCTTCGCATGGGGAAGAGAGAGAGATAATTAGGTGTCTTAGTCTCTAAGGTGTCACCCTGCCCTGCCTTCTGCCTGACTTCAGACTAACTCATTCAAACAGCATAAGCTTTTGTAGGTGACAGCCTGCTTCAGTGGTGAAGAGAGTTACAGACAGAGAGACAAGACTGTGTGTTTGTGCACCTACACATTTGACGTGTACACATGTGCATGCACATGTTTTAGTTTTTCACTGCAGTATATGAGTATGCAACGTATTTTTTAAGGCCAGCCTTTTGTTCTGCAAAGCCCAGGGACCATTTAAAGGCAATAATAAGCACTGTCAATGGCTGGATCCAGTATATAAGGGACTAGGTAACAATGGCAAGAAAATGAGATATGTATGCTTGTGATTAATTAATCAATGATTAGGTGTGACAGTTTCAGAAGCATAGTCCAAAGCACAGAAGGGGACCAGAAAAATTGCATCTGCTGCCAGACAGTGCTGTGACACAAAGCCAAGTGGCCTCATACTTGCTATTTGAAATCTTTAACATATAAATGACACAAACTGGAATCTGTGGTTGGCTTCCCTAATTCCCTTTGAGAAAACTGGCTCCCTTCCTTTTGAATCTGGCAGAGCGCTGAGCCAAAGAACTCCAGTCACTTGTGCAGCATTTAAGGTGCATCCAATTCTTCAACTACTAAAGACCAGATCTTTAACTACACCATGTAGACTGTTAGCTCCATTTAAGTCAAAGGAGCTGTACCACTTTACACCAGCCAAGGATCTAGCCTCAAAAGCCTAAAATATTCTTTTTTTGGAGAATTAGAATGTGTTGCCCAGTTCCAGGGTTCTCCCTGCTTATTGCATACATGCACTGTTACTCCTCCTTTTCCTGTCACTGGAACGAAGATAAGATACCCTCCAAACCTAGACACGGGTTTGGAGCTGGCTGTATCTTAGGCAACTTTACAGCAAGCTCTGTTTAGGACTAATATGCATATGGTCAAGGTGAAGATGGGCAAGCAGGGAAGACGTGGCAAGAAGAATGAAGAACTCTTGTAATTGCTTCCAGAGTGCTGGATTTCAGCTTGCCGTGGGCCCAACTGCCAATGGAGTGATTTACAAATATGTTCAAAACCTTCTCCATTCATTTCAGCAGCACAGAGCTCAGTCTTGTGTTTCTTATGCTGCTTATCTACAGAAAGATTTTACACCTTGGATATCTCCTTTATCAGAAGAATTAGTATTTTCAACTTTGAATCAATATTTGTTGTTAATACTCACAATGCCTCTTTGAAGCAGGTATTACCACCCCATTTTTTTCATAAGAGCAAAAGAGCTTGAGGGGAACTTGAGTGATGTCCCTGAGTCAAATATCCTAAGTGTATCATTAGCCCAGTGATATTTGAGTTTTTTTCCTAAAAGCACTGGCTTGTGATCAGGGGAGAAGCTCCATTTTTATTTTCAAAACTGAAGCTTCTAGTCCCCTTGGTTGTCGAGATAAACCTGGAAATGTGACCACGTGGTCCCTGCAGCTCAGAAGCATCAGACAAAAAAAAACCAACCCACATTTTATTAATGTTTAAAAAAACCTTAGGACTTTTCCTGCCAATGTCATGATTTTCTGGGGCCAGACACAGGCAAGAATGCTGGGGAATTAGCAACAGTGCTAATCAGCAGTCTAATTCAAGGCCAGGAGGTCCTAGTGATTACAGTTGTAAATTATTACAGTTGTAAATCTTGGGAAGTTATTTTTAACTTCTTAGGCACATTAGATCTCCTAGACTAGACTGACTAATATTAGCTGGAAATGCTTACATTGGTGACAATGACCTCTATGCTATGCAAAAATGGAATGATTCTGCACATGTTGCCCGTCAGTCATTGTGTATAATCCCATTGCTTGCAGGATGTCAAGTTAAGTAAATGCATAGTGTTTGTTCGCAGGAAAAGGCTTTTAGGTTTTACGTTCTTCAGGGTTTTACTATGTGTTTGCACAGTGGGCTGAGTACAATGGACTGTCATCTCGGAGTCTGTTGGTGTTACTGTAACACAAATAACAGTCATTAAAAATAACTTCCCAAGATTTACAATGATAATCTGCTCAGAAATATTTCAGGCAGGGGTGTCACTCGGATCTGAACTGAGAACCTGGCAGCAATGGGGCCTCAGCAGAGGCAGTGGCAGGACCAACAGTGGGGCAAGCAGCGGTGGAGGTAAATGATGGTGGGCCAAGTGGTGGCAGACCAGGCAACGGCAGGATGAGCAGGGCCTTGTTGGTATCGCCCTCCCTCGCACCCCAGCGGCCGACAGCCATGCCCAACGGGGCCCCATAGCCCCAGATTCTGTAGCAGCCCCTGCCCACCGCTCGTCCCACCCCTGAGTTCGCTGGCCTGCCAGAAGCATTGCACCTAGAGGGAACATCTCCTTGGGGTGCAGGTTTGCTGCCCCTGGTTTAAAGGAATCAGGAAAGGCTAAAATGGAAGCTTTGTTTATTTAGTCTTGCGAACCAGTTGCCTCAAGACTAGCTGAAAGTGCACACTGACAAGTGGTTTGCTCATCAACTTTGCATCATTGCCATCATGATCTTTCTGTTTCTTTTGTAGCTTTATAGTGATCCAAATTCTCAATTAATTCCCCACCAGCTTGATGGAAGGTAGAAGATGAAAGGCCTAGGAATGAGGGAAGAAAATAAATGCTCCTTTTTAGATTTTCTTTATTGCATGGATACCTGTTGCCTTAAAGTGGTGCTTTTATTTTAGGTGTAATTTCTGATTTGCAATTTGTTTTAGATAAGCTTCTGTGTGTATCTCTTTATTCTTTTACTTATTATAAAATCTTATTCAGTGCTTCAACTTAATTGATAAATGGTTTCTCCACTTCAAGGTCTCACCTCTTCCCTAGGGACAATATTTTCCAGTCTCCTGGCTCTTGGTGGGAAGATCTGGTCCTTTCTTAATAGTCTTACTTCCTTTATGCTTTCAGCTCTCTGAATAATTCCTAACCCATCCCAACAGGCCGTCACTTAATTCTGATTGCTGATTAGCTAAGTAGTACACACTTGGTTGTTTTTATCTCTCCTCTCTTGCCCTTTAATAATGCCTTTTGCTTTTCTCACTTTTCCTACTATTTGCTTGTGCCTTTCTGCACAGAGTTGCCCAGTACTGAACATAATATTCAAGGTGAAGTCAGACGGGAACAGGGAAGAGAGCGTTTCTGTACAGAGGTGTGCACTTAGCACACAATCACACCTGCAGATATTGAACTATTGAACTTCCAATAAAAATCCTTGTAAGAGCTTTCCAGGCCAGACTTAGATGCTCATTCTGTGGCTTATAGAGTTTTTGCCATTAGTCTAAGACAAAGATTATCAGCCTGGGGTGCCATGAGATCCCTTGAAGGGTGTTGTGAGGTGCTGCGCAATATTAGCACTATTAGGTGCTCGAACACACTGACATGATTCACAAGGAAAACCCAGAGATTTCAAACAGCAATCCATAGTGTCAAAAACATGCTGACCTATTGTGGCCTTTCTTTTTCAACAGAACAAATTGCTCTATTGTTTTTCCATAGTTAAAAAAATGAGTGAGAGCTAAGAAGAGTCTGATAGGTTCCTTGAGTCTAACGAGAGGTGCCTTACCCTTAAAAAAGGTTGAGAACCACTGTTGTAAGGTCTGATGAGAGGGCCAGTTACTAGTTAGAAGAACTGACCAGGTACTTGATTAGATGGGAGTTATGTTATCTGAGAATCAGACTTCGTGTACCACAACCTTTCTGGAATCAAAGGCAGCAAAGCAGGTAGTGGCACTCTGTCCCCTCTCATTTTATTATAGCTGAATGAGCAATTTTCTTGAGATCCCACTAGTCTCACTAATTTGTGTTTCAAAACTGCTAGTTTAACTTAGCTCTTGTTGAAGTCACTATGGGCACGTCCAGATGAGCATACATGTTCGTTTTGCGGCACTTCAAACACTTTTGAGGTGCCACAAAACACGTGCAGTGCATGTGAAAAGGTTCTCTTCACTGCTTATTGGCAGTATGGAGCCAAAATTAAATATCAGGAAATCTTGTTATCAAAAATAATATGTGCCAGAAAAAAACTGAGGCTGCAGTGTGCTATACCTGAAATTGGAGCCTGGGCAGCCAGCGCCATGCTCCAGCTGCTGGCCAGGCTCTGCATGCCAGGATTGCTCCAGGACTTCAGGTAAGGCTGCTGGGGCCAGCCCAGATGCTGGCCCCAGCCTCCCCTCCCCTACCTGTGCACCAGAGCGTGTGTGCAGGGGCATTCCCCAGGGACAAGTAGCAGCGGCATAACTATGTGCCATTGCTATTTGTCCCCAGGGAAATGCATGTGCACACTCATCTGGACGCACCTGATGAGTTTTACCATTTTCTTCAGTAGGACTAGAGTTAACTTTTGAAAAACCCAATGTACACAGAAAAGACAACAGCAAGCAAAAATTCAATAGGAACAGATTTCGCCAAAAGGAACTATGTGGAGAGAAAGATATAGAGAAAGCAAAGGGGAAGTAAAAACTTGATCTAAAATGGCTGAACTTAAATTTTATGGATACTGAGAAAAGCTACCAACACCGTGGTCAGTATAATTGATGATCAACTAAATGAATCACTTGAATCAACCACGGTGGACAATGTACTTGAGAGTTTGCAAATAATTCTGGTTTGGCAGAGAGTAGATTACCTAATACACCCTTCCTTCTCCAGTTTCAATAATAATAATAATAATATTTTTCTTCCATTTCCAAGAGGAGAATTATGCCTGTTGATGTGACCTGCAATGTTTATATTACTACTTGATCAGTAGCAAGTAAGTTGAATAAAGATGGATCTCATTGAGTCAATGTTGTTCCAGTGTCAGCTTCAGAATAGGAAGTAGACTGAAGGAGACTGACATATTCCTTGTGAAAAGGAGGTAAAAAGGAAATAGATTTTTTTACAGTAAAAAGTATTAGTTGATGGAGGTATGTGTACTTTGGAAGGAAGGAATGGCTGCTAAATCACGGGGTCATGTTTCAGTAACTGTTCTATCATGTGGGCCATGCAAAATGCACACAGAAATAAATGGATATTCCCATGAGGGCATTGTGTTACTGATTCTAAATGCTGCTACCTGAGATGCATGTCAAATGCAGAAGGGTGCAACACAGTGAAGGTGAAAGGACTTGTGCCAAATCCAATGGTTTTGCTAAACAAACCAGGGAAAAGCAGGTCAAATGTCATTAAGGTGACATGTAAAACTGAGCCACTTACAGGGTAGTGCTCAACTAAAAATGGGTGAACTACTTAGATAAGGCTCCAGGATTTTGCTGAATTAGGGAATGGAAAGGAACAGAAATAGAGGTTGTTCAGCTGACTGTGTCCCCTTTATGTGGCCCCTCACTGAATTAATCATAAGGTTTCAGCCTGTTTCTGTCTCCATCTGGTGGCCCTGAGACCGTGTTGTCCCTTGCACGCACCAGGTGGAAGGAAGTGGGTTATGACAATCTACTGTGCCATGTTACCTTGTTGGAAACCAGTAGCAGTCATTCAAACTGTAGCCAGGTATGAATTTGGTCTGATGAGTTTCATGCATTTTGATTTGCTGCAGAGGCAATTTGTTTTGGTGAAGTCTTTACTCCTTTACCTACAATTCATGAAGTTTAAGTGTCATGCCAGCGTTTGGACATTGACCTGCTTTCTGCTTGTTTGTTTAGCAAAATTTCTGCATAACTGACTGAACAGAGGCAGGAGCGCTAAACAGCCTCTGATGGTAAAATGTGCGTTTGGTTTAGTTTTTACCCCAACACAGAGCCTTTGCGTTCTGAAGGAACAGAAGGACTCTCCAGATTACACGAGCTGCAGTACACAATTACTCTGCAGTTAAAAAAACCAAGAAAGAAACACCTGGCATGCAGTTTACAATAAGTACAATACATAGGAAGCACAATACATAATGCTAATACTAATAAGTACAATACATAGCCAGCACCTAGCTGACATTGCATTAATGTACATTTATGTAGATAGTAGATTTCTTTACAGCATTGCGCTTTATAAAGCTGTCATGGGATGGATTCTGGCCTCAGGTATATCAGTGTAATGTAAATCCAGCATAACTCCTTTGCCATTAATTGTATTACACTAGATTTCTATCAGTGTTTGCACAATCAGAGTGTGCCCCACTGTGTGGTTGTACATGCTTGTGTGTGTGTGTGTGTATGCATAGTTATAATGAGCCTGTAATTGTCGTTTGTGGGCAGAAAAAAACTATCTAGAATCTGAAAATTTTAATCTAGCCAACAGTGCTTTTTTAATGTTTCAATCTACAAACATTATCTACTCAAAACAAATGGAATATAACTTCCATATCCTAACCCAGCAATGGTGTGGTATGACTGACTTTGAGTATATTGGATGCCTAAAGATACTGGTAACAAAATAAAGCATTCAGTCACTGGCTCACTTGCTCAAACCCAGTGCAGAGGCCCAGAAGTTACTATCATCTGATGCCTGTTAAGTGGCTTATGCCTTATGCAAAATAAATGAATGACTTTGGTTCAGCTTCTATAATCAGAAAGCCGCCACTATTATTGGCAATAAATTAGCACTTCTGTCTTAGCACAGGTCTTCCAGAAAAAGTGAAGGCTATTGAGATATTGATATGAAGATATTTTCACTGATGTAAATGCACACATTTGTTGTACAGATAGTTAATAGGGCTGTGCGAAGCTTTGGTCGCTGATTCAATTCGGCAGAGATTCGGCCTGATTCAGCAGCCGAATCTCTCAACACAAATCGAATCAGGAGACACTTTAACTTCTCCAAATTGAATTGAAAGATTTGATGATTCAGACATAGACACAGCTTTGTATATAGAAAAAACATTTCTCAAGGTATCAGGTGGCTTGTGAACACTGAGATTGTGGGGCAGATGGAGCATCCCATGGGAGTGTGGGGAAGGGGTGGACCCAGTGTGCTCGGCAGCAGACCTGGAAATGGACCAGAAGCACTTCTGGTCCCTTCTGGGTCTGCTAAGGAGCGCGCGGGGGACCCTCCCCCCCGCCCCTCAGCTCAGTGACTGGTGCCTCCTGGGTCTGGGGGTCACCTGGGGACCCCCCCCGTGGCCAACTGCTGAGCTGGGGGAGAATGGAGGGGGGGGTCCCCTGTGTGCTCGGCAGCGGACCCAGAAGTGGACCACAAGTACTTCTGGTCCATTTCCGGATTTGCCACTGAGCACGCAGGGGGCTTTCCTGCACTCCTCTGGGACACTCCATCTGCCCCACCATAGCGGCATTCATGAGCCATGCCTGGTACCTTGAGGTATGTAGAAAAAACATTTAAAGCTGTGTCTATGTTCGAATCGCTGATTCTCCAAATCAGCATCGAATCTTCAGATTTGGATTCGGCTGAATTGAATGGGGACAGTGATCCAAATCAACAAATCGATTCACTGTTCCCCGATTTGGGCCAAATCCGAATCTGAATCAAATATGGCCCATTTTGCACACCCCTAATAACTAACTGCAGCCTATACAACTTTAAATAAAACCCTTTTGTAGCTGTGAATTCACTCTAAAAAGAAGCCCTAAAAACAGCTAGTACATATGTTGGGAAAAGCCTGCAAGCAGAGAAAGAAAATTCTGTCTCTCTGAGGATTTTGATATTTGAAGTTTATTTTTGCTGCAATTCTAAAGAACCCGTCAAATTTTGTAATGACTCACAAAAGAAACTTGCAATAAAAAATAATCACTCGAGCTCAATCAAAACATAATATAATGTATAAAATAAAAATTAAGATAAAAATAATCTCAGAATGAAAAACTACGTTCTGGAAAATGTCAGAATATTTTTCTTCAAATAAAATTTCAGTGAAAGTGACATAATTTCATTTACAAGCATAACACCAGCAGAGTCTGTCTGTGCCTGGCAAAGGGTGTTTGTGCCTGAAAGCTTGCAAAGAATTTTTTTCCAACTATTTAGTTGGTCTAATAAAACATATCACATCAACCCAAAGAACCTTGCCTGACTATATCCTTAGACCAACATGGCTACAACCAACAACCCTACATAATTTCATTACGTTTTTCAGTTGTGACAAATCTTTGTTTTCTGATGCTAAACTGTTCCAATGGAGTTTCTCCAGCAAGCTCTACTTGAAACTATGGTAAGCTCAGGATTTACCTTCTTGATATTCAAGGTATCCATATGGCAAATATTGTGTTTAATAGAAGCATTCACTGGAAATTGGTCCTCAATGAATACTGCTGCTACTTATTTCATTTGTTTTACTGCACCATCTAGAAGGGCCTTACTGAGGCCCCCTTGTTCTAAGCATGGTATGAACTACAATCAAAATGGAATCTGTGATGAAAAGGGCTTACAATACTTGAGTAATACAGAATTACCTTGCTATGGAAATCTCCATAATGACCAGCAATAACCCATTGGCCTTAAGACATACAAGAAATTATACCACTTGGAAAGGCCAACTATTAAGCAAGAGAACAGGCTACCAATTGTGATCAAATCCATCTCCTTTCAATGAGAGGAAATTATCCACATGAGAAAGCACAAATTCCTG
>NW_005841863.1:4586874-4587789 GCF_000455745.1 Alligator sinensis
AGACTCTTCAGAGAGCTTGACAAATAACGATATCAGTAACTTTTTGCATCAACTCAGACAGGAAAACTGGTCAGATGCCTTCAACATATATGTTGATCCATAATTATTCTGGTTTTAAAAAAAATCTGGGCTGTTCCAAAGTTATCAGACTTTGGGCTTAGTTGCCAAATGCTGTCATTATTGCAAATTGCTAGTCCTGTTCAACAACTGGAAACAGCATGATTTTTTTTTTTAGTTGAAGATCTCCTGAAAGGAAGCTTTACCTAATCAAACTACTGGCTAATGACAAACGAATTCAGAAGAACCAAAAAAACATGCAGGGAGAATAGACATTAGGATTTTACATTATGCATCTCTCATGGACACCCCGATATCCAACTACATTTAGCTAATTCTCCAATTATTTGTTCTTCAGTCTGGGTCCAATTCTGCTCTCCAATCTCAACAGAGTAGAGCAGGAAGATTATATATAAGTGGGTACTTTTTTCCCCCTACAGATAAGAGGAACTGTATCCCTGACATTTATGATAGCAGGTGATCAGATTATTGGACAATAATCCTAGTCACACAAGTCTGATCAGATTCTTTGCACTGGGTACTGAGCAAAGAGGAACAGTTTGTCATCAGTCTCTCTAACGTGTACACAAAGTCACCATGTGGTCTAGGAGCTAGGAATATAGTTCTTGCATATTTTTTATGTTCTTAATAAATCCCTGAGATATTTAATTAATTCAGTTGTCTGACTAGGAACCAGAGACATCAAAGAGATATCCCTTCTGACTTGTTAAAACCTAGTAGGATCACTAGAAATGCCTTAAATTTAATGGCTACATAGGTGAACTCAATGTGAATAATCCAGAGAACTAGATGTGGTCAGCCACGGCATGGCTTAAAGTATTAATAAGAGGTTCAGCA
>NW_005841863.1:4587820-4615127 GCF_000455745.1 Alligator sinensis
AAGGCTGGCAAGAACAGTAAGCACCATGCAAAACTGGACCATAAGTAGCACAGTTTGCTTTGGGTCTGGCTAAAACACGCCAATATTATGTATGGTATTGTAAATTGTACATTCTAATGTATATTCAAGTTTTTATATTCATACACTATCTAAACAGGTCTCTTGGACAACAACTAAAAAGCAACAGCCTCACTTTACAAATTGGGTTACGTTATACTTTGTTTTTTGCTGTTGTTGAGATTACTAATTAGCATTTCATTTTTTTCTGTTGCTGCAAGATGAAGCCTTATAACAGCTTTATTTAGCACTGTTTCTGTTCTGTTTGAGGCTAAAGCACGTGATAAAACAAGGAATGTTTCACTGCAGAACAGTAGCAAACCCAGCAAAATTATAACAGCAGCATATCTGGACACTCTCTGTATGGCATGTTCACATACAAGTGTTTTCAGTGTACAGGATATACATCAGGTCTCCACACAGTAATACTGTTTAGTTACAGTCAGTGTTTTGTAGTGTATTTAGTAAAACAGGTGAGACCTATGTGATGGTGACTGCAAAATACACCCAATTATTAGATACTATGCCATTATTAGGAAGACCCTGGGTAATGGACCAGCTTCCAGGCTCAACCCTGATGTAAACTTAACAATTTTGCTGGTATACCTGTGCTGGTTAGGAGCGGGGAAAAAATTCATCTCTCTGTTTGATGTAACTATTGGCAAGATTCCCAGTGGGAATGCAGGTATACTGGCAAAAAAGTTATTTTCCTAGTACAGTTTATTCCATTCAGAGGAAGTAGTTTCAACTAGGCTGCTAGCAGAGCCCTGGTTCACTGAGGAGTAGCCCTGTGGGATAAGCATGTGAGCATGGCCAGTTACCAAGTAGATGGCACATGGTAAGTCCCCACTTAACTTTAAACTCACTATAACTTTTTCATTTGTATATACCCTCAAGTTTTAAGCAGTAGTACCATCAACAAACCTCAGGAGGGAGTGTTTAATTTTGAAGTCTAGAGAAGTTGGGAATGTGTGAGAAGAAATGAGAGCAAGTTAAAAAGCAAGAGCTTGCCAAAGTCAGTTTTAATGCATGCCTTCTTTACATGGGCATCAGGTTTCCTTATCTTTGCCTGACTTTTCCTACCTGTGAAGGTTTCTGGGCTGAAGAATTTAGGACAGCACTTCCCTAATAGACTCAAAATGAATTACCCTCTCCTTCTCCGTACATGAGGAGCTCTGTAGCTCTGTCTCAGCATTTATAAATACAATTGTTCTAACAAACTTTACCAGAGTCAAGGAACTTTACACAGTGGTGTGCTATATGCTTCCTCTCCATAACTTGCACGTTGCCACCATCACAAACTGTAAGCCGTAAGAGCTTGCAAATATGCTGAGAGGTTCTTTTGTTTGCATATTTATCTAGGGCCTGATCCAAAGTCCTCTGAAGTCAATGGGTGTCTTTCAACCAATGGATTGGGTCCTTAAGTACAAACTTCCCTGCTTCAATCCATGAAGCGGGTCTCAATGAAAGCATTGTACGCAAGGCTACTGAAGCTGATTTTGAAGCTTTTTATTTCCTTAAAAACAACTTGCATTTAGACACCTGTGAAAAGGTTTTGCTCACTTGACACTTGCCTATTTGAAGCAGGTCATTAAGACCTGCATTGAGGTTCTGTCAAAGGCTAGATCTGTTGATGAATACTCAAGGAAAAACCTCTCTAAGTCTAATGCTGTTTGCCTTATCGTCACTGAGGAGTAGCCGTCAGGAGGGCTTCATACTAAAACCACCAAGCACTCCATTGTGCTGAGCAGTGACTTGGCTTCATGTCGTTCTTCTGCAGTTAAAAAGTCAAGTTACAGGCTCCTTGTTCCTATGAACTTTGCTTGTGATTCCCAATTAGTTCAGTGTTACCTGAGCACACAGGAGATACTAATGCCTATTTGTAAAGGGTTAAGTGGCAGAAAGTGAGGTGGATCACCATCAATACAGGCAGTGACTGATGGTTAGCTCTTTTTGTAAACTGTCTAAAAGCTTTCTCTGAAGCAGACTTAAAAGAAAAAAATGCTTGCTGGCAGGGAAGGTGCTATGTGAAATGGAGGCTTGAAGCCTCTTTCACCCCAAATGTCAAGTAACACCTCTATTAACATGTGTAGATAGGCTTTTACATGCAAATGCAAGAGGCCTGATTTTGTTTTCTCCCTTACCATTACCAAGGGGCTAATTCAGGCTCTTCCCCATTACAAATGTGGAGCACCAAAGAGGTTCCTGAAGCAAGTAGAAAAGTCCTGTACAGTGCTTTTTGCGCCTTGGGGTAGGACATAGGTGGTGCAGTCGATTGCTACAGTGCTTCAGTAATTTATGGTGGTATCTGCAGCCAAGGACAAGTGAGCAGGAGGCGCACCACATCACAGACTGTAATGGCAGTTGCAAAAGGCCCCAGTGACTTCCCCCAAGATTGCCACACAATCAAGCCCATTCACTTGAATATGAGTCCACCCTCAGGAAAGCATTTAACTGCTGCAAACAGTTTCCAAATGGCCCTGTGGTCTTGAGCGGGGCTAGTAAAGAGGTTAACAACCCTACATGGGAACTTTGAAGCTGTTACATCAGGGTGATCAACAAAGCCTTCAGAAAGTTGTCTTCAAAAGAACTTTTCCTGCTTCTGGGTTGAGAGAGGGCATTTTATCGCACCCTGGTATGATCAAGAGCAGTGTTTTTCAACCTTGTAAGTAGCAAGTACCCGCTAACTTCTGAACATTTTAGTAAATACCCCAACACTCAATTTTCCAGGGGATTTTATACTTACAGACTAATGTGCTGTATGGTGGAAGAAGGGCTGTGTATATAAGGCTGTGATATGACAGATGTCTGATCTGGTGTGGATAAGGTTGCCACCTTTTATACCAGGGGTGCACAACTCAAGTATGTACCTAGGCTAGAGGTGATGTTGCCCAAAGCTAGGAGGGCTGAATGCCAAATTATTACTGGGGAATTTTTTGCCATAGTTTTGAGAGGAAAGAGGGTGAGAGAAAGAAGGCAAGAGAGAGAGAGTATTGAGGTACCCACGTACCCCCTGCCTGTGTCTCACATACCCCCAGGGGCATGAGTATCACAGGTTGAGAAACTATGATCTAGAGTTGTGAGCCAATGTATGCTTTGGCTGTCTTGCTCTCTGATTGGGGTTGGCCCAGATTTGAAAAGGATCTAAGGTCGCACTGAAATCAGAAACCTTTGAAGCGCTGGGGCTTGGGCTTTCACACATCGTATTTGCCATAACTGTTGTCACCATCAAGTATTAGCGTAAGTAAAAGCTAGTCCATGATCCACTGGAGGTGTTTCATTAAATGTTGCAAATTAAGGCTAAGAGAAATTTCTGATTTAAAGAACATGCCAAAGGAAATGGCAGTGATATGTTTACTGTCCAATCCCATTGTGCTTTTTTTCTAACATCATGGATGAAGCTTTGACTCTATGGAATCTGCCCGTTAATCCTAGTTTTACATGGCCAATAGCCATTTAAAGCACTATGGCAGGTCAAGAAAAAGGTCTCTGTGGAGTTTAAACAAGTAGCATTACAGGCAGGGCTTGGTGGGTTACTGTCCTTGCACAAACAATTAAAATGTAAGAGTCTGGGCTGGGAAATACTTCAACTGTTTGGAAAAACTTGTTTTGTGCAGCTTGAGAATGTCCCTGGAGGCTGTGGCCCAGTGCCATGTCTCCTGGTGAAGGCTGGGCTGCAAGTAACAATGGAGCTTTTATAGGGAAGCTGGAGCACAATCAGAAATTTCTGTCCCAAGGGATTATGGGCAAAGTCGTTCTCGGGTTCAAGATGTCTGGCACACATTTCCACCAGGATTTGGGGTATTCTGTGGCATGTACGGCATGTGAATTATGAAAAGCATTTTCCATCGTACTTCACAGCTTTGTCTTCGTTGAATGATCGCTGTCTTGTCACTCTAGCCAAAAGAGCATGGATTCTGGGGGTGGCTTTGTGGACCATGAGAGGGATTGGGAGATTTGGAAGCAGTACCTAGCGCAGTGCCTGGAAGCTTTGCCAAAGTGCTTGTACTTTTTGGATACCTGGCATGGCATTTAAAACCAGCTGAGTGATTGGCGACATCAATCCCATTGATTTTGATTGGCTAATTGCCATAAGAGTCCTGCCTAAGTTCATATATATGGCTATGTCTTACTAAACCAAACGGAAGTCTGAATAGCAGCAGCCTTGCTCTATATTAACATTATTTAACATAAAAACTTGCACTTTACATTGCACTTTGCAACAGGAGATCTTGCTGCGCTGTACGAATATTTGCTGACTGACGTGTGCACCTCAACTCTCACCTGGCTCAGTGCGGTCCTGAGGTCCCACATAACCAGCTGTATGTTTCACGTATTTCTCCTAAGCTCTTGCTAATGAAAGTTAATTCATTTAACTTTTTGATTTATTTGCAATACCACAGAATCAATCTCTAAACAGACCATTGCCCACACCACAAAACCACCACTACACATGCAGTTCGTTGCCAGGCACAGAAAGGACTGAAGGGGCAAGGGCTGAGTCTCCTCTCACCTCAATAAGGGAGAGAAGAAGCTTCTTCACAGGACATGATGGCTGAGTTGGCACTGCTGTTGCTATCATCTGCAGCTCTAGAGCCATCAGTCTAGCACCACATTAACTCTCTTGCTTTCTAATTCATTTTTACTGTAATACAAATATCCGAATTAAAAGGAACTTGTTTGCATTAGAAGCTGCTAGACTCTCTCTTATCCACATGTGCAATATCCTTGGATACTCATGGGCAGTGAGCCAGAGGCCACTTAAAGGGGAGTCATTTTGTCTAGTTAGGGTTTTTTTCTTTTTTGTTGACTGTTCTGGGACCTCAAACAAATGAACCATGAACAAACATGGGGTTTTCCTGTGGGTTTCCTTTTCCTTGGGCCCCCTCTACCTCCCTGCTTTGTATGTTCTTTTTCTTCACCACAGGGCGCAATGCAGCTTGAAAACTGCAGTTTACATGTTGGAAACAGGCACTGCCCCTTAATGACAGCAGCATACACAAAGCCCTACAAAGACAGGATTTGTGACTTACGTGGGGTTAATTAGCACAACAATCATGTTTATTCACTTCTCTAATAAATCCTCAAAGCAGAAACAAGTACTAGCTTGACCAGCTTCATCCTGTGAATGTATCTCCCTTGTTACATTATTTGCAGATCTGTCTATGGAGACTATGCAGAGAAACTCAAACTATCTCCCATCTGCTAGGCAATAATCTATAACTCATGAGCTATTGTGTTCCCCAGACTCCCAGTGTCATCAACATTTACTTCAATGCTCCTGGTGCACAATGGAGTCTACCATGATTCCAACAAAGCTTAAAAAAGGGAAGTTAATAAATCAAAAACAAATATAAATAATAATATATAAAACAAATATAAATTATGCATTGTCACATGACTGCCAGAGGAAGAGTGTTAAGGCAACACTTGTTTCTGCTAAACTCTTAGGGCTTAATACAGGTTGGAGTGAAATCTCCCGTTGACTTCCATAGTGCAATGTCAGGGCCCTCAGTTGAAGGCTTTATTTTTACTAATGTGCCAGAAATATATTTCTTTGTCATACTACTGGTACTGTACATGAAGCCTTTTACAAGTACTAGCTAATTAAAGACTTAACACCTCCATGTGAGGTAGTTAAATATAATCATCCCCATTTTACAGATAGGACAACTGATACAGACAGATTAGTGATTGGCTCATAAGCATTCAGAAAGCCAAGAGAAGAGCTGGAAAAGGAATTAAGAACTTCTAAATGCAAATTTTCAAGTCGCTAGCAATTTTGGGTGCAGCTACTTTTTTGGATGACTAGTTTGAGAGAGAGAGAGAGAGAGAGAGAGAGATAGTTAGCCATATTAGTCTAAAGTCAGCCAAAAGCAGGGTAAAGTTGCACCTGATAGACTAACTAAATCAAAGATGCATGGCATAATCTTTCATAAGCAGAGAATTTACTTCATCAAGTGCTGTGATCTAATCTTCATCAGATTAGATCACATCTTCTAATAAAGTAAATCCTCTACTTACAAAAGTTTGTCATACATCTCTGATTGAGTTAATCTAAAAGGTGCAAATCTCCCTGGCCTGCTGCCTAATTTCAGAGAGACATTCAAGGGACCAAACTATTGTCAGTATTGTACACCATCTCCCAAGCCACTATGCTTACCACTGTAAGGCATTCGGAGAACTTTTCCACTGAAGGTCCAAATGAGATTTGGTTCTGCCATAGTCGTCTTGGCCCTTATCCAAAACCATACAAGTTAATGGAAGTGCTTAGGTTCTCATGGCCCAGTCTTGTAGAGTATTGAGCACACTAGTATCCATTGACTAGAATAGTATTTGAGGTCACTCAGCACTTGTAGGATCAAGCCTGTACATAGCTCCAAGGCAGAACACTGCGTACAATATTGGAAGGGTTTGTCACCTTGACTTGAAGGAAGTTGTTTGTGCAAATGCTTAAGAGTAATGTGAGACAAGACAAGCTCTTTGCTTTGGAACGTGCATTGTGTTTAGTACCATTGACTATATAGTACAGTAAATATAAAAAACAAAGGACTTGCCGTGGTATTTACACCCATTACAAACACATTTACAAAATAGAGTTATTTGAAATCCAATAAAATAGTTTTGCTTTTAGACAGAAATCTCATGTATTCGGCAAGGTACATACTTCAACATTCCTTGTCAATACACCAACCCAATGCATTCCTTCCTCGCTGTTTTTTTTAATGCCTCCCATTAATAGTTAAGAAAAACCTAGGGAAAACAAACACTCTGTCCCTGATTGTTTATTCACCAGTCTCTTAGGAACCATAATTATGTCTCCAAGGAATTGTGTTTTATCATGCTGTATATCTTAAAAAGCCACTTTAGGTAAAATAACAAGGAGTGCCTTATGAAGGAAAATTGGATTCATTTTAAGACTCTTTTTTATGTTCCCCCCCCCCAAAGAATGGCTCTTTGTTTACTTCTTCCGTGCATGTGGCAACTTGCCCAAGTAAATACTATGCTACATAAATACCAGAGATTGGTATTTATGATATTACATAAACATACTCTGAATAATGACTCATTGTTGCAGTGAAGAAGAACACAAGCAATATAAACGGCAGTAAATGTGTTTTTCCCATCATGCTAGTGAGTGAAATTTGAGCACTTGTAAAACAAAATTTTGTTGATATTGGAGGAAAATAAAATAATGTTATTTAAAATATGTAATCAAACTTCCCTTCCCCAAAACTAAACCTTGATGTTGATAGAAATAAAGGAGATTAATACAGTGATCAGTTAATTCAGAGTTGGTAATTAACTATCATTTGTGATAATATGCCTATTAGTTTTTAAATTAATAAATCTTTGAATTGTTTCACAGGCTTTGAAATTCTTCAGTGGTTATGGACTTAGAGGTTAGAACTAGGTTTTGAGGTCTAGAATTTCTCGGGGGTTTTTACTCCTGAGCTTGGGTGAAATCCTGGCCAGTTGAAATCAATGGGAATTTTGCCTAAATTTGCTCTATGAGATTGCACAAATGACTTTATTTCTCTGGTTCCCAGTTTACCCATGTGGAGAGTTGTTAAAAATGTGCCTGCATTTCAACAATTGTGTGTGCATAAGAGTCTATGCAAATATATGATCATTCTTTTAATTATTACTGATTGATAGATTTCAGGCTATGTGGACTTTGCAATGAAACCACTTAAAACCCAAATATTAAATGCTTGTGGTAAATATTTTTTTCGTTTAATAAAAAAGTTGCAAAATCTTTATTTTCAAATCTAAAAATGGTCCTGCCACATACAGTCCATGTTCAGTCCAAATAGCAGCAGAGCGATTTGCTAAAACTCCTAAAGAAGGAGGAATGGCTGCACCTTTTTCTCCCTTTGAAGTGGACAGTAAAATCTGCCTTCCAAAAATCACATGGCATCTTTATACTGTGACACTACTTATATCCTCCTTCTCTGTAGAATTACCAAAAATAATAAAATGATGTTAGCAAAAATGAAAGGGTGGGGGGTGGCAATGTTCTTGTGAAGCTGATGCTTTTTCTTCCTGAGACATTGGAGGCATCCTGTGCTGGCATTTGCACTTCCTGATGGCTTCCAGGGTTGCAAGTCATGACAAAACATTTGTTTCAGGGAAACTTTGCCTCACTTCAAACTCAGAATAGAGCCTCAGCAGTTCCCTGCTCCTGGTAAGTGTTTCTGGCAGGTTTGGGGTTTTTACATTCAGTAGGTGATTTTGCATCTCTGGTTCTAAGCAAAAGACTCCTCCTGTTGTCTTACTTAAAGCCAGACATCTCTGCTGCCATTTGTGGGTGAAGAAGGCTGCATCAGGCACTCTAATTGGACTCACCTGTGCTCCTCCAGGGCCAGGCACAGCAAGCACTGCAAAGTTTGCAGGGTTGTGGCCATCTCCGCACGGCTGCATGGTCAACAGCTGTTTGTTGCGGGTGTTAAACTATAGGTTGGTTCTTTGTTTTCTCCTAGTTCTCCATTTGCTTTTGGTGCTACATAAAACTTAAAAGTGTATGCCAGTGTTCAGAAGAAAATTGCATTTTGGTGTCTGTCACATTGCCGCGAGTTCTGTTTAATAAGTGGAGTCTTATTGATGGAGTGGCAATATTTACACCGTGTTTCACTGACTTTTGTCCTTTCTTTTTAGATTTTCTCTACAGATTAGAATGAGACATGAGTGAAAGGTTAAAGATCTTATATGGAAGAGTGCTGTGGTTTGCAAAGTGGTGTTAGACAACTTACATCCTGGAGGAATACTCTGCATGTGATGAGCTTACTGAGACAAAATGGTTGATGAATTGGGTGTGACATTGCTATGTATCAGCCAGGCGGACAGAACGTTCATCCTTCTGTATGTATTGAAGATGTTTGAGAGAGACAACTATACCTGGAACTGGAGTTCTAGGTGGCTGGTAAAGTAGCATCAGGGTATCTATTAGCAGACAAGAAAAAAAAAATCGGCAAAGCAGTGGACAAACCATTTGGTAAACCACACACCTAACTCTCAAGTCTGTGTGAAACTGTGGATTTCTTATTGTCTCATTATGAAAAATGCTCCAACTGGGTTAGGCATCCTTTTGTGTTTGGTTTGGTGCTGTACTAAAATATGATCTCAAGATGTAACTTCTTTTTCACGTGGATTTCTAAATGTTACTCTCCAACTAACCTGCACTGAAAATTGTCTGCATTAGCAAAGCAGCAAAATTAAAATCCTCCTTCAAGCCATAAGGTACTCTGTAATTGTTTTACAGTCATCTGAGCTCAAAAACCTGAGAGAATAGTTGGAAAACTAAGTCACGCTCAAAAGTGCAATGGGAAGAGGTTTCTCTGAAGACAGTAGAAAGACTCTGACTTCATAGTATTTTGAATCCTACCCAGAGATGACAGAACACTGAAAAAATGATGGAAGAAAATAGGCTAGTCAGCTCTGAGGATTTTTTTTAACTTATACCTTTTTAAAAGAAGCTTAAATATTTCATTTTAGGATTTTTTTTTTTTTAAAGCCATGCATTCATGATCAGCATTACTATCACAGCAAACACATTTGAAGGGAAAAGAATTTTGAGTAAGTTTTCAGCTCTCTAACATCCTTTTCTCTAAGCATTTCAGTCTGTAGAATGACTGCTTCCCTTCCCAGAATATTTTTTTACTCTGTGCACAAAAATGTTCATGTATTTTAGAGGAACACAATGATTAGAATAACACAGAAACAGTGCTGCTTAGCTACTTCGTGACTTCATTTTCTTGACTTTAGCCATTTAAAATGTTGAATAGTAACTGAAGCTGTAACTTCACATTAAAAAAGAAGTTTCTTGAAGTCCTACAGTTACCAAGCCTTGGCTCAGTTTGTAACTTGCCATCACATCTCATAATCTTTATTGGCGTGTATCAATAAAATTATTGTCTTACACAAAAGAGAGGTAGACACTACTTGAATAATAGTTGTTTTGAAAACAGAAACACCCTGATGGCACCTTCCCAAAGGGAAACTGAAGAGATTGAATTTCCTGACTTCTACATAAGTCAACTGTGAGCCTCTATGCATAATCACAGTGTTCATTGCACTTGTAGATTTAATAGAGAACACAATTGTGCACCAGCACAGATATAAGCGTGAACAATACACACAGACACACATGCATGTAAGTATATGTTGGGTCAAATTCCATTTGCATCATTCAAGAATCAGACTGAATTTCATGCATGTTATGTATTCAAATATCTAAACAGGATTTGGTGCTCTTTACTAACTATGTGACTGTACAAGTACCTACAGAGATTCAGAAAGAATATTCATAATGGGCACAGCCTGGGTGTAGGGCTTGTTTGCATGCATTTAAAGAGGCTCTTATAACTTATAGATGATATCACACCTCTTCCTCAGCACTGCTTCCTTCTGCCACTCCTAACACATGCAAATAAAATAAATCCTATCTCCAGATTCCCCAGTTTGAGTATTGTTTGTACAATGTTTGGTATTTTTTTAAACAGCTATTTCCTTTATTGATCTCTTGGTCAAAACAATGTAAAATAATATTTAATTAGCCTTATGTATCCATTTTAAGAAGGGATTGATGTGTGGTTCTTAGAGCAGGAGACTCCGAGTCGGATCATTGGTTCTGGCCTGGTTCTGTTGCTGTGTGACTTATGGAAAGGTGCCTAGATCAGCTGTTATATGCAGCTGCAGAATGGTTTAAAATAAAACTTTTCTACTCATGGGGCTGCAAGACTTAATTAATTAATGTTTGTAAAGAGTTCTGAGAGCCTCATATAAATGCATACACATTCACACACATACACACCTCTGTACAGATCACACATGCAGGCACACCAGAGGAGGTAAGATATACATACACATGTCCAAGCCCATGAGCACTGATACCTATGTATCACACGATCAGATGCAGACCCACCCCTCCTCTAGAGCATATACAAAGACACCCAGTCAGATACATATAAGAATACAAAGTAATCCCTGTACAAACTTCATTGATCCTCAGTACAGTTATGCTCAAGAGAAATACCAGTACAGTATTAGTATTCAAAACTGCATTTGATTTGACAGTTCAGTAATTTAGCATCAGGCACTAGCCTGTCAGCCCCGTATTTGCCAGAACACCAGTGAATATTAACATCACATGAGAAAGTGTTTGCATGGGAAGTGGCTGGTGATACAGAAAGCAAGTTCATGTTCAGAGGGGCTTCGCTCTCACCTGTGAAGAGAGCGAATGGTGGACCACACACACCTTGCGCGAAGAGTCAGGAGCCAGGTGAGTCACTTTGCGCTGCCGCCTGCCAGCTGAGAGCAGGAGGGGGAGCAGGGACAGCCTGTCACAAACAATCCTGCCTTACCCATTTGTCACCTGCCATTAAATTGCAGCTATGACTGGAGCCATTTTACCACAATGTGCTTTTGCGAAGACTTAGCTCTCTCCTACCAGCCTACCCACTTATCACTTGTCTATCAGGCAGTATTTTTGAGTAAGAACATGTTTAAACAGTTGCAGTTACATTTACCTTTTATTTTCTACCAGTCAGGCTTTAGTCATGGAGACAACATGGACAGAATATTATCTGTCTCTCGGTGGTAGACCCCCATAAAGCATTCATTCTAGCAGCAACTCTGATACCCCTGTTCAAACATTTTGTTGATTTGGCTGTAGACAGGTTAGTACAAATCCCAGTCCTTTCTTTCCGTAAGGCGCATTTGGTACCTTAGTACCTAGCCATGGGTCCAGACTGTGCTCTATTGGGACTACTACAGAGCTCCCTGTTATTGCCTCTTCTGTTCCCTTTGGCTAAGAACAGAAATTACACACAAACCAATATAAGTGATCAGAAACTGGTTCAAACCTGTAACTCAACAGAAGTTCAGTGCACAAAAACTGTTTTCAAAATGTCCCAAACTGGTTTAAGATAAACCTGGATTGGTGTAGTATCAGACTTAACTGATTTAGTTTAAATTGGTTTATTGAACTTCTATTCCAGATCCCTTCCAGATTCAAGTTAACTCACGGTCCCCCAGCACCCCAGGAGGCTTTGCACCTCCCACACAATACCCCCCACAGAGTAGGCAGGCTAGCCTTGGCCCAAGCTGTCTGATGCAGCTGAGCAGGGAGGCGTGCTCTAGCGCTCCCCCGGACAGTGCTGTAGCAAAGAAGTTTGGCACCCGGGGCAAAGCCCGCAGCGGCAGCCCCACCTTGCTTCATACACAATCGAGGGAGGGGGGGCACATGCCCCCCCACACTTGCCCAGGCGTCCATGCAGCAGCAAGAGCTGCTCTTCCCCCATCCTCGTGCCCCCTAAATGAGCTGCTTGTGGCTGCGCCCCGCACCCCGCCCCAGCTGGGCAGTACCTGTTGGCACTCCTTTCCTTTGGCACCCAGGGCAGTTGCCCCACTCACCGCACCCCCCTTGCTACAGCACTATCTACAGCTTCTGGCCTGAGCCACTGCAGGCATGTGACTGCATTTCTGCAATCAGAAGTGAATGTCTGTTCACCTGCTTATTGGTTCAATCTATGCAGTTTAGACTAACCTGACGAGACTGAATCGATTCAGACTCAGGCTTTTTGATGGTCTGTTCTTAGCCTTTGGGTGTATAAGTGCTAAGAGAAATAGTGAGGCATTTTGTCTTGGCCTGTCCTCTGTAGATAATGCTTTTCAGTGTGAAACCAGTCAGATTTAGGTGTCCTTTCTATTTAAGCATGAAATAAAATTCTCCTGGCCTTTCCAGTATTTGATAGAAGGGATGGGGATGGAAACAAAATGGCTTAGATTGAGCCCATATAAGCTGACAAAGATGCCTACAAATAAGAGAAACATTGTGAGGACTGGGGTAGGGCTCTGACTGTTTCTCCTGTTGGAAGCGAACATGCCTTTGTCAGTGCGGCTTGTAGTTTCTGGGTCATGTGAGAGCCAAGGCTGCTCTTGAATCCCCGGGTAAGTATGTAGTAGAGCATAAGGTTGTTTTATCTAAAAGTCTATCTACAGCTTTCCTTTCTGATATGGATCTCAGCACAGTAATTCACGTCTGTTTTACCTCAAGGCTAGATTGGTAAATTATCATGTACTGCCAATTCCCTTTTGATTTCTGTGGGAGTTGCTGTGGCTCTGCACCTTTCAAGATTTGGCCCATACATCTTATACAGCTTAGCATTTAAATAGGTAAATTGGTCATAAAAAAAAGAATGTCAAGCCAGTTTTAATAGAAAAAATTGAAAAAAGGTTTAGTACAAGAAAGATATTAGCTAGTTCTACATAAGACATTGTTTTGGAGGCTTCGGACACCAAACATGGTTAAATATTAAAAGGCAGAGGATGTCAGATGATATAAGATGGCCATGGATTATATAAGATGGCCACCGTTTAAAATACCGCCTATCTGGGATTTGGAACAAAATGCTATACTGTTTAATACAAGTAATAGTCATGACTCTAAGGACAATATCATGGGGGAAAGCACATGTTACCTAAAACAGATTTAGGAGAGATTGATGTTAGAAGAGAGTATGCAAAGGACACCCTGGGGTTCCATATTCTGTTTCAATTACTTCCCAATCAGCCTCTTGTGTAACAGGTCAAAACACAATTTTTCTAGCTGGAACTGGGTAGACTCAGCCTGGGATCTGAAACACGGGCTGTGTTCTGTGTGTTGCTTACACTACCATGCTATAATAAAGGCTCTGAAATCAGATCCTATCAGACAATATAATTAATTGCATTAATGTACAAGGGCCAAGCAGAATCCAAGTCATGCTTCCATCATCTTTCTATACAGTGAAGCTGAAACAAACCCTTTGCTTTTGTCAAGTAAGTGGTTATGGCTTAAAACCATGGGGCAAAGCTGTTGAATAAGACTGTACAAGGTTACCAGTTCTCTCCTGTGATCTTACCTGTATTTTAACTGGGAAAAGTAAGCTCAGCTTCACTGGTGATGAATGATATGAGTCAGAGACCTGTGAGGAGAGACTAAAAATGTGGCAGCAATTCTTCCCCAGCCACAGGCATCTAACTAGTATTATTTATGTGGCATCAGCAGTGGGACATGCTCAGACTTGAAGGACTAGTACTGACCTTCCCTTGGTAATCACTCCTTGTTTTGCATACTCCACCTTAAAGTTTCTCATGAGTCACTTTATCTTGGGAGAGAAAAATAAATCCTGAAGAATCCTACGTATTTCTACTCTTCTATTCCTATGTATTTATATCATATTGCTCCAGATAGATGTTATTTGCTTTGACAAAGGCCCTCCAATTGTGTTCAGTGTTTGGATTCAAATATGAGGCACGTTACAGGTGTAAAACCAGCATCCAGGTATAGGGCAGGCTCTTAACTAATGGCATTACAGGCACTGAACATGCATTATGCAGGCACTAAACAGTAGGATTGTAGCTAGAGGAAGGCTGGAATCTGTAACTTTGCAAAATTTTGCCTGTAGTAGAGGGTAAATAATGCTGTTTAAGCAGCTTCATGGACCTAGGAGGTGCATTGTCACCAAGGTGCGCACACATGTGCAAGTGCTTGCTTTCTCTCTCTTGCTGATTCTAGCACATGGGTTAGGGAAACAAAACCACTTCTCCCCTTAGGATAGAGCCAACTGCATTCCCTAAACCACTGAACCAACTGAACCAGCCCCACTACATCAGCTCATGCTGGCCTTTCCTTTCAGGATCTACAAGGAACAAGGAGAATTTGTTTCTCATGTCCCACCACAATTGAGATATAAGCAGAGCATAGCATTTTTACTGAAGACAATAGGGAGGGACTAGGAGGCCGTAGTAAGACGTAACCAATTAGCCCATTTGTGGTAATTTAATGTAGGTAAAATATCCAAGAAAACTGTATTTAAGTGGTTCTGTTTAATTCCTATTCAAGGAAGGAGAGTTTATCCTTAGTTAACACTTTACATCTTAAACACAGCAGCAGCCAATTGCTACTTGTCCAATTGCCTGGGAGTAATCAGACTGCTGTCTGATCACCTCTGAATCTTTTGTGTATTTATTCTTATAACATCCCCAGGAGGTAGGGGAGTATTCTTATTATAAAAATGGAGAACTGAGGCACAGACACTAATGCCCATAGCCACAAGAGGACTTGGTGCTGTCTAATATCATTGATCATGGCAACTGGGAGTTAGACAATTAAATATCTGTGAAGATCTGGGCATAAGCAACTAGCTCAGTACAAGTGTATACAAATGCAAGCTGATCTAGGAACTTATAACCAACAAAGTATAACCAGAGTCACTCAAACAAAAGGCATCACTTACTGCTTCCTGTTGCCCAACAACAATTTCCACAATATTGCTGCTTCGTCTATTTGAAGAGAAGCAATTATTGCCAGTGAAGACTGGTTTCACATATGTGAATTGGCTTCTTTTTTTTTGCTACAAACTTAACTTCTCCCCAAGGTAGTGATTTTTTGTCGGGCTTCAAGCATTATAGCAAATCCGAGAGGCTAGTTCCATTACACATGGCTCCAGTGAAAACAGAAGGCGGCAGCGGTATTACAGAATCATGGAAGTTGGACCAAAGAGTCCTATATTATTAGACAAGATAGTCCAATCCTCCAGAAGAACCCCGAAGAGAGTGCTTTTTTCAGACATTTTATTTGATCGTAGCCTCAGTGCTTATCACATGGAAATAAAATCAGATTATTTCTCTGTGGAATGCTTCTTGCTTTATATTGCAAGCCCTTTTGAAAGGTATTTTGGTCAGAACATGGAACTGGGCAACCCGAGGGCTCATCCTGGGTCTCCCAATGACTCACTGTACAGAAGTTCATCTCTTTCTAGGGACCCAACTAGGAACAACTCAAGCTAAGCACTCAGACCCAGTCTGAATTCAAACAGTCTGAGAATATTAGCCTTAATCTCTCTTTGTCAGTTTGCCCATCTGTAAGGCAAGGGGATAGTAGTCTTGTCTTCTTGACTAGCCTCATAGTGGTATTATAGGGATTAATGAGCAAATTTTTATAAAATGGTTTAAAGTCAGAAAGGATTGTATAAGTGCCAAGTATTAAGACTATTGTTATTAATGCTTTGGCCATGACACAATAATAGTAAAATAACTGTTCACTGCTGATGGGAAGTTACCCCTGCTTCCCTTTTTCACATATATATTTTGGTCTGTAAGTAAAAAAAATGCCACTCCACCCTAGTGGTCTAAAGCAACCTGGAATCCTGGAGCATGGCACTGACATGCCCTTGTGGGGCGGAGGGGGAGGATGGGGGATAGCTTCAATTCTGAACTCAGATGAGTAATACATTTTTCCGCATGAGAGACATGGGAATGTTTTGGGGTGGTTCAATGTGAGCCTGAAACCTGATATGAAAAGTGATCCAGTGAATTATGGGTTTTTTTGTTTGTTTGGTTTTTATCCCTCCCCATTGCCCATTTCTTTACATCTCTCGTTTCCTTTTGGCCCAGTCTTGCATTTGCAAATTCCCACCAAAGAAGATATGGCTGTTAATACCCTGAGATGGCAGGAGTGAGCCCTCCTGTCTAATTCCTCTATCCAGAGCTGTGTTCAGGTCAAAAAGTTTCAAAATGAAACCATGTTTTCAAATGAACAATGGTTCATTTGTGTGGGTAGGGTAGAACCAAGCAGGGGCAGAATTCACCCTGACATGGAAAGCTGTGATTCTGAGACATCTAGAAGAAATTACTATAAGGTGGTTGCCTAAATAGTTGGGTAAACGTTCTCAATGAGTAGCTAAATGACAAGCAGGAAGGAACTAGTGAGGAACCCTAGGAGTCAGTCCTGGGGTCTGGTACTGTTCATTGTCTTCATGAATGCTTTGGAGACTGGAATTGAATGTATACCTACTTTGTGGGTACACCAAGCTGGATGGGGTAGCAGACACAGTAAAGGACAGGATTTAGGATTCAAAATTGGATACATTGGAAAAATTGGAAAAAGTAAATCAGATAAAATTCAGTAAAGACAAGTGCAAAGTAATACACTTAGGAAAGAGAAATCATGTGTACAAATAGGGAATGGGGAATGATTGGCTAGGCTACAGTACTAAAGAAAAGAGAAGGCTGTAGGGGATCACAGGCTGAACATAACTCAGCAATGTAATACCATGGCAAAACAAACTCAACTAATGGCATACTGGGATGTATTAACAGAAGTGTCATATGTAAATCTGAGAAAGTGATTTTTCTACTCTATTCAGCACTGGTGAGGCCTCACCTGGAGGTTTATTTTGGTGTCCCATTTTAAGAAAAAGAGTCCCCGGGAGAGCAACAAAAACAGAGGGCTAGAAAAGAAGATGTGAGGAAAGGTAGGAAGAACTGAGGCCATTTCGTATGAAGAATAAAAGACTGAGAAGGTGGCAGGAGATCTTGTTAATAGTCTTCACATGTAAAAAATATTTTTATAAAGGTGCTGATCAATTGTTCTTTGTGATCAATGGGGACAGGACAAGAAGAAAAGGTCTTAAATTGCAAGAAGGGAGATTTAGTTTAAGTACTAGGAAAGACTATCTCGCTAGTTAAGACACAACAGATTAAGACTGACACAGATGCCACTTTTGACCTTAAGGGATACAGTAAAGCAGAGCTGCTCCCTGTAATAGAAAGTTCCAGGCTACATGGAAGTTCTTTGCAAACAGACACATTTATGATCTTTCAGGTACAAATATGACTGATTTGTACTTCTAATCCTGCTCCAGTCTTCTCAGGTCGGGCAAGAGAGTTTCTCCTTTCTCTTTCTGAGCTGTAATTTTGCAAGTTGTAATTTGTAAATTTCTAATTTATGTGTATTTTTGCTACTGTTTTGCTTTATTTTAATGGACTGGATATTATTGAAGTCACCTTCTAAACTCATAGGCCATACCAGTGTAAATCCAGAGTGACCCCATTGACTTTAAGGAGATATTTCAAACATATTTTGCTAAATCCAAGATCAGGCTTCTGTCTCATGTCACTTACTGCAGTTGTTATTTTCTTTTAACTACAGCACCATATAAACCACTAAACCTACTTTTGAAATGTTATGTGTCATACTTGTGTCACACAGAACTGTTATTGTATTCTCACTAGAGATGGGCCCAATTCTGCTAGTGATGGGCCCAATTCCCAGTTTCTGTAACGTGTTTAATCCTGATATTCACGCACTGTGCGCCAAGGCACACTTCTCCCCTTTAACATGGGATTCTCTTACTTACCTTTGTCCAGCCAAAGCTGGCTGCCCTTCTATTTTTTTCTTTATCTTTTCTAATTATTTTTTTCAACTCTACCATCTTCTAAAATATAAGGCATTTCACTGAGCATCAAAGATATTTCCAAAGCAAATCTCTCACTCCTCTTAACTTGTGTTTGTCTTTTGACATCAGTAAAGATCTGTGATCATTCTAGTTAAGTTAATTGATGGACTGTGGGAATGGGTGTAAGGAACAGCAGGTCGGCACTACCTTCACCCCCATTCAGTGAACTTGGGCAGCATTTTGTTTGGTTGGCAAGGTGCCTGCTTGGGAAAGCAGCCTCATTTTTATTTCCCCCTGGTGCATTTCAACACTGCAAGGTGATTCAATACCTCCTCACTGCATGACCTGGGAATCCCTGAAGATGGAAATCAAAATGGGTTGGGGACACAGAGGAACTTCTCTTCCTAGAGTTATCTACTTTGCTCAATGATTCAACATCTGTACTTGATACAGTGTCACTTGGAAAGATGCTCAGATCCAGACAGGAATAGAAAACAAAGGACAAAAGCAAATGTTACATTTAAATGAACTCACATAGATAAATTAAGAGAAATTGGCCTGGCCCCATGGCAAATATATGGTGTGTGGAGAACATCTAGGGGCCCATCTTCCTCCATCTACTATTAATAAGAGATTCCACTAATAACTTCAACAGGAAAAATTTGGAGGAGTCAGGCCTTCAATAAGACCATCACATTACATGACAACCCTATTTACAAGCCTCCTTGGTTTGATAGATGATCTGAAGAGCGTGGATGCTCTGTGGCACTGTGGTATATGAGGCAATGTAACATAGTTGCATATGCAAAGCCAGTGGTTATCTATGTTGTAATATCAGAAAATTAAAGGTATATTGTATCCAGCAGTCAAGCCTAAAGTGCAGTAGACCAGGTATTTCAAATACATTCGATATATAATCCAGAAGCACTTTGTGACCTTGATCTTTTGACAGCATTATCTGTTTACCAGTTTAGAAAGATGCATTTATGACATCCCATTTGTTCTCACATCCCATTAAAATGTCTCCTCTTACATTGTCCGCTCTAGCTTACCATAGGGTCATTTCTAGATTTCTTCTTTGATAATAATAATTATAATAGTAATACTACTACTACTAGTAGTAGTACAGGAAAAGTAGATTATACTATGAATATGTATACCTTCCATCCAAGAAACTCACAGTTCTTGGTAAACTTTCATTCATTCTCACAACATTCTTGTTTCTGAGGTGAGGTACCTGATGTAAATTTTGTTTTACGGGGGCCAAAGCTAAAGCACAGACAGGTAAAGTGACTTCTCATGATTACCCCACTCAATAGGAGAGCAGGACTTCCAGCTCTGAGTCCTCTGGTCAGTCTACAAACCCAAACCATCCTCTTCTGTTAGCAAGAGTCCTCTTGTAATCCAGACCACGGTATCTGTTTCATGTACAGCCCTTTTTCAGGTGTCTTGTTGTTAGTATGTAGACGCTGTCTACCATACTTTTTTCTAAGTCTCAAAATACTGTGCAAAAAAGACATGAGAAGTAGGGGTGTGTGAAGAAGGACCTAATCAATTCAGATTCGGATTTGGCTCAAATCAGGGACAGTGATTCGATCTGTTGATTCGGATCACTATCCCTGATTCAATTCAGCCGAATCTGAATCTGAAGATTTGATGCTGATTCGGTGAATCAGCGATTTGGACACAGGCACAGGTTTAAACGTTTTTTCTACATACCTTGAGGTACCAGCATGGCTCGTGATCGGTGTGATGCTGGGGCGCTTGGAGTGTCCCACAGGAGTGCAAGGGGGCCCTCCACGTGCTTGTCCATGAACCCAGAAGTGGACTAGTAGTACTTCCAGTCCATTTCTGGGTCTACTGGGGAGTGTATGGGCCCCCCCCACCCCGCCCCATGCCTCCCTGGCTTAGCAATTGGATGCAGGGGGACCCCAGCTGCCCCCCCCCCAGACACAGGAGGCACCAGTTGCTGAGCCGGGAGGGTGTGGGAGGCCCCCCAGCACACTCCTCGGTGGACCCTGAAGTGGACTGGAATTGCTTCTGGTCCACTTCTGGGTCTGCTGCTGAGTGTGCTGGGGATCCCCTGCGCTTCTGTGGGACGCTCCATGTGCCCCAGCATCGCAGCAGTCATGAGCCCCTGCTACCTAGAGGTATGTAGAAAAAACATTTAAAGCTGTGTCTATGTCCAAATCGCCGAATCTTTCCGAATCTCTCTGAATCGATTTGGAAGGTTCCAATCAGAGACATCAAAGGGTCCTCTCATTTGATTCGGATTCAAAGATTTGGCCACCAAATTGGGCTGAATCTCCACCAAATCGAATCAGGGACCAAAGCTTCACACCACCATAGTGGGAAGCATATGCTTCTGTTTAGAGGAGTCAGTCTTTGCAAAGTGCTTTCCCAGAGGAATGTTTTGCAAGCTAAAATGTAGGTAATAACTCTTTCTATCTAGGTCTTACCCTCCCCGGCTTTCTACCCTGGCTATTAACATGGATTTTGTTTAGTCATCAATTAAAATAAATACCAGAATAAAACTTCCTTCTCAAATGTGTTGACTGGAACTGAAATCTTCCATGTATTTGTCTCATGTTATTACCAGTGTTTCTACAGTATGGTAGCAGGTCCTAAATTTGGCTGTTTCATTTTAGTCTTGGTTTAGATGGAACATGATAGTTTAACCACCAAACTGGAAGATGAACTCATTTACAAGTTGGCGGTTCTTTGCAGTTATCTGCTTTATTAGACCATGTGTGTGTAACATTGCACTGCCATTACATGCCAAGGTGCGAGAGAGATTAACTCAGAGATGACAGTAGTCTGCCACTTTAATGAGTCACAAACTTTAGTAATCCTAAAATCCGGTTAATTGCAGTAAATAATAGTTTTTCAGACATCTATCAAAACAGGGATGACATCTGGGCTTTATCTTAAGCTGCTCCTTGTTTTGATTAGAAACCACAACCCAAAACAAATGTTAATTTTCAGAGTTTGGGGTTCTGGGTTTAGTGGTCAGAATTAGACTGTCTCATAAATGACCTATGCTATTTGGTTTATGGCATAAAATTTCAGAAGGGCAGCCAAGAACTACTGTATATATTACTCTGTTATTACACAGATGTATAAGCATGGATAAATGCTATTTCTGTAATCATATCATAATAAAAAGAAAAAAACATAGGCATTTCATTCAAATACATGCTCACATAACAGCAGCAGGCTCTAATATGACACTACTGACTGAGCCAACAATGATGGTGCCTCATAATCCAAAGGAATCAATAGGAATTAAGGGCACTCAGCTTCTGGCAAAGCGAGGCTTTATACTGACAAATGCATTTTAGAAATACTGGAATGAAATTACCACTTTTCCCAGTCCTGGACCCCAGCACAAATAATCTCAAAGAACAACCAGAGCCTGCCTTATTACTACACTTTATAAATCAGAAAATGTAGTGCTGGCAGCAGCAAACATAACTCAATCATGATTTAAAAGCATGCATGCCACTTCCGCTCTTAAAAAAGCAGCCCTTCGAAAATTTGCCCAATCTGACAGGAAAGGCTGAACAGCAATGTTCATGTATGTGGAGCTGCACGCTGTGAGATGCATGGAGCAGAACAAGTCCAGAAACGCCTGGAACATCCTTATTCCTAACGAATGTGCTCATCGGCCATGGCGGCTGGCATTGTGGCAGGTCAAGTGTATGTTGTGTGTTGGAGAGTGTGTGGGCCGGCTCCCGATCCCGTCCTTGCCAGGTGCGAGCCGGGCCCATCTTTGTGCACACAGGCTGTGGCCAGCAGCCCGGGCACGCGGGGCCGGAGAAAACCGCGGGGCGGAATGGTACACAAGTGCTAGAATCAGTTACGGAGGCGTAATGGTTGATTGAAAAGATTATTTACTTACACCCAAGGTGGTCGCGGTGTAGGCTGGACAGCTTTCCAGGCGCAGCTCCGCTTGAGTCCTCGTTGGAGGACTCTGACAAACTCGGTTCTTTGACCCCGGAGTGGTTTAGGCTCCACGGGTTCGGCAATTCTTTCCTCACGGAGTAGCTGAATCTCCGTGGGTTCTGTTCGGTTCCCAGGTCCACCGGAGCTGTTAAGACTCCGTGGGTTCGAAAATTGGGTTTATAGGATAGGGATACGTCTAGGATCGCGCTCGACGATGGGGAGAGGCTATTGGGCCCCCGGAGTTGTTAAGGCTCCGCGGGTTCGGTTCAGTAATTAAGCCTCTATTGCCTTCTTAAGAGAGACGCGTTGGGCTCGAAGGGATCAGCAGCGCTTAGAGAGCTTCACGCTCTTTCTCCCGAACTCCAATTGCTTTCTCTCTCTCCTGGTGTTCGTGGAGTCCTCCCTTGCGGGGGGTTCTCCTCGGAGTTCTCCCTGTCTCTCTCTCCAACTTGGGCGGAAACCACCCAAGCCTTTTGTACGGCTAGCAAGCCAATAGCTAGCTGCCACGTGGGCATAATTTAGATCTGGCCAATAATGTGATGTGAATCTAAATACAAATGGCGGGAACTCCTTTGCATCGTGCATCACCATGATGCAAAAGAAATGCACCATGCAAAGAAGGCTACAAACGGCGGGAAATGCTTCTGCACGTGCGGGTTCTCTTTGCAACAGAAAACCCCACCGTGCAAAGAAGCTGCAATTTAGCGGGAACATAATTTACCGGTGCCGAAGCGCACACTAACAAAAAACCACAACTTTGGGTTGTGACAGAGAAGAGGCTCTAAGCTTACGCTCTGATAGAAAATGTACCTTTGGTCTTTGTCCTTTTGTTAAACAAAACTAAGATCGTTACAACTGAAAGCACACAGTTCCCCTTTGTATATGAAAAATCTACACTGACAACAAATATTATGTTTTCTCATAAGCCACTGAGTCTGAATGATGTGCTCAATTCAGTAGGCTTAATACTAGTAGAATGGGCACTGAAGGCACCACTGAGACAGGGGCGCTGGTGTTGGCAAACGTGAAGAAAGCGCTTACCATTCAGACTCACTGGCTTATGAGAAAACATAATATTTATTGTCAACATATATTTTCTATGAGCTACTGGCTCATCACAAGGTCTTAAGCTAGTGCAGAGCCCACAGTGCTTTGTGCCGATGCTAATGCCATTTACCAAACTATTTTCAAAGCTCCGCTGTGGGCTGTGTTGTCAGGCTTTTTTTATTCCACTACAGCAAGACCTCTCAGTTTGCTGATCTTGAATGTACCTGTGGCCGCTGTTTTAAAAGCCTCTAGCCAATGTCCCCTCACTCCTGTTTTCTACTTAATGGTGACATGTGAATCAATATCAGAGAACCCCAAGTGACTACCTTCATAGGTGCACACAGTGAAACAATCCCTGCAGCTTCACTCCCTCATTCCAGTTCTCCCTTTTTTCTACCTCCCTCCCTTCCCCAGGATCCTAGCTCCAAACTTGGTTGCTCTATAAACATAACAATAATTATCCTGTCATTGGACATATAACCATCCTCTTTGTTTGCAGGCTTTAGATAAATATCATTCCAATTGTGGAGTCTGATTCATGAGTCAAGATGATGGCAGTGCTCCAAAACCTCCAAGCCCATAGAAATTGTGTGTTCATGTGAGAGAGAAAGAGTTTCACTCTACTAAGAGTGGCAAACTGGGAGCCAAGTGAATTAAGTGTGAAGCAGATGATTATGTATAATTAATTTATTGACTAATGATTGCACCTGGTATGAATTTTGTATGATTTATTTTGCTCTGCAGAAGTTCTCAAAAACAGTCTTACTGCCCACAAGATAAAAATACAGGCTTGATGTTTCCAAATACACTGGTGTATAGGTAAGTGTTAGTGTAGGATCCTCTGTTTTTGACTGATCCTTCATCACTGCTCTGTGTTTTACTGTTTTCAGTTTTGGATACCATATTTTTACATATTTTTTTAATGCTGGTGAAAGGATTAACATTGCTGGAGAATGAAACCCTTTTGCTGCTCATTTAAGATATGCAGCACAAGTGCAGACATTTCATATCCCTTTGGCATTAGTTAGTCTGAATCCCAGTTTGAAGAAACCCCCTTTAGGGGTAAGCGGTCAATCCACCTGTTATAACCTTTCCATCAAGGGCGTCTGCTGAGACTGTCTGCAGTGGAACCAACTAGTAAGGTGGCCACCTCTGACTAGAAGAGGACAGGGACCATCAACTTTTTCCACTTACACGACACTAACAAGAAGACATCAACCAGAAACAGAGCAGGGAATACCTAACATCCAGGCTACTCCCACCCTAGATAATCATTTAAACAAATGAACTTGATAATGTGGATTTCTAGCAACAACAACAACAAAATCAATGTTAACCATGGGTCAGTCTTCTATGACTTAAATGCTCCTGTGACCTCACAGGGTGCTAGAGAAAGTCTGTCATTGCCTTTTTGAAATGTGATTGATCATAGGCAATTATTTTTAACATTCTCTATAATTTTCTCAGTAAAATGTCCAAATGATACGCCAAATGTCTTTGAATAGCTTTAGTGGTCACATCTACATGTTCAATTAATGCAATGCAATAAACTCCGGAGCTGTTGGAGCTGGAGTCAACTATTCCTGGGGACAACATCTAAATGTGCGCAGAGGACAGCAGCAGCTGGAGCCAGGGTGGAGCAGCCCTGGGCTGGCAGGGTGCACCGGGGTCAGTCCTGGGCTCCAGGTGGTGGCGTCAGGTGGTTGAGGGGCTCACTTCAGATGGCTAGGGCATGAGAATGCCAAATGTGTGGATCTGTGTTGCTGGGCGGCAGGCAGCCCCCACACTTTAGCACCCTCGTGACCCAGCCAGTCTCTGTCACCAGCTACACATGCTTTTTATTGCACTTAATTATTTCATCATAAAATAGTACTGTCCCCAACAGTGCTACCTTACGGCAGAGTTAATTAATTTACTGCGCCCAAATACTGGCGCTCATGTAGACAGTGACACTTTACTGTGGAGCTAATTAATCAACTCTGCAGTAAAGTGCATGTGTAGATTCACCCATGGGATTTAGTCTTATTGTCAGATTAGGGACTTTATATTGTAGATAGATAGAGAGACACTGTGAACCACATTGGTAGCTGATGTGAAGGGAATGGATCTCATCGGATGTCAGTAGAGTTGTACCGATTTACATCAGCTGAAGACCTGGCCTTTAATGTGATTTTTGTTGTTGTTGTTGCAATTTGTTACCTGGCTGCTTGAGCAGACAATAATCTTTTTTAAATGATCAAACTGAGAGAAATAATGCTGAATCCATTAAATATGGTGTTTTAAGGCAATAATTTGGCATTCAGAAATCTACCCAAGTATGACACTGAAACGTGAGTTAATGACCACCTGCTAACTTGGGTCACCTGCTGTAACAGCCAGTGCTATGCCTCTGCTTTTATAGCAGCAAGAAAAATATTCGGTCTGTTTGGTGTCTATTAGAAGCTTTAAGAGAGAGAAACAGACAGACAGACAGAGACACAGGTAAAATAAATGAACTCATGAGACACACAGTTTTTGTGTAGCATAAAAATTGCTGTTTTGTTTTGTCTCCCACCCTATAAGTACAAAGATTATCTGGCTTCTGTCCCATCTGTCCCTGGCATGCTTTACAGGCAGCCAGTGAAAACAGAGGACAAATAACCTCTTACATCTGTGCTGCAGTTGCAGGTAATGGAAATATAGGTAATAAAAATCTTAACCCTTTGATATGATTTTGCACGTACTAGCTGCTATGTAATGTAATTTGTAAGGCCAAAAGCCGGCTCACCCCTGCTCACATGAGTATTCCCATTGACTAAGATAGCTGTCAGTGTATACCTGAATTCTGGAGCTGCGTAATCCTTTTCTGATGACGATCTGACAAGCCAGAACAAAGCATGGTCTGTGAGATACCTGCAATCTGATAGTATAAGACAAGTAGGTGGATCCTTGTTTTTGATTGTGAGTTAGAGAGTCCATGAGCTTGCTAGGTTATACCAGTTTTACCTTGGGGGCAGCAGCACTGAAGTCATCAGCAAAGCTGGAATATCACAGGGCTGAACTGGGATCATTGTTTTTAATTTTGTAAAATACATGTGAAACTTAAGAGCTCTGGATAAGTTTTGGGCTTGTCTACACCGCAACAACCATGTGTACTGGTGCCTGAGCGTATCCTAGCCACCTGAGCCTACCAGCACACTTCAGACACAGAAGTGCACCCAGGTGGTTTGTCTTGGCTTGTCCCCAGTGGAAAGTGGCTGAGGAACTGAGATGAAGTAACAATGAAAGGAGACATTTATGTCAAGCCACTTTCTACTACGCTCAGTTTAACAGGCCAGTTTCTTTTCGTCTACTCCACTGTAAATCAGGAGGGCAGAGGGTGTAAATCTAACGAACCTCTCAGAGTGAAGAGTCAAGGTGTTTCTGTCTATGACTCCAATCCAGCAAAGAACATGCTTAATAGGGTTATGCAAAGCTTCAGGCGGTGATTCGATTTGGAGGAGATTCAGCCCGATTTGGTGGATGAATCTCTGAATCTGAATCGAATCGGGGGACCAATTTCAAGGTCCAAATCAATTCAAAGCTCTCCAAATCTTCGGAAAAGATTCGGAGAGCTTTGATGATTCGGGCAGTTCCCAATAGCTGCAGCAGGGAACAGCAGCCGACTCCGAGCTGGTAAGTACTAGGGGCTGGGGGAGGGGACCATGGGGGCACCCCTGCCAGCCCCCCCCCCTGCCACATGCTGCACGGGAGCCCCCCAATCCCCCCATTCCCCCAGCCCCCTCACGGGTGCCTTGCCTGGGCCAGCTCCAGCCCTCTAAGAAAAAAAAAGCCGAGGAAAGCCCCGGGACTCACCACTCCTGCAGTCACCTCGGGGCTTCGGGCGCATGTGCAGAGCTCCCCGCATGGTGTGGGGCAATGGGGGGCCGTGGGGATCACCCCCTGCCAGCAGGAGCAGTGAGTCCAGGGTTTTGGGGTTTTTTTTTTCTTAAAGGGCTGGAGCTGGCCCGGGTGGGGTACCCATGGCAGGGCTGGGGGGGGGGGGGGGGGGGCGG
>NW_005841863.1:4615276-4616899 GCF_000455745.1 Alligator sinensis
CCAGGCTTGGTAGATCCGAAGATCGGCTCCTGCCGAATCTCTGATTCAGACTCGGCCGAATCTATTCAGGACAGTGATTCGAATCACTGTATCGAATCACTGTCCCCCAAATCGGCCAAATCTGAATCCAAAAAAAATACTAGCTGCTTGGCACAGGCCTAGTGTTTAACTTTATGTACCTGCCTGTATCGCACACTCTTAAATGTTAAGCCCAGGAATAGTCCTAGTGTATTCAATGGCACCATTCACTCATCTGAAGCTCAGCACGTATTTTAGTGTTTTACTAGGTTAGAGCCTACATTTTAAGTGTAATGGGTTTTTTATGTAGGAAAATATTTCATCTTTTGTATGGCAAATATACAAAAGCCAAAATTTGAACTTAACTCATTTAAAAGTGCACACAAAGCACTGATAGCAGTGGAGACACAAATTAGAGGATTTCATCTTTGGCAATCCCTTGCAGTTGAGGATAATTGTCCTCCATGGTTGTCTTACCTGTGGGTCCTATCTGGAATCAGCAGACTCTGTTGCAGCTCGGGCACATGTTTCTGTGTGGGGTGGGTGGTTTTAGGTTCTTGGTTCGGTCCACGATATGCTGTTTCTGCTGCTTCTGCTTTTCCATCTCCTGTCGTTGTCATAAGGTTTCACAGTTCTGAGATCCTTGCAGCAGACTCTTCCTTCATTTGGGATGGTCCTGGAAAATAGCTTCCCACAAGTGATGCCAAGAGTATTTTTTCAAGTTGGCCTTGAGGACATCCTGGAAGTGCTTTCTCTGCCTTCCTCTTGAGCATATGCCTTGACTGAGCTGGGAGACTAAAACACAAATTAGATGATTTAGCCAGAACCTGTAATGAGAAGGGTTCCAATTCTGCTCCTATTACTAGTAATGGGGATTTTGCCATTGAGCTTAATACAGCTCCATTGAAATAAAGGTTTTTGTTAGAGGATGCTATTGGACAAATACTCTGCTGGTGTAAATGTTAGACAGTGTAGCTCCATCTGGCCCAGTAATAGATTTCAATTTCCTTTCACCTAGGACAGTCCCAATTACCAAAACACTTGCAGAATTCATGTCAGTTTTTGTTAAAAAACACTATAAACAAACCTGAGCACAAAGACAGCTCTGGAGAAATGGGCCCTAATTTGGGAATGCAAAGGTTGTACCAGGGGAAGAGTGTTTTCATAATACAGTCGTAAAGGCACAGGAGATAGAGCTGAAAACAAGTGGCATAGAAGATAGTCAGCTAAATAGTTTCAACCTGATTACCACAGAGCAGATACAGCATGGGGGGAAATAAGTAAATTATTGGTAAATAAGTAAATAAGTAAATTATGCACCTATTTGGTGCATAATGTGGGTATAACACACCAGATCTAACACCAACTTTGGTGCAGTGAAAGGGCAAGCAAGAAGTGCAGATAATCTCATCTCCTGACTATTTTCTCAGGTTCTTGTCTCAAAAGTCTCCTGAACTACATAATTTTAGCACTTTCTCTTTACTACAAACAATGCTGTTTGCATGCACATTTCCCAATGCTTCCAAACTTGAATGAATTACATCTCTTTGAGGTCAATATTATGATAACTATTTTTATTATACCTATTTTAGAGATATGTAGGGA
>NW_005841863.1:4616930-4620014 GCF_000455745.1 Alligator sinensis
GGCCCTTGGTGCCTGTGTTTACCTTTCTCATACAAGTCCTCCCACTGACTTCAGTGGGGCTTTTTAAAGAGAAATTTCTCCCTGGACAGATGGCCAGCCTGATGCACTGCTCAAATCTTCAAAGTAGGACTTGCATGGGGCTATTGAGCTGTACTGCTCTGGTTTTGTCCTTTGGGCAGTGGTCATTTAGAGAAGAAGGGTTGCAATGCTAACTTCAGAAACACAGTGATTGCAAAGCCAGAAAACGCAAGTCAAAAACTGAACGCACAAGTGCTAACTTACAGTCCCCTGTTCTAGCAGCATGCAGCATGGAGGAGCTGTGCATTTTATTAATCCCCTTTCCTGTAATACTCCCCTTAAACAGTATTTAAAGTGTGGGGCTTTAAAGCATACTATAGAGGCACTCAGAGATTATGATGATATAGCAAATAAGCCTGGGATTCCTTTAGCGTTTAAGAGATTTAGGTGCCCAAATCCCATTGACTTTCAATAGGAATTGAGCACTTCTTTTCCTCAGACTCCTTTGAAAAGCTCAGCCTAATATTTTGAGTAGATTATAGGGCATCTGAAACCTAAATGGTAATTAACATTTAAGTGACCTACAGTACACACAGATAAATCTTTCTACATTAATCCTAGTAGGAAAGTTGCAGTAATTTTGCTGTCTCACTTTCACAAAGCACGAACTCTACAGAGTGTGACAGATTAAATTAATAGCCTCCAGAAAGGAAACTAGGCCCCAGAGCACAGGTACGAGTCTGAAGGGTGAAGAGTTCCAGCATCCGAGTCGGTAATTGGAAATATCAGAGAGCAGGAAGATGACAATGTAATTTAAGCAAATGCTTTGTTATTACCTCTTATTTCTTTTGTTTCGTTGGCAAACATTGCAGTGTATGACATGACTGTTGCTAACCTTGTCAAAATACACATTTAAGCAACGGCATCACCATTAGTTGGTACTTCGTTTGTCTAAAACAGATGACATTGATGTTATACAGCTTACAAAGGCAGTGAAGTTAGTGCATTAAACGGCAACATTGATTGAATTGTTCTGTATTGATTTTCCCTTTCCACAATGTTGTATCCGCTCTATTTTCACTGTTAATCCAGGCAGTGTAATACAATTTGATCACTTATTTATACTGCTTGTCAACTTTAATTTTTAAGTTTATTGTGCACCAGCTACAGGAAAGTGCAGGACAATGTAAATTCACTTTGGCTTTTTATAGTTACTCTATTCTTTCTCTTTTTTATTTGTTAACTAGCAATCATGATCCACTCCCATGATCTACTCCAGGTTCGATCCTAACACAGGCAGAACTCCCACTTACCAGTATACAAAAAACAGAATTTACACTCTTAAATAGATAATGACATTGATTTTATAGGATTAATTAGATACTTTATCTGATCTGCAAATAGAAGCCCATTGATATCAATGGACATTTGTACTTTTAGGTGCCCTGATGCCTAGTTGAATCCACAGCTCCAAGTTGGGAATTGCAAAGCATGGGAAGAGTTATATCCTCAGGAAAGGTAATTATTCATTGATTCATCGAGTCTGCCGGAGTGTGGTAATTACTGTGCTCAAAAATGGTGGTGGGGGCTCTTTAACTAAAGCTCTTTCAATGAACTTTAGTTAAAGTGCCCCTGTCACCATTTTCAGCACAGGGATGCTGATGCATGCGAGGCTTTCAGAGCCACTCTAATTAAAGTGTGCCCCGCCCTCCTGCAGCACATGTATAAGTGCCCAATGAAAGCCAAACTCTAAGTGGACAGCCACCTAAAATAGCCAGTAAGATATGTTGCAGGGCTTAAGTCCCACTCATTATCAGGGAGTTTGGCACCTAAGCCTGGGCTGCAGGAAGTACCTCCCTCCACTTGTGATTCCCAACTGTGAGCCTTTTCTGTAGACAGGTGTCCAAGCCAGACCCTTCTTACAAAATGCTGCTGATACAGGGAAATGGTGGGTGTGCTTTGTGAACCATGTTACTCAAGGGGCTAGTGGGATGCAGGGGATAGGAATCAAATCCCTCCTTTGTCTGATGGCTGAACATTTTCGGTCCCCCAGGACTGTGCACTAACCACCAGGCTGTCAGGGATGGGCTCTTTCATTCTTTCCTGTTGAAGCTGTTCCACTTTGCATAAACATGTAAACAGTCACTGGAAGAGAAACCCGGCTCTTTCCCCTCCCGGTGCGGGCTCTAACCACCAGTGACTGAGTCATGCTTTCTCACCCTCTCGCCCAATGACTGTACAAGCTTCCTTGAGAAGCAGAACAGTCTCAAGAAAAGTGATCGAGAGAAACCCTCCCCACTCCCTCTCCCCAGCCTTTGAGAATGCCTTGCCCCAGGAGGAGCCGGTGGGTTCATATCTGCTCAGGAACCAGGTCTCCCACATCCAAGGACCCAGAAACAAGGCATTCCTTTGTCACTCTTCTCTGAGAGCCCTATCCTGTGAGCACATCTAGCACATGCCTGGGGATCCGGCTCTGCGCAAAGTGCGGTAGCCATGGCTTTCTTTTAGACCGTGACTGGTGGCCTAAACAGCGAGCAGTCCCCGGAGCAAGGACTGGAACCCTGAATGCTTTAAGCAGTAGGACTGGACTGCCCAGCTCCCTCAGGCCCAGCCGCTGCAGCAGGCAATAGTTTTGGTGGGAGGGAGTGGGAGGGCCTCACCAGTCCAAAACAGCTGATCTCTTGGTGGTTACGCCATTCTTCTGAGAGGTAGGAGAAATGGGTTTCAGTCTCCTGAAACAGAGGACAGACATGAACAGGGATCTTAAACAAGAGCTTAAGCAAGGCAGGACAGTGATGGTGCCAGCACCTGCTGCGTTTTAGCACAAAGTTTTGACCCTGGTGTGGCTTTCAAAGACAGGGTGCGGGTGATTACCTTTTGGTAAACAGGGTTCTGGGCTTTAGATCAGAGCTGGAAAATGTATATAACTCTGGATGTAGAGTGGCTGGGCATTTGTACCATAAATAAGAGATACTGTGGTTGAAACTGTCACAACCCAAGGGTGTGATTTTTGTTTGTGCGCGCTTCGGCACTGCTAAATTATTTCCCGCCACTCGGAGCTTTCTT
>NW_005841863.1:4620146-4621139 GCF_000455745.1 Alligator sinensis
GGTCTGATCAGCCTCTCGCCTCTCCCCGTCGCCACCTGATCCCTCGACGTACCCTTCCCTGCGCGCAAGTTCCACGGAGCCTAGCAAACTTCATGTGAGTGAATCCAGAGTTCTACCCGGGTTCGAGTCCTGCAGTGTTTTTTTTTCCCGTCGCCGAAACCCCATTGTGACGTACTCTCGAGGTTTTTGTTCATCTTCCTGTCGGCGAAACCCCATTGCGACGTACCCTCATGTTCTGCAGGTTCGAGTTTTGTTTTGTTTTGTAACTGCAACTCAAGCAAGTTTTCCTGCCTGCACCGTGACCATCTTCGGTGTAAGTAAAATAATCTTTAATCAACCACTAAGCGTCCGTGCCTAATTCTAGCGTGCCGCCTGCCTTCCCCGACCCGGCAAGTCTGGGCTGCTGGCCACAGCCCGCCATGCGAAAAAAGGGCCTCAGACGGCTCCCGGCCCGCACATGGCGATGAGGATGGGATCGGGGGAAGGCACGTTGGAGCTAGAATTAGTTAAGAACTGCCCTTGGCGCAGTGGAAAACGCCAAGTGGAAAACTTTATGGAACTGGAGGCGCATATCGCTTACCACCAGGCGGGCGGAACGGGTGAGAGATTTGTCAGCGGACGCCTTTCGCTGAAGGGAGAAGAGGGAGCTTCCGAAGACGGAGCCCCGAAAGAGAGGGAAGTGTATCTGCACCCCGCGGCATTCGGGTGTATAATGGGTGATGAGTGGGTCCTGTTCAGGCCCCTCAACACTGTGTCCCTCGCCAGAGTCAACCGGGCTGGCAAAGTGAACCCAACCCTCACCCGGGAGCGTGCCCGTTGCCTAAGATGTGCTCGGGAGAGTGAAGAACCGGTGCCGATCGACCGGTTCGCCCCCTTTATGCTGGCGTCTAGATTAAGGGGTCACGAGCTTCCATCCAAGCTCCGCGAAAATCTGGAGACGGAGGAACGCGCCGCGGATGAGAGGGTGGCCCCACAATACGACAAGGGGGGAGT
>NW_005841863.1:4622415-4656489 GCF_000455745.1 Alligator sinensis
ACGTGGCGGCTAGTGATTGGCTTGCTAGCCGTATAAGAGGCTTGAGCGGTTTCTGCCCAAGTTGGAGGACTCCACAACTATCAGGAGGAGGAGGAGAACTTCATGTCTCGTGAAGATCTCTAAGCGCTGCGGAGCCTATCGGACCCAGCGTGTATCTCAAGAAGGCTATAGGGGTCTGATCAGCCTCTCACCTCTCCCCGTCGCCGCCTGATCCCTTGACGTACCCTTCCCTGCACGCAAGTTCCACGGAGCCTAGCAAACTTCGTGTGAGTGAATCCAGAGCTCTACCCGGGTTCGAGTCCTGCAGGTTTATCTTCCCGTTGCCGAAACCCCGTTGCGACGTACTCCTGAGGTTTCTGTTCATTTCCCGTCGCCGAAACCCCGTTGCGACGTACTCCTGAGGTTTCTGTTCATTTCCCGTCGCCGAAACCCCGTTGCGACGTACTCCTGAGGTTTCTGTTCATTTCCCGTCGCCGAAACCCCGTTGCGACGTACTCCTGAGGTTTCTGTTCATTTCCCGTCGCCGAAACCCCGTTGCGACGTACTCCTGAGGTTTCTGTTCATTTCCCGTCGCCGAAACCCCGTTGCGACGTACTCCTGAGGTTTCTGTTCATTTCCCGTCGCCGAAACCCCGTTGCGACGTACTCCTGAGGTTTCTGTTCATTTCCCGTCGCCGAAACCCCGTTGCGACGTACTCCTGAGGTTTCTGTTCATTTCCCGTCGCCGAAACCCCGTTGCGACGTACTCCTGAGGTTTCTGTTCATTTCCCGTCGCCGAAACCCCGTTGCGACGTACTCCTGAGGTTTCTGTTCATTTCCCGTCGCCGAAACCCCGTTGCGACGTACTCCTGAGGTTTCTGTTCATTTCCCGTCGCCGAAACCCTGTTGCGACGTACTCTCGAGGTTTTTGTTCATCTTCCCATCGCCGAAACCCCGTTGCGACGTACCCTCATGTTCTGCAGGTTCGAGTTTTGTTTTGTTTTGTAACTGCAACTCAAGCAAGTTTTCCTGCCTGCACCGTGACCATCTTCGGTGTAAGTAAAATAATCTTTAATCAACCACTAAGCGTCCGTGCCTAATTCTAGCGTGCCGCCTGCCTTCCCCGACCCGGCGTGTCTGGGCTGCTGGCCACAGCCCGCTGCGCAAAAAATGGGCCTCGGACCACTCCCAGCCCGCACAGAAACTTGATGTTGAGTGGCCGCTTCTACACAAGATGCCAACTGCACAGTTCTTAGGATTTAAATACACAAGTATTAAATGACTGCACAGTGACGAGTGTTACTGCACAGTAGCATCCCTGAATAACTTTTTGGTGATGCTGATTGTGCAGTAGCTTGTTACTACTGCGCAGTAGTGTTGTATCACGCTTCATGCCACGTGACACTACTGCGCAGTAGTAATGACCTACTGTGCAGTCAGTGTCTCATGTAGACATGGTCAGTGTGCTATAAACTGTATCATTCAGGTCTAAATAAACCTCCTTTGTCAAGTTTACTACCCTTCTGCTATGAAAAAGGAAATTTAAACACAAAGGGTGGGGAGGTCCACCAAGACTCACTGGTTTAATAAGAACATTATCCTAGACAGGAATGATTATGGCTTCAAGGTGAGAGGATAAAAAATGATCTGTTCTGCTGTGCTCAGCTCTCTGCAACTGTGAAGTCCACTTAGAGGACTGCAGGCTCTACAACAGGGCAGGTGATGTGGATACAACACACTGACTAGGCCAGATGCAGAGGTGAAGGCAACATTTCCTTAATAGGAATTTGTGAATTCATTTAATATCCGTAGTGCAAAAGGTTCCTATTCTGTTTGCTAGGTAGGCTTAAAACAGGGAATAACTTCTGAGAAGTGGGAGTGAAGAGGGATTAAAGCAATTAGAAGCATAAGAGTTAAACACATGGATTATATGGAGAAGATCCACAAGCTTAACACATAAGTACCGTGAGCATCAGAGACAGGCATCAAGAAATGATGTGTTTACTTTGCAATTATTCCAAACATGGCTTAGTGCCGTATAGCCACACATGGGAACCTCTGGTAGGTACTAGTACATAATTACCAATGGGTGGAGGTGAAACAGCTGCTTCAGACATGAAGCCAATGGCAGACATTCAAAAGATACCCTGAAGGTGAATGGATGGTTGGATGTTTTACTTTCTTGATGCATGCCATATAGGCCACGACAACTTGTGATGCTATTTACAGTAAGCAACTGACTGAAAATGAAGTTGTGCACTTCAACTGAAACAGGAATGTGAAACCAGCATGTCAGTGTTCAATAAAGAATCAGAACCCAGGTTTAGAGGTATGTGGGACATCTGCAATAATAGCATTACCTGCGTGAAATGGTGAGTGAAGTTCTTCATAAGGTTAAATTATATGGATATGGGTGGCTAGCTGGGGCATATGGCAAATGTGTCATGATGAGACAGCTCCATGTATGAGTCCAAATATTGCCAAAGAACAAGTTAAATAACAATCAGTGACACGTTAGGGCCCACTTCAATGTAGCACTTAAACACTTGCTTAATCTTAAGCCTGAGGGTAGTCCCACAGAACTGCCTTGCTGAATGGGTTGGCTTCCAACCAGAAGTCCAGATTTCAACTGTCAAATCCCTTCTGATGCTGCTGAATGATACTGATCAATCCCTGGCATTTGCCACGCACTAGGATAGTCATATGAGTTCAAACTTTCATAGGTTAGAATTGGGAAAAGCACAGAAGCCCATCTATAGAAAGCAAGTGGTCTGCTGGATGCTGGTGAAAGGTAAGAAGGGGATCATTTTAGTTCTGATACACCAGGATATCCAAATTTCCTGACATCTGGAATGGAACAGCGCCTACATCTTGTGAATCACTGGATTTATGATACAATTCTGAAGCATTTTTTTTGCCCTTTTTTTCCTTAAAACTGGTCCATCATATTGTCCATTGCACAATGAGCATGGGAAACCACTTTGTTGGAAACCAAAATGAAGTGGAGCGTTAGTAATAAATTAAGCCCCTTTAATTTGCATTTCTTTAGATTGTTAATAAATGTCTTTCAATATCTCAGTAACCAGATTATAAATCTAAATCCATGACTGCTGGATCACATCAGCCTGGCTACGCTGAAACATGAATGATGGCTGGATAAAGTGCTTCCTTTAATTAGCATGACCTGCCAGATATCGTGTGAAACAAATGTTCCAGCAGCATAACTGGCTCCCTCTCTCCCATTTTGCCTTCCCCCCCACCAGTGGCAACGAGAAAGTCTGTCTACAGTTACAGCCATGCCTTGTCCCAGCTATAAGAACCCTTGTAACTCCTTCGTGGAGCCTGTCCACCATTGTGCTGCACTAGCAGCTCTGCTTTCCATAGAAAGGGAGTGATTTATAGGGTGTACAGGAGTATTCTTCACTGGGAATAGGCCCACTTGATGAAGTGGGGCGCCCACAGTTGGAGCAGAGTTTGAGTGGAAAGGGGAGTGGAAAAGGAAACACATCAGCTCTGGGACCTGGGCAAAACAATTAAAGCATCTTTTACCTTACTCTGGGATCTGAATCAGACCTGCTGGTTTTTAAAGTGTAATTTGGCTGTAGTGTTTGCAGCACCTTTGTATTATACTTAGACCCTCCTGGGCCAAATTTATTCTTGACAAAACTCAACTGAATGTTGGGGCTAAACTTCACATCTACTCAGTGAATTTAGCCTATTACACTTCATTGGGTAAATGTGTATTTTGGCAAAGGATGAAGCCGTCCTGTTAACTTAAACATCAGTACACTCAACAGACAAGTGTGCTTGTCCCTAATGCTCCACACTGAAGAGCTGACCCTTTTTCCTCCCAGCTCCCATTTCCTCCCCTTGCTCAACTAGCAAAATACTTTCCACCTCCCTAGTCCGTATCCCACCCGCAAACCATAGCATAGTGGCCCTGCCCCAAAGCAAGGTACAGCCATGGGAGGCAGATCACACTGGGAGGATAGGTTTGAAAAGGGAAGGGTTTTCACACTAGGGAGGGAATAGGTGAATACTGGTGTAGACTGTCTCCTTATAATTTGGCCTACACAACTGCCAGGAATCCCTTGACCCTTTGCTACCAGGTGAATGGTCAGTCTGTCTTTGAGGTAGGATTAGCCAGAAGGTTATGAGAGAACCACAGCCTAATGTGAAAATGGCCTATAAGATGGTGCTCCGTGTATAGCTAACGGCCAAAGTAGAATACTGGCGAGATTGAACTTTTTATTTAAAACAATGGCAGCAGTTTCCAAAGACCCTCGTTGGGCAGTCATCCACCAATTCCTATTTATTTCCAGTCTGCGGGACTTTCAAGTGCTACAGGTAGGAATTTTGCTTCAAGGTTTTATTTTTCAGAGTCAGATTTGCAGCTTGCCTCTTTCCACAGACTCATAAAATGTGTGGAAAAAAATATAGGCACAACAGGGTCTAAATCTGAGGAGACCAGGGTATTTTGGATATAAGTTATCAGATCTGAACCTTCCCCTTGGGTCAGATCTAACTTAGGAAGTCTGGTTCTCTGGTTCCTGTTTGGAGGTGAGCAAAATCTAATTCAAACAGCCATTCCTATGAGAAGTCACTGTCTCATGCATGTAGATGATCCCTAATGAAGCCCTTATTTTGGCTTGGAATCTGCAACTCATGAGATGTACTGCGGCTAGACTCTAACCCTAAATCCTACCTCGGTCTAGCTCTGTGTGCTAACTTGTATCCAGGTCCAAATGGGAAGTGATGTCCCATCTCTAGCACAAAGTCTGTACCTGTATACATACATCAGTGTAGCAGCTTGTGTGCTCAGGTCTGATTGTACATAGAGAGATAAGACTGAATATTCAACTGTGATGAACTAAGGGGCGAGGAGGCATTACGTTGCCTTTACTACCCTTGCCCCATTCCTTGAGTGAGATGGGGTGAGAGGGACAGCCCTTGGTCCAACTTAGAGCCCCACATGGCCAACTAAGCTGGCATTCTTCCTTCCTACAACCAGAACAGCCATAAATAAAACTGGGACAGGATCAGGCCTTGCATTTCTTGAACATTTAAAAAACGACTTCCTGCCCTTGCAGGAGCAGACCATTGAGAGTGCCCTCACCCGCTCTGCCTGTGGCAGGTTAAAGCCTATCTTTGATGTCTCAGTCATTATGCCCGGTAGTTATGTGAGAGGGTGCTTCCCACAGTTTTTAAAAACAAGTCAAACAAACACTTGTCTCTGATGGCTTAAGCATCCTGTCTTGATGGGTGGCTTGGATTAGGTGACCTCTGATGAGGTGACCTCCTGAGGTCCTTTCCAGCCCTACTTTTCTATCGTTCTATGAATAATTTAGTGTTGTTAACACACGCACAAAGTTTGGCTCCCCCCACCACCCCACCCCAAACCTACCCCAGAAATGACCAACCTCTGGGCTTCTTCACTAGGACCTGGGGCCAGTTCCAAAGCTATGGGCCTCTCCTTGGACAACACTCTTCTATTTGCTCACATGCATTCAGTCCTAAAAGCAGGTGGTAATAGGGCAACCAAACTGCTGTGCTACCACAGAGGAGACAGGACAGGCTCGGGGACAGCTGGGCTCAGACAGCTTCCAACTCCTGGTTACAGGCTGGGCCCCGCTGCAGAGCATGAGGCTCAAATACTTTTTGTCTGTGTGAAGGCTGCCTTCTAAAACAGGCTTTTGGCTGAATCTGCACTAGCTGCAGCTTCTGTCGCTCAACCTGCTAGGAATATTACCTGGGAATAAGCCATGCTGCCAGGTGAAGAAGAGGGAGCACCCTGAGTTAAAGCATGGGGCACATCTCAAGTTTGCGGGGAGGGAGGACCATATCGCTGGGGTTGCCGGGGCAACCTGGAACAAGTTTACATTAGAGAAGGTTGCTCTTGATTTTGCCACAGCTTTTGTGTCACATTGGGTAAGAATAACAAGACAGTAATATATGACTACACTGAACTTGCTGGGAAAAATGTCTACAAATGCACTGACTGGCAGGGCAGTTTCTAAGACATTTCAGTGATGGTGTGAATTAGTGCCTCTTTAGGAGTTCAGGAGGAGGACCATTTCCTTTAGGAGGAACTTTTTAAAGAGGCATCTGAGCACTGTCCCATCGGTTCTCTCTCAGAGAGGTATCCACAGGCCAGATCCAAGCGAGGACATGCATCTAAAGTGGGACAGAGGTGGAATTCAGGCACCTAAATCCAAGTTTCTCATTATGAAAAACCCTGCTCAAGTGTTACCTAACCCAGGGGGCACCCGATTCCTGAGGTGCCTTGCCTTTTTAACTTAAAATACCCAGATGCCTGGCATCACAGCTCTACACATACACAGAATTGCCCCAGACTTGGCAGACCTGAGCAGCTAGTGCCTTTCATGCCTACGCCTGAACAGGTTCCAGGAACCACCACTGAGTGTCTCTGCGTGAGTCCCTGGAGGTGCTTCTTCTGTATCATCAAAGCCTGGCTCATGTAATGCATAAGCAGTCCTGGGAACAGAACCCAGGACAACTCTCACTTTGGCCATTTGTACACACCACAGGGGTTTACTTCAGTTTAATTCTCCCTAAGTTGAAGCGGTGGGTTTTTAAAAACACTGCTTCAATTTAGGGCGAAGTAAACCCTCATGGCGTGTACACAAGGGGCAGGCCGGATCCTTACCTGCGTCTCTGGTGGCAGGGAGGGAAGGGCAAGCTGCCGGCAGGGCGAGCAGTCCCTGAGCTGCAGGGGGGTTGATGCTTCCCTCCATGGCAGCAGCGCCCCCACCCCAGGTGGCACCCCCTGCAGCCACAGAGGGAAGCACCGGGCCCTCATGCAGCTCAGGCAGGCAGACAGGCAGGCTCTGGGGAGAAAGAAAAATAGATCAGGCTCACAGCTTTTTTTTTTCCTTCAGGGGAGCCTGAAGTTGAGCCTGCGCAGCCCCTGAGCCGCACGGGGCGCAATGCTTCCCTCTGCGACTGTAAGGTAGCGAACTAAAACACCTCGGACATGTTTTATTTTGGTGCATCCCAAAGTCATTTAACACGCATCACGCCACTGATACGTGTCAACAGTCACGCCATTAAAGCGGTGCAAAAGAGCATTAAGCCACTTTAAAGGCCAATTCTGTGGTGTGTACACATGGCCTCGGACTACACAGTCATACTCTCTGACCCACTGAGTGTGAACTCTTTGCTGCATTGGAAGAGCTTTAACAAGACAGAAGGAGGTAGCCTGCTGGCTAGGGCACTCCTTGGAGGTGGGAAAACTGGATTTGAAACCCCTGAGGCTGAGGAGGAACTTAAATTTATCACTGACACTTCCTGAGCAAATGTGGCTCTGCATCTTGCAGCAATCGGACTATGGCATGTGTTGACCACTTTCTGCCTTCACTGAGACTATGAATACAAAGGGAGGCAAAGTCACCAGAGAGGATTCAGGCGCATGCTGAAAGCACCAGTCATGAAACCTTTCCCCCGCGCCCCCTCCAGCAAGCAGGATCTCATTCATTGTTTGATGAGTCCCTAACACATCACCACAGGTGCTACGGGCAAAGCTGCACACTTGACTCACACCCGCATTACTAAATCACGTGATACAGTTTTCAGGTCTCAGCAATGCAAACTCAATATTCTGACTCACCCTGATGTGTGTGTGGCATCTGCTGTGTCACCCCGTGAAAATCAACAATGAATCCGGAGGAAAATTAACAGATGGTAATGAGGGATCTCCTGGAGCTTTATTCCTATTGCAATACAAATGGACAGCTCATGAGTTTCTCAAATCACCTGCAAATATTCCTTGTATCCCTACAACTATCAGCAGACATTGCATATGTTTCTAAATTCATGTTCAAGGCATTGTGCTTGGTTTTCACCATATGTCTCCCATTAACATTTGAAATGCTGCATGGCTCAGAAATGTACCACCCTGGAGCATTTAGTAACATGAGAAATCACGTAAGTAAAAGTACATGCTTGGGACTGAGACTCAGGGTACTTGACCACATGACTTGGGAAGCATCACTAAACAGCCCAGCAGCTCAGTTTTCCCACTGGTAATAAGTCTGTAAAGTGCCTGGAGCTCTTTTGCAGCAAAGAGCTGGAGTTGCTAAGTCCTTACACAACTCACAAGCCAAATTGATGGAAGCAAATGAGGTATCCTGGAGCAGAGTAGTTATAAGTGAAGATGCTGCCAACAAGTTCCCACCAGCTGTGGTGCTCACTGCGGAGAAGAGGTGTGGCTGGGTGTCAAAAATCTTGCCAGTGAATAATAAATACCTGTATTTTCACACAGAATTAGCATTCAGGAAATACTGCCAGCAAGCAGCACTGCTCTGCTTAACCTCTGCTGTAGTACTTACATCCCTCTGTAATATTTACCCAGACTACTACATCCCCACTGTAGTACAGTAAAATCTCTGTTATCCACGATCCCCGGGGTAGGGGGTTGCTGGTTAGGTGAAAACTAGGGCTGTGCGAAGCTTCAGTTGCTGATTCGATTTGGCAGAGATTTGGCCTGATTCAGCAGCTGAATCTCCAAGTCTGAATTGAATCAGGAGACCTTTTAATCTCTCCAAATCAAATCGGAGCCCTCCGAATCGATTCGGAGAGATTCAGAATGATTTGGCGATTCGGCCATAGATACAGCTTTAAATGTTTTTTCTACATACCTCAAGGTACCAGGTGGCTCGTGAACATCCCACAGGGGGTCCCCAGTGTGCTTGGTGGTGGACCTGGAAGTGGACCAGAAGCAGTTCCAGTCCACTTCTGGGTCCACCAGGGAGTGCATGGGGAACCCCCCTCCCCGCCCCCTGGCTCAGTGATTGGTGCCTCCTGGGTCTGGGGAGGCACCCAGGGTTCCACCACGGCCAATTGCCAAGCCGGGGGAGATGCAGGGGGGTCCCCCACGTGCTCAGCAATGGACCCAGAAGTGGACCAGAAATACTTCCGGTCCACTTGGGTCCGCCGCCGAGCATGCGGGGGGCCCCCATATGCTCCTGTGGGACACTCCATCTGCCCCACCATTGCAGCGTTTATGAGCCATGCCTGGTACCTTGAGGTATGTAGAAAAAACATTTAAAGCTGTGTCTATGGCCGAATTGCTGATTCTCTGAATCAGCATTGAATCTTCAGATTTGGATTCAGCCAAATTGAATTGGGACAGTGATCCGAATCAACAAATTAAATCACTGTCCCCCAATTCAGACCGAATCTGAATCGAATATGGCCCATTTCGCATACCCCTAGTAAAAACTGGTTATCTGAAATAACCCGGCAGGGTTTTCTAATAACATGGGGGTGGGGAAGCTGGGAGGGGGGAAATGTGACTGTGATCTCCCCCCACCCCCCAACATCTGGCTGGCCAGCCAGAACCTCTGGTTAATAAAGTATTCCAGTTGGTGAAGTACCAGATAAGAGAGATTTTACTGCACTTACATTGTAGCACAGACATCGCCTTTGCACTCCCAGGCGAGAAAACCACTTGTACTTGTCTCGGACGGCCAGAGCCGACTCGAGTTGAGTTAGAAATTGGTCGTACGTTAGGGCGGGCTGGTGAATGGAGAGGCAGACACAACTTATCGGTTGCAAAAAACTTTACTCACGCCGCTTGCAATCACGACGCAGGTGGTCCGGTCGTCGGAACAACCACACGAGTTGTTCCAGCTGGCGGGGCCCAAGCCAGTCAATCCGTCCGCAATTCAAGCCGGCGGGAAAAGGGTACGTCTGGGAATGCGCTCGGCGACGGGAAGAAAGATCGATAGGTGATTAGTCTATCGATCAGCTAGCCGCAAGTCAGATCTCTTTAGAGGCGCTCTGCAGCGTGCTCAAAGTTCTTCGACTTGGGCGGAAGTCACGCGGAATTTTAAACGGCCAGCGAGCCAATTACTAGCCGCCACGTGTGAATAATTTAGCACTGATCAACAGCGGGACACAAATTTGCATTCGAATAGTGGGAACTCTTTGCACCATGCATTTCTGTGCTGCAAAGAAGAAATGCACCCTGCAAAGCAGGCTGCAAATTGGTGGGAACTCTCTTGCACCGAGGTTTCTCTGTGCAGCAAAACCCTTGCTGTGCAAGAGGCTCTCATGTGGCAAGATAATCCCATTGTGCCGAAGCACCAAAAATCACTGGGTTGTGACAGTACTAAGAAAACCACTTGTACTTTTCCTAGGCCATGCTCCTTACCCTCATGTCAAGGAGACCTGCATGCCTACATATGGCAGACAGTAAGTCAGCGATGCACCCAGAATACCTCATATTCTGGGGAAAATGGGACAACAACCAAATGCTATAAAAGCCTTGTGGAAATGAGCCATGATGTGAATCTCTTTTTTCCCTTTCTATCCCTTCCCAAGATGAAGGTACCACCATTGCCTCTACCTGGCACCATCAGACACAGACTGTCCTGTTAAGGGACAACTGGATGGCCAACTCTTTGGGGAGCTGGTTTTTCCCTTCTCCATACAAATCTCATTGCCTGTGGACAACTGGGTGACCAATACATAGATTCCAGTTCAATAGGACCCAATGAGCCCTGGTTATGACTCCTGAAATTTAGAAGGCCTTCTAGAGTCATACCCCAAAGGGATCTGTCAGTGAGCCCATAACCTATTCCTGGGCTAAGAGGATACTTGTATAGCTTTGGCAGGGACTGCTGGGTGCTCAAGGAGATTTTCAGAGCTTGCTCCAGGGGTCACAACTATTCTAGTTATCCAGACACATTTCAGGTAAACACCCAAGATGAAACTTCCCTTACTGGAGCTCAGTCTTACCGTTGCTTTTGAGGGTTGCTGTTCATGAATTGTTAGCATGTTTCTGGGAAGGAGAGAAACTGTAGCTTACTGTCCTATTCCCTGTAACCTGTGAATCACAAGCTGGGCCCACATTGTGTAGTAATATATTTGCAGGGGTGCACGCACATGCATGTGTGTGTGTGTGTGTGTGTGTGTGTGTGTGTGTGTGTGTTTTCTGGCAAATGGCACTATTCTCTTATTTACAAATAGGAGATATATTCATATATCCTATAATATACCTAATATAACCCAAGATATAACTCATAATAATACATCTGGGTTTTTTGCTTTTATTTATTCTAGTTTGTACAGGATCATCTGGCTTCTCATTTCCCCCCCTTCCCTTTCTGTGTAAACTCCAAGGAACAGTTGTGTGGCCTCCACTATTGTGTAAGTGGATGTAGTTAAAGGACACGACCATTAGAGTTACAAATATTAGGCAGTGACTGGCACAAGCCTTTCTTGTTTGTTAAAGGCTTCAGGCATATTGTTCATTGGAAAACCTTGTCTAGCTAGCTGTAGCTGGTGCTGGGCCCCAATGTGAGTCTGCCAGCCTTTTCTGGAATACTGTGTAAAGACTGAAGAGATCACTGCTAAGAAAAGCACAGGGCATTGGCAGAAGAAATAAAGGAGAAGATGCCAGCATGCAGAAAGCCTTTGTACACCTAGTAACCTGGAAGAAGGACGTTGCTTAATTCCCATGTTTGAATTTTAACTGCTGACTATGGGTCAAGTTCAGAGGTGATGTAAGTGGTTTTCTAAGCAATTTGGTGGGAGTGACTGTAAATGGGTCAAATTCAGAACTGCTAGGAGTTGGCAGAGTTGCATTGTGCAGCTGTATCTGATTACACTGGACCTGAGTCTGATCTCAAAAGAGAATTTCTCAGGAGGTAAATTCTACATTCTCCTTGTAGAGTGTGGTATTGTGTTTTACTCTTTGGTTGCCTATGCTAGTCTAGGTTAAAGAATGACAAGCCAAATAGAAAGTTTCTTTTTTAATACCTGCATGTTGTCTATATGGATTTATAGAGGATGAAAATAATAACTGAGACTCTGGATTTTGCTGTTGCTACTTTAGTCTAGAATCCTTTTTGACATGATGGCGATGGAAAGGAAGGTTACCAGCTCATTTTGTTACAGTAAAGCTGTGTTGTACTTTAGATTACTGATTAACAAATAGCAAATGGGCCGCTGCCTTGACCTTTTTTCATTTGAGCAAATATACTCTTCCTGCCACTTGTAAACAGCAGTTTCTGGTACCTGAGTCACGTACTCTTCACGCCATTGAGGTTACTTTTCTGTGCCATTGAGGTTACTGTTCTGTAACTTCTCTGCCTATGGTTTAAGACAGAGTATGCCCAACTCAATAAAGTTATTACTATTATTAGCAATAACAACAAAAGTAATAATTCTTCTGTAGTACTGGAGACCAGAGGCCTTCAAAGCGCTTTGCAATATTAATTAACAAAATGGTGCTTTGTGAAGTGGGCAAAGATTTTTTTTCAAGCAGAAGAACTGAACGGCTAAAACAAACTCTGGGAAAAACAGCTGCTGGTTCTGAGGGTCTCAATGGCACGCTGCTGGTTTGAGATTAATAGGAATTATGAGTGCTCCACTCCTCTGGAAGATCAGACCCAAAGACTGGGCACCAAAGTGGTCAGCTACTAAAGACAGCAGCCTGCGGACTTTGCTCAATGGCCAACTTGATAATTGCACCAATACCCACCGGAGTCATAGGGAGATTTTCCACTGGCTTCACTGACCATTTGAGTTATTTTTCATGGAATCATCAGTCAATCAGAAATCAATGCAAGTATGCCTATTACCCTTTCTGGCCCCTGACTATCAGCACAGTTTAAGAACTGGCAGCTTGTCTAGAATCTGCAATGCCTTTCTTTAGGTAACTATGCCACCCGCCTCTCAGTCAGATTTTATGTTAAATCACAATGTATGGTAGACTGGTACAGACACAAAATATGGGCACCTCTTTACAGCATCAGAGTAGGGACAGAAGTTACACATAAACCTGTTTAAGTGATCAGAAATTGATTTAAACCTGTAACAGAACAAAAGTTGAGTGCACACAAACCAGTTTCAAAATGTCTGAAACTGGTTTAAGTTAAACCTGGTTGAATGTAATATCAGACTTAACTGATTGAGGTCAAACCAGTTTATGGAACTTCTGTCCCAGACCCCTTCCTTGTTCAAGTTAAATCAGAGTCCCCCAGCATCCCAGACAGCCCTTGTCCTAGCACAAGTGCACAGCCCTGGGCTGTGCTGCACTGTCTGCTCCAGAGAGCAGGGCTGGCCCTGCCCCTCTGCTCTCTAGCTGGAGCAGGGGTGGTGGTGTGGCCAGATGCTAGCCCGGCATGGCCATGCCACTAAGGGGGTTTATTACCCCCTCCCTCAGGGACCCCAGCTGGGGTCTGCCTGGCCAGGGTGCTGCATTTCCTGAATCAAAAGTTAATGTCTATTCACTTGCTTGGTGGTTCAATCTACATAGGTTAAACTAACCTGCAAAGATTGAATCAATTCAGGCTCAGGCTTTTTGAACATTTGTTCTTACCCCAGATGACTGAACTAAGGGTACCGTTCCTACTTACTCCTTTATTTCTCTGACTTCTCTGTCCTTGCTTTAACATATTGCAGTTTTCAATATTTCAGTGTTGGTTAAATCAAGCTAGTGGTTTCAGGGAGTTTACAGTGTTCATCTTGGCTGTACATTGATTTATCCTGCAGCTAACTATCACTCAATTACCACTCTGAATCATGGAGCATCAGACACTCAGCAAACAAGGTGAAAGTTTCACTTAGATTATTAACCAGTCAGTGTTGTCTGAGATTCAACAAAGCAAGGGGTAATTTTTTGTGCTAATTACAGACTCCTCAAGGGTATATTATGTCACAGTATGCACTGGGCTGGGCCTATAAACTGGATGAGAGACTCTTTCATGTTTCTTTGATTTTTTCCAAAAATCATGCTACTTGTAGATGCAAAGAGAAAGCAACCAAATCTGAATCGCTATACTCCAGACAGAGGAAGGGTTGTCCAATGGCTAGAGCAGTAGCCTAGAAATTGGGAGACCATGAATCACTTTCCCACTTTGACAGATTCCCCTTGTGACGTTGGCCATGTCACTTATCCTTTCTATGCCTCAGCTCCCCACCTATAAAAAGAGGATAAGAGTACCCAACTTGCATTGAAGAATGTGAGTTGGTCAGCTAGGATACGCATAAGGGCTTGTCCACATGTGAACTTCACCCGCACGCATCTTCTCGTGGTATGCTGGACTTGTGCTTAGCCTGGCTCAGCTTTCCCTTCATTCAGCCAATCACTCTTTCTGCCTGATGGCTCAGCCAAGACTCCAGCTGGGTCTCCAACTGCTTCCTCTCTCTTAGGGTACTGCCTGGTACTCTCTCAGGGCTTCAGCAGATATCTGCTGGGGTCGGTAAGGACACCCAGGCCTGCCCACCCACCCACTGTCATGCAGGAAATACTTGAAGCCAGTATTCTCCTCAATCTCTTCCACCCCTGAAAGGCACCTTCTCCCACTCAGGCATAACGCTCCTCTTCCTAGTTACCTGGGCAGCTCCCCAAAAGCCTGTTTCCATTAGAAGCTCCTCTCATGGCCCTTCAGCCTTTCTGTAATCCCAGCACGCATATTCTGCAGGAACAGCTTCCCTGTCCCCACCAGGTCATAGGGGCTAGTCAACACTACAAGGTCAGCCTTTCTACAAACTCCTTTGGCAAGCACAGCCTGAACTATGCTTCTTACTGTTAGCCCAGCCAGCCCAAAGGCTGCATTTTTTTCAAGTCCTAGCACAAGTGCTGCAGGCAGGGTTGATAGAAAAGGGATGGTTCCAGGCTTTTTGGCCCTTAAAGGAACAGACCACGCTATTAGGAGGCTATAGAACAGGGGCGGGCAAACTCTGGCCCACGGGCCAGATCTGGCCAGCAGCAAACTCCATTTCCCAGCAGCCCCGGCCTGCGTAGCTGAGTCTGGTTTCCATGGATATCCCAGCAGCAGTCCTGATGTGATAGTGTGGGGCCAGGGTTTCCATGCAGACTGTCCACAGCAGCGCTGACAAGGCATGTGGCAGGGCGGGGAGCTGCTCTGGGGCTGGGCTGGGATCTTGCAATGGTGAAAGCATGGTCCAGAGCCAGGGCAGAGCCATAACCTGCGGGTTGCATGCTCTGGGCAGGGGTGTGCAAGCAATGGATTGCAATTCTTCTCCGGTTCCTTGCAGCAGTGACAGCATGGTCTAGAGCTGGGGCAGAGCCACGATCCATTGCCTGCATGCCCCTGCTCAGGGTATGCAGGCTGCAGGTTGCAGTTCTGTCCTGGCTCTGGACCATGCTGTCACCACTGCAAGATCCCAGCCTGGCCCCCAAGCAGCTCCCTGCCCTGCTGCATGCCCTGCCAGTGCTGCTGGGGCTGGTCTCCATGGAAACTGGCCCCAGCCATGTGGGCAGGGGCTGCCAGGAAATGGGGTCTGGCTACTGGCCAGCTCCACCATTTTGCCCACCCCTGCTATAGTAGTACCTATGAGAGGTAGATTTGCTCAGGAACTTTGACACTCAAATCGGAAAAATTTTACAAGAATAAAAACAATTTCCCCCCAAATATATTCCTCTGAATGCATTGCACTTGAACGTATTAATTTTGATCCAATTGGTTTAGTGAGGACATTTATATTTTAAAAAACTCTGCTTCACTTATTTAATATCAGTGAGTCTAGTGAAGTAGTACCTTTCCAGGGTAATGTCCTACCAAGAAAGTTTTTGCCTGAAAATCCTTTTCCCCTTCTGCTGAGCTTGGATGTGGTTTGTATTCCTAACTCTAGGGCCCAGCTCATTTCCATGGTAATTTATGGTTTTAGAAATAGATATCCTCAAACTCTGTGGAGCTCAGAGCATCTTGAGTGTGGACAATAAACTTCTCAACAGCACTTTTAGAGCCAATATGGTGTCCTTATCCACAAGCAGTATGGAAACACAACAGATAAAAATCCTGCTATGACTCCAGAGACAAGCTTGAGTCTTCCTCTGGATTCATGCCAAGGGCCTTCCCTAGTCAATCTAGTTGTAAATGGATAACTGGCCATAAGGGATGGGGAGTGAGGCAGCCAGATGCTAGCCACATTGTTCCCTTGTGTTGCCATTAGCTAGAGAAACCAGCATGATAGCCCATTGGGCCACTAAGCTTAGATAATACTTGGATCATGCTTGATGAGCAGTTGACATCTCCAAGGCTCTGTGTGGGTATTGATTGCAGAGTTCATCTTTCCTTAACGTTCTTTTGGCAAGAAGATAAATATTTTCAGGTGTGAAAACTGAGCCACTGGGCTGTTAAATGATATTTCCCAAGTGACAGTCAGCAGTGAAGTGCCCCGAGTCTCATCACAAGCGTAAATGGTTACTTAGATGATTTCTCATATTATTGAATACACTAGGGTGATACATTTCCAGAATCCTCCTCTCCTGCCAGGCAGATACCTGCTAGCTGATGGGCTCAGTGTGGAGACCTGCTTCCTGCCACCCCTGCTTTGCCCTCTACGCTCACTTTCGGCTTCAGACGTATGGGCTCCCACCCTGATGCCACTCCTGACAGCCAACTACCCCTGCTCCTGCTTCACTGGCATTGGGCCATGGTGTGGGGATATGGGGTGGAATTACAGAGGGCTGTAGCATGTCTAAGGTCCCAGTTGTCTTAGCTGCTAAAGAATCCAGCCAGTAAGACATGAACCAAATGGTAGCACCCTATCATCTTGCTCTGATGGCTCAGCCCACTTCCTCTCCTTGTTTATACATTGTTGGCTTAAGTTATAAACCCAGTGGGATAAGTTCTCTGCCTTCTGGCCCTCCTGGCCAGCCCCTACTGTACTGCTGCTTTTGCACAAATAACATGCTGTTTCCACAACATAAATAACAATAAAATAATTAAAAATAACTGTGGTTGATTCCAGCAACGTACATCGCTATCTGATCACAAGTTAGTGCTGCCTAGGGCAGCCCAAACTTGTGAGTGTTGCTATATAAGTTTTATGCTATTGTATGATGGTATCGTTGCACGTAAATGTCTCATGCCCTGGCTCCACCTTTTTTTTTTTTTTTTTTTTTTTTTCAAACAAGCCACAGAGAAAAATGTATGTAAACAACTAGAACAACAGGCTGTTATTAACTGTCTATTTTATTGCAACAAACCCTTGGTTCACTGCCAACTCCATTGTATTCTGGCATCACATGGAGCATAGGCACCCATTTATCATTACAATGTGTTTGGTGGTTGTGTGGATCGCTATCTTATCCTTGCCCTTCAGCGCACACTTCATGGAAGAATGTGGCCCTAGCACGCAATCATGGCGGTCAACATGGGAAAGGAACAGGATCACCTTTTTAAGGGCTACGTTATCCCTTACACCATGGTTCCTGCCCTATGGGAAAGTGTCCTGTGCATATACTTTCTCTAGGGAAAGTCCCCTCGGCAGTGCTAGCGGAGCAGGCTCGATCTGCAAAGCTCTGTGGCTCTGCGCACGTTCCTGTTTGTTTACAGACATTGCTCTCTGAATGGGCAGAGGTTTGTGGAATTGCTGATTCAGCAACATTTTTGCCATCTGCGGCCACTTCAAATGAAAGTTCGCTCTGGCCCAAAGATGATTTACTTTTCTTGGCTGTTCATCTTGGGTGATTCTGTCTCCATTCCCCCAGACTTTGAGGCACTTGGGCAAAAACAAATATTATTGGCCCTTCTGTGAAACTCTTGAGTTGACTCTAAGGAGTAAAGCTCTCAAGCCAGTTCTACAGAATGAAAAATGAGCAAGACAATTAAGATCTTGCCCAGGGGAGGGTGGCCTCAAATGAACTTCATACACAAGACATTTTCTAAAATCTGACCCCACTTTCTAAGACACTCAGCACTCAGCTCACTGAAGTCAATGGGAGTCTTTCCCCTTCCATGGGACTTATGCTAGTTTTGAGTTAAGCACCAGTATTATAGTGTGTTCAAAACCCAGAAAGGAAATAGAGGTTAAATGGTCTAGTTCCACATATACCAGCTCCAGATAGGATTCAGCTGTGCCCTGTCACTTGACTCATGAACCCTCTTCACCAAAGGTGCCTTTGTTGGTTTCTTGCTGCCTAGCAGTGGTAATGCATTTCTTGCAGTGCCCTTATAGCCATTATCTGGGAGGTCTCAGTCTATTCCCATGGAAGTCAGTGATAGCTAGGGCACTCAGCATCTCACAGGATTGATCCGTACAAAATAAATACTAGTAATGCACACATCACATCCTTCTCTTTTGTAGAAGCCATAAAATTAAAATCTCTCTCTCTCTCCAGGGTGCCATAGGCTTGTATGCTTAGCACTAGATCCTATTTCACCGTAATGCTCCGAAATGGACATACCTGATTTTTTTGGCACTTATGCATGATTTGACTTGTTTCCACCTGTGGTGGGATAGTATCACCCAACTATATGTGTACCTGCCAGAATTAAAATAGAGATGGTGGGGATCCCACCTTTTAGCCCAAGAGCTTAGTGGCTAGGGAACCTGCAAAAGCAGTATTTAACCCATCCAGTCCAGATTCTGCTGATTGAACACACAGCTAACTCTATGAAGAGTCAGGAGAACTGCTCATGGAGTAATGTATCATTTAGCCTCAGTAAGGCTAGCAGAATTTGGCCCTAACATGTTACAAGTATTGCTCACAATGGAGCGCGTGTCCAAGACCAGCCGGGCACCCACAACACCCATGGATAGATCGTGGGAATCACAGGTACTCAGCATCCCTTAGGATCAAGCCTGGTGTTATCACAGGACTAATTATAAGATCTTGCAATAACTTACGTTAATGGGGAAAAAAATCTTGCCAGATTGGATGGTAAATCCTGCGAACGCTCACATGATAAATTCTAAATCCCTGCCTCCTTTGTACAGATCTTCTAACTAACCTTGACATTGCTTATCAGATCAGCAGTAAAACGGCTGATTCTCAAGTCCTTGCAGGCCTGGATGGATTGTGTCTTACAAGGCCAGTCCTTGGCTCAGGTGCCTGAAGTAGCACTGGAATGGAGGTGGTTAAATCCAAAAATGCCTGGCTCACCTGCTATCCCGCCCTGGAGGAGCCTCTTTGTTTGACATTCAAATTTCCTAGGCACCTACTGTTCTGCTGGACAAGCCCTAAATTGCCCCAGCCTGAGCGGCTCAGCACCTAGTTCATGCCTAAACTTAATCAGGATCCAGAAACTGGGTGGTGCTCTGCTCAAGTCCTCTGAAACGTGCTCAGAGAACACCAGCATGTAGGGGCAGAATCAGGCTCCTCACAAAATGGAGATTTGGCCATTTTTGTTTAAAACAAAGGCAGCAATAGTTTCCATCCTTTATGTATATAATGCAGTGGGTTAGAGAGCTCACCAAAGAAGCCATGGGCCCTGGAATGTCTTCTCCTAATCCGAAGGGATGACACCAGCAGATAGCCTGGTGGTTAGAGTGCCTTTCTGGGAGCTTGGAGATGGTGGTCTGAATACCTTCAGGCCAAGGCAGAACTTCACTGCAGGCCCTCCACTTGCTGGATGCATGGTCTACCTAAACTATGACATAAAAAGTAGGCACCACCACTGAGAAAAGGGCCTTGCTCAGTTCTCTGAGAGAGCAGTTTAGGTGCCCACCCTCAGGACAGGGTTGATTGCTGAATGGATGAAAGTGTCTGCCTGATGGCCTGAGGCTCTTTTGGCTCCAATTCTTCAGCCCCCTATGCATGTTACACTTATACCACAATTAACGTGTTAATGGCAGCATAAATGGCAAGGGTGCTACATGGGCACCCAATTGAAGGGGCCATAAAATGGCAAACCAGTCATGGCAGTGTTCCACATATAACTTATGCCTGGTGTGTATGGCACCTTTAAATGAATGTGCAGTGGGACTGGCAGAGTGTTAGCACTCTGGCCAGGGGCCACACCAGGATCTCAAACCAGCCCCAGTGAAGCCCCTGGCCAGAGCTGAAAATCAGCTGATTGTTGGTTTCAGGATCCTCCTGCACAAGCAAGTAGAAATAGTATGATTGGGATCTGTTCTTCAATCCCAAAATTGCCCCTCTGGCATGGCAAGAGGTGCAATTGTTGGGATCAGGGATCGGATCCCGTGGCACCTTTAAATGAATGTGCGCCAGGGGCCTTATGTCCCTCTCCCCCTTCTTGCTGTTTACATGGAAGTGAATGGCCAAACGCAAAGCCATGGATTCTGCTTCATTGGCCAGAGACCTAGAAGTTAGGTACTTCAGTTTGCTTAAGATCTTCATCAGCTCTAGCCCAAAGTGACTAAATGTGTCTGTTAGCACTTTCACATACCCCATGCTGTAGGGTAGCATTCACTATTAGTACAAAGGTCTTTCATTTAATCTACCCTCTTCTGTATTGGAGGATATAGCCTGGCTGAAGTTATATATATATATATATACACACGCACATCTTTTGGCCAGAAACATGCTCTAGGGGAATTTTTTTTGGCTTCTCTTTATGTTTTTATCTGCTGATAGGAATGAACATTTTCAAAAGCTGCTTTTTTCCTGTAAAGAATTCCAGAATTAATGACTTGAGATTTTTCACATTGCAGTAAAGTATTCTTTAAGAGCGTTAAATAAATTCTACATCTTTGCTCCTTATGGCCTTAGATGCTACCTTATAACAATAACAACAGGAAAATAAACTATTGATATAAGGCAAAGCAATAAAAGCGCAAGTGTTTCAAACTGATGGCTGGCCAACCCATGCAGTATGTTCACATTTAAGACGTGTCTTGCACAAGCAGCACACTAGCACACTAAAATTGCTGTAACCAGTTCCCGTTGGTATGGCACTTCCATTTTCAGTTTTTGTGTGTCTCTAAAGCGACTGACCCTGTCTCTAGAAGTCTTGCTGAAGCTTAAAGTTAAATTCTTGCTGGAGCTGCCATTCAGTGACTGCTGAGTTCTGCTTTCACACTGCTATTAGTGAAGGGGAGTTTCAGATACTGGCACAGACACATGAATCTAGCAGTGTGCTGCAAATAGAAATAGCAGAAGGAGGTAGTGGTGTAAAAACATGCCCGGTATTCGACCATTTGTAGAGAAGGAGCATGGACGGGAAGTCAGTGAGGATGGCCGTGCCCTTGCTTATTTGTTTCTCACGTTCCAGATTGGTGACAACATCCCTACTTGCTTCAATGAAAACAGATTCTGGTCCTTCCCCGCTCCTTAGTGATACCTGTGGTGATTCTTTATATGACAGCAGCCCCATTAGGAAAACCAGCCCTAACCTTTATAAAGCTGTTCCATGTATTCCAAAATAGTTCAATTCATTACTGTATTATTGATAACCATCTCACACTTAGCACCAAGGAGACCAAACTGGAACCCTGTGCACGACTGGTCTTTGGGACTGGTTCTGAATTGGGTTTTGTGGCCAAAGTCAATCTCTGCATGTAGGGCCCATGCTACACAAGCCTGGTCTCCTCCTAAATGCATAGTGAGTCACCTATATAAAGAGTGGCTTCATTCTCAGAGGTGCTGAGCACTCATAATGCCCATTGCCTTCTCAGGGATTTGCGAGTGCTGTCTCATGCCAGTACTCAGGTTAGAAAACTGTGACCAATAAGACAGACAATGCCAAGACATGACAGCTAAGGGAGGGGAGCATTCAGCAGCTTGGGAAAAGAGATACTTAAAAAATGGATTAAACTGAAAACATCTCTAATGTTCTGCGGTATCCTGGAAAAGAGCCTGACAATAAAATACCTTGTGCATACACGCTAGAAGTGAATCACCACTTCAACACATACATGAATTTGGGGGGTTGCTAGAAGTAGGAGACTAGGCCACTCCAGCCCCCAAAGGGGTCTCTGCAAGTCTCCTCCTTTTGCTTTGGTTCCCCTGGTGTCTTAATCCAGTGAGTTTCACTGTATTTGGGGTTCACAAATCCCCCAAACTAGCAAAACCTGCTGATGCTTGAGCTCAGAGGAATAGGATATGGTTGCATTCCCCATGCTTTCAATCCCAGATGAAGAACAATGAAAATATTAGTGGGTGTGATGCCTTTTAAGGCATTGATTTCTTGTCCCCCTTTCAATCTAGATTTCAGTTCATGGTAGAAGAAAGGTTGACCTGGTTGCCCTGACTGATGATGCTTGCTAGAAAGGGACAGGACGTGCTTCTGCCTACTGACTGTTTTAGATCAATCAGTTGTTGGTACCAGCACTGACCGTGAGGATTTGTTGACCTGCCCATGAGTCCTGACTGGAGTGGGAAGGGGTCAGAATTCAGTGGCTTGCTTTCTTCAACTCTGAAAGCTCCCAGAGGGCAGTACTGTTTTTGTGTTTAATATATGCTGCTATTTTCTATTATATTTTGCTTTGAAAATAACTTCATAAAAGCCAACCCCCCCCAAACCAAAACCCTGATATCCAAGTAACAAAGAAAGCCATGTGAAGAGCAGAATGAATTACTACCTCTCCAGTTGACACTGAGTCAAGAGAAGCAAGGGCCCAGCCTGCTTTACAATAGCAAGCTGTTAGAGAGTGGTTATCGGTTGCTAGCATTACTTCTCCAGATTTAGGCTCTTTTCCTTTGTGGTGAGGTGCCTGATACTTTGGCAAAGGACTTTTCTGTGTCAGCATTTGTGGACAGTTCAGTGTTTTGCTGTCTGTGTACATGTGAAATGGAACACAATCACAGTTCATTCATTTCCTTCTCCCTAGAGTTCAATCCTTCCATAGCTGATTCGCCAAATAGTCAGGGATTGATGATATGGATGATAATCTGTTATAAATAACAGAGGAATGATCTTGCCCAGAGCAGGCTGCATGGGTTAGCATGAAATAACTGTAATTCAGCGTGCTGAAACAGTCTTACAAGAATACTCCATCCAATTTCACCTTCAAACTGACACGGTAAGACAATAATTATTGCATTGCATCTGGCAGCAAAAGAAACCCTTATGTGTCATTATATCAAATTTCCTGCAACCATCTCTATGCCCATGTTTACTTCATGATTGTTTTGTAACGCTTAATGAGAGCAACAAGGAAGGTACTATCCCTAATACATTTGTGAATGGATGAAGTTGTTCTACAATAAAAATAGCGTTAAAACCTTTTGGGAATTTTAGTGTGAATATATCTTTGCAGTGGATGGGTGGCTGCAATGCATTATCATACATTTTCAAGGGTAATGGGGGAACAAAGGGTGCAATGGTAGATTAAAATAAATCTTCCTCCAAAACCTAGGATGTTCAGATTGGAGCTCCTTGGGTTCTCATGCAGATCTTTTTATAAGTAACATGCAGAAATATACACCAAGCGTTGAATTGGAACTCGCAAAATCCCTCTGTGGCACGGGCTGCAATGCATAATCATACATTTTCAAGGGTAATGGGGGAACAAAGGGTGCAATGGTAGATTAAAATAAATCTTCCTCCAAAACCTAGGATGTTCAGATTGGAGCTCCTTGGGTTCTCATGCAGATCTTTTTATAAGTAACATGCAGAAATATACACCAAGCGTTGAATTGGAACTCGCAAAATCCCTCTGTGGCACACAGCCACATTTGCAATATGTGGGTGGAAAAGCTGTCAACATAGTGGAAAAAATATTTTGCTGAAACTAAAATCTTTTCAGAAATAGCTGAGTCATGCTTTGACAGTTAAGGTAGTCCAGGCACCAATCCACACGATGCCATCTAACGAGCAAACTAGCCCTGAGAATTTCAGACTTATTTACAGCTGCAAATGTGTGATTGTGAGACTGCAAAACTGCAGGTAGTTTGCTTATCAGTTCTTAATGACAATCAATTTTCCTGGTTTATATTACATTCTAATATAACAGGCACTGATTGGTACAATGTTTATTAACATCATTTCCTCTTCCTGTGAGCTGTCATATACCATATTGTAAAGGATGGTAAGGATACACCCGGGGCACTCTCCCCCAAGCTTTAATTCTTTTCTTACACAAGCACCTGAATTGGGAGTTGGGGATGGAGCACCTGGGGTGGGAGAAATGTTGGGGACAGTCTCCTTTGCTCAAAAATATTCTGAAGCTTCTTGGGACATTCTCATGTTTCACAGACCCAGCAGTTCTCCAACAAGAGCATTTAGATTTCCATGGGAAGTGACTCTGGCTGCAGCAAAAATGTGCTTTTATAAATAAATATATGATATCATACAGCATAAAAGCTTAAACATAAAGCTCATGCTCCAGACTCAAGACCCCTACCTGACTGGGCTGAACAAAGTGCTGGACCTTCCATGATGGACTGTGGCATTCCCTCTCCACTCTCTTCAGCGTGCTTTTTCTCTGAAGGTGTGATCTTGATCCAATTAAAGTCAATGGGAGTTTGCCACTGGCAGCATCGAGTCCTAAATACCTCATTTCTCTCTCTCTCCTCCAGTGTCTTCCCTGTCCCCCATTCAACCCCTCTCTCCTCCCCACCCCTCCTTTCTCCCTCTCCCTCTCTCTGGCACTCTTCTTTTCCCAAACGCAAATATTCACCAACATCATTTTTTAGGATGGCACCAATCTGGGTTTCACCACATGGATAAATTAGTATGTGGCAGTCTGTGCTGCTGTACCACACTGATATACTCCAATGGAGTAAAAATCTAAGTCTTTTTCCTTCTGTTTAGTTGCATGATGTGGCAGAATTTGAAATGGCTTTTCTGGAAGAAAATGGGATTTTTGGTATGCTCTTGTCCTTAGCATGTTGGTGTGTTTCAGCTCTGACAATGTAGGATCAAGCCCGCACTTCTATTGTGTCAGGACAGATTAGAGACATGGAATTACAATGTTTCACTGTCAACTGTATGATTTACCCAAAAGGAAAGTAAAGCCACAGAGAGACATAGAGCATCAGCGCACTATCTATAAAGAAGTAGCACGGCTCAGAGAGAAAAACTGGAGAAGTCAGTGTCCTCCTGAAGCTGCTGTCTAAAAATCAGTCAATATCCTAATTCGATGCACGGTAAAGTCTTCCCATTATCCACAATGTACACAGGATTTGGCCCCTAGGGCATAAACTATGTAACACTTCAAAACACACTACTCTGTTATTAATAAATAAAATAACATATGGTGTTCAGGTAAGACTTACATCAAATCTTTCCCAGTGGAATGGGTATAGAAAAACTGTACATTTCTGGCATATACATCTGCAGGGATAAATCATGTTAAGGATGTGCACTGATGAATCTATTCAGACACTGACCAAAACCACAGGTAGTCACTGTTTCAACAAATATTTGTCACTGTTCAAAATATTAAAAGTAAGCATCCAGATACCAAAAATTAATCTGAAAAGGGCATATTAATCTTCTTCATTATCAGAAAAAATATCAATTTACTTTTTCACATGGTAACCAAATTAGAGTAAATGACAAACAATAGATTAAAAAAAAATGCTTACATGAGATACTTTGTGTCCTTTGGTTTAGGACACAAAAAAGATGTGTTTGCAATTTGCTTTAGCAAAAGCTTTATCATTTTTTAAATTGAAATTGCTAGGCCACAGAATTATTGCTGTAATATTTGCAAGTGGCATTGTTCCCAATGCAAACATATAACAATATACTTATTCATTTACATTAGATACCTGCTAATTTAAAGTCAGAGCTGTATGCTTTCATGTGGTAATCATATATTGACTTTTTTGTAATAAATGTTACCATTGGACTTATTCTAGACTTGTGTGTATTCTAATAGAAATGCTGTAGACATTAAAAAGTCAAATACTACAATGTAGTTTTGCAAATTACTGTAAATGGTTTCATACCTCAAACCTCTTGAAGTCAATAGGAAACCCACTTTAGCCTTCAACAGTTGTAGTAGGCTCTTCAGGAGCAAAGTGAACCAATGAATGCTTGCCATAGACTCTGTTATTCCTGTTCTCCTTACCTTGACATGAATTCCAGTGAAGTCAGTGGGACTGCCTGTAAGAGCTGAGCTATTCTCTGCCTTCCGTTGTAATATCACTTTCTGAAATTTCAAGGTGCTAATTTCCTGTTTTGAACTTGTAAACTCCAACAATATCTGTTAATTACAGATTACTAACCCTGCTAAGAATGACCTGTGCTATGGCCTCAACATAATGCACAAAAGACACCAGATAAACGCGCAGCCCTTACAAATACTGTAGCCACATTCTGGTCCACTGACTGCAGTACAAACAGGAGTCTAAACTAAAAACCAATGAACTATGAAAGGACAGGGATGCATGGCTGTGCAACAAGGCATGGATATCTGCAGATGTGCCATATAGAGACCTTCCATTAAAACTGGCTTTACATTAAACCTTAAAATACCACTAACCGATTGGTCCAGCATTTCCCAGTGTCACTTCCTCCTCCTGGGGAACTTAATATACCTTATTGTAAATTGTGTGAAGAGCCCAGTTAAGCATCAGTAGCCGAAGATTTTTCTGGCTCTTTGCAGACTCCCATTGTTGTATGCATTGGGAATTGTAGATGGGATATTTAGGTGTAGAGAGTTGTGGCAAAAAGATCTTTTGTGCCCAAAAATGTTCTGAAATTCTTTTTTCCGTCATTCAGTCAGAACTCCCTTTGCCAACGGTGAGAAGTTTGACTGAATGAAGGGTATGGATTTGGCTTCTAAATCTGTTTTTTTCTGTATCATGTGACTAATTAGACCCTGACCAGATCAGAGATGCTCGTCCCTCGGTTCCGATCACACATCTAGACAAAGGTACCATCAGGAAAACAAACAGGTTCTTCACCATGTTGAATAGGAAATTGATCTACTAAATGTGTAAAGGGAATGAGTAATGGCTTAAGTTAAAGCTAAGGAAAGCCCTGCGGTGCCTGTCTATATTGATTCTGAACCGAAGTAACCTCTGCTGCTCAGGAAATTCAAACCATGAGGACCAGCTTCAGTACCTATAAGCCCAGTCCTGTTACCATTGCAGGCGACTGCAGAACTCCAATCTATTTTAATGGGAACGGCACCAGGCTTTCTTTCTACTTAATAAAAAATGAAGATATTAATCTACCTGTTGACACGTGTTGGGCACAAAGCCATTGTCTGGTGCGTGTTTGGTTCTCTGTATGAATATGACTCATGAGATAATAAAGGACCTGATTTCCATTCTGCCAGACCGGTCGTTTCCAATGGTTAACTATTAATTTGAGAAGCAAGATGTAATACCTCCATAAAACAGCACAGTTTTAAATGTTTGATATGAGTAGAAAAAAGCCACCAAAATGTTTAGTTTGAGCAAATTTGATTCTTTTCTCTGGGCCCCCAAAAACCTCTCTTCTACTTGACTCTTCCTTTCCTTCCTTAAAGATTTTCATTGTGAGAGTTCCCTTACAACTGAGGATGTGCACATACCACTCCCCCCAGGACACACGAGTGCTGCACACATGAGCTGGCAGTTTTCCACCTGGATCCCCATAGGGCTATGTTGTTTTACTAGCCATGGGAAAAGTTTATGAAAAAATGTAACTAGTTAAAGTTAAAAGTTAGCAGCCTTTAAAATTAACTTGAGTTAAGTTAAAAGTTAAATATGTCTACTTTCAACTAGTTAAAAGGTAAGTTAAAAGGAAAGTAACTAGTTAAAAGTGAAGTTGATTCATGAGAAATGCATGGAACATGATGAATTGCCTCTTAGCATCATTTTTCATTTTCTAATGCAATTAGTGGGTTTCTTTTCCATAAGCCCACAGAAGCGCACACATTTACTTGGAACTCACCCTGCTTTACCTGAACACAATGTTATACTTGTTGTACAGTTTTCAGAACAACAATTTACCAATATCTATATAATGTTAGATCCTTCTCACCCTCTCCATGTGAAGTACTTTGTAAAAGTCAATGCATCATATAGGTATACCAGAATAACAGAAAGGAGATATTCATGGCCGGGTGACAAATGAAAGCTGTTTCCACAGAAAACCTCTGTTGTTACAATTTTTATTGCTCGAAAGGTAACAAAGGGGTATGAAATACATCTGAATTAGAAATAATGAAAGTGTCTGAAAATCAAAATTAGACAGACATGAGAAAATCAGTTTAAATGAGAAAAAGGATGTTCAGTTGCATAGCAGAAACTGTGTAAACATGCTTATTGAACTTCAGCAAAAGCTGCATTTCAAAATTTACATCAGACAATTTTCCTCTTCTGTCTTTCAAAACTAAGCCCCCACTACTGAACAATCGCTCTACATGGGCGGATGAGAGAATGCTTGTATTATAACAGATGAATAGTTTTTTCATAGTAAGTGACATCTCAGATACTCAGACACTGTCAGTGGCGCCTGTGAGTGGTTGCCACTTGCCACCCCACTGCTGGCAGTGCCTGTGGGTGGTCGCCGACCCTGGTCAGTGCTCGCCGCCACCCCCCGCTGCCGACAGTGCCGGCAGCATCTGTAGGAGCTCCCACCAGCATAGGTGCAGTCATGCCCCCACAGCCGCCAGGGGCACATGCCATTCATTGCTCAGCTTCTTGGACCCTGGTTCAGATCTTCATTAAAATTTAAAAAGTTATCATCTGCTTCACTTGCACTACTTATTCCCACTCTTACTGGGATCAATGTCTCTGCTTGCTTGTGCTTGTTCCCTCTCATCCAGCCAACTGGCTGCCCTGTTGACTTCTGCAAATGCACAGGCAATGCCAGCGTGAACTAAGGAACTCTGGGACTTGTAGTTCTTAAGAGACCGTATCTCATAGGAAGGCACACTACTTTCTGTCTCTCAAACAAGAAGTCCTAGAGTTTCAATAAAGAAATATTGTTCCATGTAAGTCCTAGAGAGTGGCTGTGTCAGGAAAAACTCTGGGAAAGCCAGATTTCAATTTTTTAAAACTTTTAACATATACTAAACTTATACTTAGTTAAAGTTAAACGTTAGCCATTTCTTTAACTTTTTAACTAGTTAATTAACTAGTTAATTCCCATGACTGTGTTTACATATATACCACCAGACCAGCTCAAGGAGAGACCTAAGGAGAAATCATGGCATTGGCATCAGGATTTCATAGGTACAGCAGCTGACTAACGTTTACATCAGTTCCCCACCCATAACTATGCCTAAAAAAATGTACAGATTGTATACGCATGTTCAAATAAATAAAGGGCACAGGCTGAACTGTCAGGGAGATGATAAATTCTCTCCGGGACAGACTTTTTTTTACAAAACTCCTCTATTGTTACAATATGGGCACGTCTACATTTCATCTATGGCGACATAGCGATTATGTGGTTCTACACGTGATTGTCAGCTATCTTGCCGAAGCGGTGCCTCCCCCGGTATAGTGTGCTGCTATGGTGACCTAACGGCGAAATCTGCTTGTGCTCTGCACATATGGTGCAGTGACCACCCAAACTGTGCCATGCTTTAGTATTTCCAAAAGGCACTGCTAAAGCACAGCCTCATAGCAACGTCACTGTACAGCAATGTGTAGACACACCCAATCTAGCATTATGGCCTGGTCAAAATTAGGGACCTCCACAAGGTACTGTCCTAAAAAAAACCACAAAAAAACAGTAATGATAATAACAATTAGTAATAGTGTAACCCAGGCCATGAGCTGTAAGATATAATTTGCACACATTTTATATTTCTTTCAGTGGTCCTTTTTTATGCATGCTCACTGCTGCACTTGATTTATAATACAATACATCAGCTACAATACAGCAAATCACCTTGACACATATGCATCTAATTTAAAACTAACTGCTTATATGCAGCATATAGAGAGATTTAATGACTGCGGAGAGAAATAGAGGCCCAGGATCAGAGATGTCAAGTTATACATCCTATTTCAACCTGACATAAAGGCTAAGTACAGACATTCAAAAAGCCTGAACCTAAATTGATTCAATCTTTCCAGGCTAGTCTAGCCTGAACTGATTTGCAAGTGAACAGACATTCACTTTTGCTTCTGGAAGTGCAGCCACTGGCCCACAGTGGGGGCACTAGAGCAAGCCCACTAGTGTTCTGGGGGGGGCATTGGGAGGTACTAGAACAAGTCCTCCCTTCCCTTCAGCAGCAGCCACAAGGCTGGAGGGAAGCTAGGGGCGGGCATGGCCAGGCCCTGCCAGGCCACTGTGAATGATTGAGGGGTTTAAACCCCCACCCTGACCTGCAGGGACCCCAGCCATGGTGTGCCTGGAGGGGGAAGGGGGAAGCAACCCTTGCCAGGCTTGTGCCCAATGGGGGAAGGGGGCATACCCACACACTAGCCAAGGCAGTGTCTCAGATAAGGCAGAGGCAGGGGGCATGGCCAGAGATGGTTCCACCATCTGCCTGCCTCCCCCAGAGTTGGGGCTGGGGCTGGGGCGGGGGCAGGGGCCCGAGCCAGGCTGGCCCATGGGCACTGAAGAGAGTGGAAGTGGAGGGGCTGGACCAGGCTGGGCCATGGGGGCAGGACCCTTCCCTGCCGGCTACAGCTCGGGCTGGGGCCTCAGGAGTTGCGTGCCTGGCTTGCTCCCAGCTCCCCACACCCAGGCTGGGCCAGGCTGTTGCAGAGCTGCAGCTGCCTGGGAAGGGCCCTGCGCCCTCCCCAGCCAGCTGTGGCTCTGTGACAACTCGGCCCAGCCTGAGCATGAGAAGCCAGGAGCAACCTGAGTGTGCAGCTCCCCCGGCCCCAGCCCGAGCCATAGCTGGCAGGAAAGGGCCCTGCACCCAGGGCTCCGTCTGGGCCGACCCCTCCATGCCCGCCCCCAGCAGCACCCATAGGTCAGTCTTGCTCAGCCCCCCAGCCCCAGCCCCAGGCGAGGCAGGCAGAAGGCAGGGCCATGCCAGCCGGTTCTGGCCACACCCTCTGTCCCTGCCCCTGGAGCAGCAGGTGGGAGACCCTGCCCGGGGCTGCTCTGCCCCGGCCAGGCAGACCCCGGCTAAGGTCCCCCAGGAGGAGAGGGGGAATAAACGCCCCTCCCTGCCCCTTTGCCGTAGGGGGCCATGCTGGCTGGCATCTGGGCGGGGCCAGCCCTGGAGCAGAGACCACAGCCCAGCCTAGGGCTGAAAAGCATGCTGGGATGCTGGAGGACTCTGATTTAACTTGAACCGGGAAGGGGTCTGGGACAGAAGTTCCATAAACTGGTTTGACCCAAATCAGTTTAGTCTGATACTACATTCAACCAGATTGATCTTAAACCAGTTTCAGCCATTTTTAAACTGGTTTATGTGCACCATACTTGTTCTGTTACAGGTTTAAATCAGTCTCTGATCACTTAAACCAATTATGTGTTACTTCTGTCCAAGAGGTAGGAATGGTGGGCCTGCTTCAGCTTTTAGAGGGACCAGGACTAAGCCTGGAGTGAAGAGAGTACACATTTCTCCCGACTACCTTTCAAAGCTCACATGCTTTTGCCTGCATTGTGGAATTCAGGATGCAATGCATGCAAACATACATTTTAGATCCAACAATAGTTTGACGTGGATGGATGGAGCAGATTCTTTGACATCTATTCATTTAGTGAGAAACCCTGACATTTCTTCTCCTCCATCTTACCTGAAGGATTCTGTTACGGTCCTGAGGAGAGATACACCCACATCTGGTCACACTACTTTCTACCCAGTACAGTGATCTCTCAAACCCTTCCCAAGCCAAAGTAAATAGGCTTTGTGTGGTTTTACAGGGTTGTAATGTTTGATGCAAGGTCTGCCCCATCTGCGCAGCCAAGCCACAGCATTTCTAGTTCAGTACAAGACCATGATCCCAGAATGTTCCTCTCCCTTGCTAATTGTCTGGGGTAAAGGAAAAGATGATCTTCATTTATTTAGGTATGTATCACCTATTGTTCAGCACTAACAAAAACTTCTTCTTTGCTGCTACAGGGCCAAAGCTTAGATCACACACAGCAGTCCTTCATTAAGGGAAATAACTGGCAAACAATTCTTCATGACTTGCCAGGTCACCTTTGGAACAAAAATAGGGCATTCATTTTAAAGGCGTCAACCCTACATTAGTGAAAATCCACACTTCCCCTTCCTCAGCTGTTCTTGGACTACATTCCCATCAAAGAAATATTTTAAAACCCTAAATTGGGAGGTGAGGAAGGCAGGCCAGTTCACTAGAAGCAAGAGGAAAAGGAGCTTACAAACTTGCCCTGAAAGCTGTGCTGTTTGCTTTCCCCTGTTCACCCCCTCGTGCTCTTAAGACACCGTGCTGCAGGCAGCCACCTGTCATGGGTAGTCATTCTCATACAGACGGCCTGCACGGGTCTTCTTTCACCGATGTGCGCAAATTGCAAGTCCTCTCTACCCGGAGCTCTGAACTGCTCACACAACTGCTCTCGTGTTTAAGTCAAGGATCTCCAAGCACTTTCCAATTATCAACCATTCCAGCCTCACGACACTCCCCGGTGTGCTGTGTATCTATGGATTGTAAACACTGAGTTTACAGATAGGTGATCTGACTTCTGGGATGTTTTAAGTGCTCAAACCTGCTCCCATTGAAGACAATGGAAAAATTCCCCTTAAGCCCCTTTGCTTTGATAAGCAAACAATTAGTTTCCAAAGGCCTAATTTACCACCCGCTTAAGTTAATAGAAAAACTGAGCTTTGGATCAGGCCCAAAGCGATTTGCTGAAACCACGCAGTGAGTCACAGCTTAGAGAATCAACCCAAATGCTCAGATTTGTATCCCATGCTCTAACCACTAGATTACAGTCCCACATACACCCTGCAATAATCTTCACTGAAATGACAGCAGCATTTCTCTGATGAGCATGTTAGGCATTACTAAGTAATGGGTAACATATGTCCATAAGGTAGAAGAGGGAATGGGAATAAAAGTGCTATCACTGGGGCTTGAGCCTCTTCATTTATTCCTCGCTGGGGAAAACAATATTTTCTTTAATCCCAGGTTTAAAATGTTACTGAACTACACGTTTTATTTGGATCCACATTTACCTTTAACGTCATCCCAGCTATATTGTAGGCACACTGAAGTGGTTGTGAGGCTGAACTACTAACACGTGTTTCTTCCTCACTAGGCTCAGAGTAACAGTAACACATTTGTTACTGATTATTGCACTAAGATCCTAATTCTGCAGGACATTTCCAGCAGAGGCTGAGAACACTCAGTCCTTCACAGGATAAGGAGCTAATTAATTATTTTCTACTGTTTTTGGAACATGAAGGTATGGGTGGGATATTAACTTCATAGCCCGTCTGTAGTTTCTGTCCAACTAAATGTTAAAGGACACATAGCACTCTGAAATAAAGCAAAGGATAGCAAGCCATTCATGCCCATGTGTTCACAAATAAAACCACATGGGCGCATCTACACGTGGACACATCTACACGTGCGCTTTTATGTGTGTTAGCATATTTTAATGTGCAGTAAAACATCACACAACGCAGTGCTCTTTAGCTAAAGTGTTTTAAAATAGGCTTTTGCACATTTTCCCAGTACCTCACAATGGAGGTACTAGATTTAATACGCATTACCTAAAACACATTAATTGAATGTGTAGATGCGCTCACAGGCAGGTCAATTATTCTCAAACCCCCCAGAGGGCAGCGATTGGTCTGATGTCATTGGCAATTGTTGTGTCCGGTCACTTGAATTCTCTGCATTTCAATGAGAAATTCAGGGTGGCAAAGTAGTGTCCGTCTCACCTAGGCTAGCAGAGCTGCCCTGTCAAATGGAGAATCACCCAGGAGGAAAAGAAAACCACAGGTTGGGGTGGGGGAGGAACGACATCCAAAAAATTCTTTTTGTTTCCAAATGGCTGGTACGTTAACACCACATGGGACTCTTGAATTTTAGACCTGCCAATTTGCAGAACTGTCTAGAGCTGGGAGCCTGCTTAGTTTAGCGGGGAGGAGGGTGATTTTACGCTTATACCCTGACTTCCGCCTGCTTTGGGAGGTTGCACTAGCAAGGCTTTCCCAGCTCTTCGTATTTTAAGGTCAGGAGAGTTTCAATCTATCGATGTGCAGAACCGGAGTTAGGGTTAGGGGCCACTTAGTGATGGGGGGCGATTTGATTCATATTTCCCCCTACTTCGGGGGCTGCTCCGAGTTTAACCAGTTGAAACCCAGCGGATCTGAGGTGGGGGGAGGGGGCTCTGCCTGCCGGGCTTCGTTATTACACAACCGGGGCTGCCCAGGAGCCTCCCAGCCCCCTCCAGCACTTCCGTCCCCTTCCTCCATGCAAACCTCCCCACTTCCCTTTTCCCCTTCCCGCCCGCTTCCAGCCTCGGCCCTTCCACCCTCTTCCCTCGTGCCCCGGGCCACAGTTCTTGGCCGCCGCCCCCAGCTCGGGCTCGTTGGTGCTGCTTCCCCGCCCGCGGGACGAGCCCCGCTCAAAGCCCCTGCG
>NW_005841863.1:4658094-4673630 GCF_000455745.1 Alligator sinensis
TCCGCTCCGCTCCGCTGCGCTGCGCGTTGCCCCGGCCCGGCGCCCGCGACTGCGCTGCCTGCGTCCCGCGCCGCCCGCCTATATACGTGCGCGGCCCGGGTCGCCCTCTAGTGTCCGCCCGCCCTCCCGCTGGGGACTTTGACCGCCGCGGGCAGCGCCGGGTCTTAGCGCCCGTCCTCCCACTCGTGTCCCGGGGGGGCTCTGCTGCACCTCGGGAGGAGGCGCGGACCCCCCCGGAATGGCACCTCGGGGGGCGCCGCAGCGCCTCCCCTCCCTCCTTTGCACCGGACGGCGGGGGGGGAGGGAGGCAGGTCCGGGACTGACCCCAGGCAGCACCTTTGACCGCCGCGGGCAGCGCCGGGTCTTAGCGCCCGTCCTCCCACTCGTGTCCCGGGGGGGCTCTGCTGCACCTCGGGAGGAGGCGCGGACCCCCCCGGAATGGCACCTCGGGGGGCGCCGCAGCGCCTCCCCTCCCTCCTTTGCACCGGACGGCGGGGGGGGAGGGAGGCAGGTCCGGGACTGACCCCAGGCAGCACCGCGGGGGGTGAAAGAGCTCCCTCCGCTCCTCGCTTTTTGTCCCGTGCTCTCCTGGGTCACGGGACTATTCCTAAATGGCCCGTCTTCCTCGGCAGCCGCAGCCCCGGTCCCCCGCGGCCAGGAGAACAGGAGGGAAAGTTTGATTTTGAAAAGAACTTGGAGGTTTCCCCGCCAGTCTCCAGGGGAGTCCCCTGCTCAGAAGGCTGAGAGTTGATAGGAAAAAAAAATCCTCTGCCATGGCCCTGAACTAATGGAGAAATGCTTTTCAGGCCACTTACACTAGGTTTTCAAGGGGAAATCAGTTAGGATGTGGAATGCCCACTGTTGTCCCGTAGGGAGGGACTCCAACAAGTCGCTGGAAAGCGCAGGACTCGGTGCTCAGGCTGTCCCGAGGCTGCATCAGAATGGGTCTGTAATGGCGACAGGGGAAGATGCTAAGTAGCAGGCTGTCAAATGTACAGCTGTGTAGGTTGTAGCCCCGTTGGTCTAAGGACATAGGCAGACAAGGCTCTTTGGATAAATCTGATATCTTTCGCTAGATCAACTGAACAGTTGATAAAAAAATTCTTAGCAAGCTTTCAGGTTTTAAAAAAACCTGACGATGGGGTCTTCAATCTGAAAGCTTGCCAAGAATTTTTTTTCCAACTATTTAGTTAACCTAATAAAATGTACAGCTTGCTTTTCCTGATCAATTAAAAATGAGTCTTGGATTTTTGGGGGATACATAAATAATTCTTGCTGAAAAACTGCAAGGCTTTTTTTTCAAGATGTAAATGTTGCCTGAATGGAGCAAGCCCGAGGTCTGTCAGGACCCTAGTCGAGGATTTCCTGCACAACTAAAAGACCAGTAGCTTCACGGAGAGTTTTGAACAAGCTTCCAGTGCAGGAGAGGTGCCCTGGTCTGTCACCAAAACCAGTTCAGACACTTGAGACGGAAGTGTAAGCCTGTGCATTGCACGACTCTTCACTGCTCTAGCGTGTGTCCAATCCTGCTTGCTCCACAGGCAAACAGCCCCATTCGCAACAAAAGGGCAAGTCATTCTAGTCCAGGATTTTCCCTTTTGAGGAGGAAAATCTTTGTAAGTTCCAGCCAGTCTTAGTTTGCCTGGAGCTTTTAAGGTCCCATTCTAATACTCAAGTCAACAGGCACAGTGTGTAAAATAAATGGTAATTGCCGTACAATACAATAGAAATACGCAACTAAAATGTTTGCCAGCAAACACCACCTGTTATCATGCTTTGAAAATACACTCACATATAGTAGCAATTCTGAAGTTTTCACTTGAACTGACATCTTAAAACAATTCAAACAAGGGCAGGAAATTTTGGATCCTGGGATATTGGGGATTTGGGAATTTGGGATATTCTATTCTTTGCTTCCATCAATAACAAACAGACAGGTTCCTATAACTATCTATCCACTTGAAGTACAGTCCTGCTATGTCCAGCATTTCTCTCCTTAGGCCCAGTTACATTTGTGTAAGTTAAAGTAGACCCTTTTAAAATTAATTTTCAATTGTTGTTAAATGGATTGCAGTAAAATGGCAATTGTTTCACCAGCTTTGCACAAAAGAGATCATTCTTACTGTTTCTGGAGTTTTGTCCCTCACTTTTCTACGACACTAGAAATCTGTATGCTAGAAAGCTCAACAGCTAACGGTCTCTCTAGAAAGCGTAAAAACAAACGAACAAACAAAAAAACCCTCCAAACACTTTTGCATCAATTGGGAAGCCCAACTTCAAGATTATATTTCAGTCCCCAGACCTGTTAGTTTCAGCAAAATGTGCTGAAGAGTTAATTAATTCAGCCCCAAAAAAGGGAAGGATGCCTGTTGCATCACTGACCTCTGGAGCAGGACTGCTGTCAACTCTTGAGGGTGCTATTCTTCCATCTCAAAATAAGATCCTGCTTGCTGATAAATGTAGGACTATGAAAGACAAAATCAGTTTTGGTTGCTACTGCCAGTTAGGAAGATAATTGAAAAGAAAGGGTAAACCATAATCATTAAGAAATACCAATGTTTGTGCATCTATAAATTAAAATAAAGGATTTTAGTAGCCCTTATATCAAAGTAAACTAGAGTAATCTTTTCTTTACAATCACTCCTACTTTTTAGACCACAGACTTCCACCAACGGCATGAAGCTGTAGTATTCAGAGGTTTTTTTGGAGGGGGTTGTTTGTTTGTTTTGTTTTTTTACTTCCCAGCCTGTGAAGGGCAAGATTTCCTATTCTCCATCATCGATATGAGAGGGCATAAAAAGTGTAATGCTTGTTATTCAAACTACAATACCACTGAGGAACAGACCAGGATCCCAGTATATTAGATACATTTCATCATGTTAAATTAAGAGATTTCCCCACCATGACAGGGCTCCAGAGTCTCCAGCATGACAATTTTGTGCATGAACTGCAGGTTGTAGGTAGCTCTAACTATTAAGGCAGTGTGTATAAATCATGGCTCAGACTTTGAAACTTCAGCAAGTGTTTAGCACAAATGCATAAAACAACTGTATGCAACACTGGACAGAAATCTTTAGATGAACTAGTCAAAAAATTTACCCACGTGTAAATAAAAGGGCATGTTTTTAAACACACGATGTTCAATATTTAGTTATTCTGATCAGAGCTAATGCCTTTTTTTTTGTAAATTGTAAAAGAAACACATGACTTTATATGCAGCAAAGCAAAATGTCTTTTATTAACATTATAGACTTAAACTGTGGTCAGTCATAGTTAATTTAGGTGCATGAAAATTAGGCTTTGAGAATCAAGAACTGTAGAACAGCAGGAGTAAAGAGAATATCAGTAGGAAGTGTCATTCATCTGATACTTCTTTCTTAAGATATCTAGAAATATATATATATATATTATAAAGGAAACACTCATGCCAGGAGGACCTCTGCGCTCACATCTTCCACCCCTTATGCAGAGGGAACAGAGGTCAGCCACTTCTGTACTCTCCGGATGGATTTCTTCTGTCTGCGCCGGAGGAGGACACTAACTAGAAACAAAAGGGAGTTGGTCTTTCAGAAGCAGAGCTGTGGAAGAAAGACATGGATCATGGAGGTTAAAGAAAACATAGTACAGCTCAGAGAAAAAAGATTCCCTGGGGGTGCCTGGAGCTAACACAGCTCAACCTCATGCCACACTGCCAATGAACATCCAGGAACCAGAACACGGGGTCGTCATGTGAACTGGAAGCTGGAGATGCCCCAGGTTAACGGAGGCTGCGTGGCCTGCCCCAAAACCACTACATCATGGTATAATAAAAGTTGAACTCTGAATGGACTCTCTGGAAGTCCCGTCCCCAGTTATGTCTCCGTGACTTCTCTTGAGGGAGGGAATGATCTGAAACATCCCATGACCTTGCACACGTGTGAGGATCTTTGGAAAGAAACAGGTCTTTGGGCCAAATCCCATTCCTGTGGAAGCCAGTGGATGATGAGTCAGGATGAGAATTAGAAGATTATTTGGCCATGGCTGGTGACCTGTCATCACTTATGGCATGTGGAGCTTGCTCCAGTGAGAGGTAAATCACAATTACTTAGAATTGTTTGTACCTCCCTTCCCTTTCCTTATCATTTCCCTAGTCTTCAGAGCTCCTTAACCAATCCTAAGAAACTTTTCTCTCTATATGCCCTACTTGCTCTTTCTGCTGGCATTTTTGCCTTCCTCTTTCACTTGCACCAGCTACCCAGAAACTTCTACAGCTGCTTCTGCTCTGATTATTACCTCTTTAAAAATGTGGCTCAAGACCCCACCATGGTGACAATGGTGTACTGTATTCTGCTATTACCAACCCTTTACTTACACTGCTCGTTTAATATCTGTTCAAGTCCTGTTTCATACACCCACACTGTACTCAGTGTGCCAAGTGCTTCATGGGGATTAGAGGTTCCTGTCTCAAAGTTGTTAAGACCTAAACAGACAAAGGGGTGAAAGAAAGCATGTGACAACTCGTGGACAATTTTTCTCCCCACCTTGTTTCCTTACTAGTTACCACTATCATACTCCTGTCTGTCCCTCAGACTTCACCTCTTTACAACCCTGTTACCAAGATGTATCCAGTACTCCTTTGTTCAATACTTGCCTTGTACATGGACCTATGTTCATTGTTTTCTACCTTTTACCACCATCTGGCTATTGACTCTCCTACCTCCCAGCCACACTGAGGGCCTGGACACATGATAAGCACTGTCCCTGGGTGGCAGAGCGGGGGCCTGCGAATTGGGGTGACTGCCGTGGGCCCTGTGCTTTGGGGGGCCCTGTGGAGCCGGGCTGGTTCCATGTCCGGCCACTCACCCGCCCTTCCCCCCTACCCACCCACTGCTGCATCTGGGCCCCACACAGGCTGATTTGTCCTGGGTCCCACACCCTGCTACAGTCGTCTCTGCACACGATACATTTGCGCTAGTGTAATTCTCATTGATTTTGTACACTGATTTTATACACAGACTCTGGAACAGATAGGTGGACAGCTTATGTCAGTGGAGCAGACTGCAAGTTACTACTCCTGCTTTTCATCACTAGGAAGTGGGAGACCCAGTAATACCCTGGTTGCAAGAAGCAAAAAGCTACCTTTGAGTAAGCTGCAGACACAAAATACCTACACTGGTGTGACTTACACTGATGTGGTTTTACCCCTGACTACTTCAAGGGCAATTTTACCCTGGATGGGTTAGAACTACCTGGTTTGCATCAACCTTCCACTTTTTTTTCTGCCAGTGCAAAGGTCAGTTCCAGTGGTGTGACTGCTGTGTGTCCAGTCCCCAACTTGCCAAACTTAGGTATTTATGTGGTCTGTCTCTCCATAACATCTGATCCCCTTATAATCTTTATTTTCCCTCACAACACCCTATGAGCACTATTCTCTCTCATTGTACTGATGGGGAATTAGGGACACCGGGGCTAAGTGAGTCGCCCAAAGTCACACAGGAAGTCAGTTTCCCTGAGTCTCAGGCTAGTACACTAACCTCTGAGCCATCCACAGCAACCCTCTCCTGTCCTGCTTTTCCCTGGAAAACAAACCCTGTTTATTTTCCTGAATACTGTTTAATTTCCCCAAAGATATTCCCCTTTCAACTGGGGGAAAAGTTAAATTCAATTTTATCTTTTAAAAAAATCCTTTAAAATAAACTACTACAGGAAATTGCATTTCTTTCTTTTTTTTGTATTGTCACTTTATGGGTTAACAGAGCAGACAGGAGAGCAGAGCTTGATCCAACCTCCACAGCAGTCAGTAGACAGACTATCCTGGACTTTAATAGGAGCTGGCTCAGGCCTCTAAACAGCATGGAAACATGTTAGCAATAATAATTACATAAAAGGAAAGGAACAAGATATCAATGACCTCCCACAGTCCCAAGTCTAATCCTTTTCTCTCCCCAACACAGATCAAAGGCTCCACCCCTTCATACCTGGTTGGCTGCTTTTTTGCCACCTGAGGTTTAATCCATTAAACATTTACTTGGCCCATAGCAGGCTAGTAGCCCAGAACATGACTCCCTGATAATGGTGCATGTTTGACTGACAGCTGTAGTCTGTTGTGAAACCAGACTGGCCTCTAAATTTATCTGGTGGGACTGCAGGTCTACAGCACATTTCCCCACCTCTGTTTTAAGAGCTCCAGCTAGGTAAGGTAATAGCATCCTTTGACAAATTATTCACCCTAATGATGCCACGAGGATACTATCATTATCAATTCCCTCTAACAATACTTATTAGCAATGTGAACTATGAAAGTAGCTGACAAACTGAATACAATCACACCTGTGCCATTTTGTGCTGTGGCATATTTGTTTAAGCATTCCCACATAATATTAAATCACATTAAAATAGTCTTAAAATAATCTTTCAGTAAAGAGTTGTTTTTGCTTCATTAGTACAATATTTAGGTGACTGTGGGTACGTCTATGTGAGGCATTTAACTGTGCTGTAGTGCAGTTTACTGCTCGGTAAGTGCATGTGTCTACATGTACACACTTGTACACTTACTGCGCAGTAAATGAAGCTAATCACAGTAGCAGTTAGTTACTGAGCAGTAATGCACATATAGACTCCAACTGGGAGAAAATTTGCTCCTGGTCAGCCCTGCCACTAAGGGGCCAGCCAGAGGCTAGTCCCAGGGCTCCGGGCTGGGAGGCTCTCGTGCCCCAGAGCTGGGCAGCCCCAGCCTCAGGCGTGCAGGCATTTTGAGCCCTGGGATACACATGCAGGGAGCCAGTCCCCTGTGTCCTGCTGGGCAGGCCGCAGGCCAGCTGTGCTGGCCTGCCTGCACCCTGGCACTACTACCTGGCACCATAGTGCCGTGCAGCTGCCAAGCCCATGCCATCCAGGCCTACAGGGTGCTACAGGCTCCTGCCAGCCTGTCATCACCCAGGCCCAGCTGCAGGCAGCTTCTCGCTGCTGGAGTTAGCTTGACCTGCCTGCAACCCACCCCCAGCAGCCTGCCCAGAGTCTGCAGGTGCGGTGGGGCATTGCCTCACCATGTGGCTGTCAGTCCCAAGCTGGGCCCCTGCTCTGGGCACTGCAGGCAGCTGCCTGGGCCCAGCAGCACAGGGACAACCACATAGAGGCCCAGAGAGCCGGATTGGGACCCCTGCCCCTGCCTGGCCCACCTACACTCCCCTGGCCCTGGTTTCCCCTCCCCCCACAGCTTGCAGGGAGACAGGAGGCAGTGCAAAACTTTATTGAGCATCCTGTGCACCCATAGTTGGACGGACATGGGCCTCTCATACACCAAAGAATGCATCAATGCTGGTGGCGATGTCCGCCTCAGCTGCAGGGGGTAGGGACATGTAGCACAGCCATAGGTAGCCCTCCAGGTGGTGGAGGAGGTTGCGGGGCAGCCTGGGTTTGCCCCCTGCACCACTGAAGCTCAGGGTCCCATGCCAGGTGTGCAGGTGCACCCAAGGCACCATGGCAATCAGCATCAGCAGGGCATAGTTGGTGGGGCAGCCCTTGCTCTGTACAAACAGCTCCTTGTGCAGCATCTGCAACATGCACAGCATGGGCATGCTCAGGGTGCACCACTCACATGGCGGGGGGGGGGGGGGGGGGGGCGGGCCCCCCCCCCACCGGGGGGGGGGGGGGGGGAGAGGGTCTGGCCCTGGAACACCTCTTTGGAGATGCCCCTTGTGGGGAGAGTGGGGGCATGGACAGCTCCTCATCCTAGTTGTCTGGGAGCCCTGCGTCCTCCAGCCCAGGCACCATGGCCTGGGTGGTAGTACAGGAGAATGGCTGGCCTGCAGGACGAAGTGGGGGAAGTGAGCTCTGGAGCCATAGCAGCAGGTGCTGCCAGGAGCCTGGCCTCTCTCAACCTGGGAATAAGGAAGGGAAGGCAGCCTGCCTATGGCCAGCACCCAGTGGCCTGCCTGCTCCTGGGGAAACAAGTTGAGGTGGGGGTCTCGGCCAGTAGCTGCCTGGCCCTGGGCCTGCCTGGCTGACTTTCCATGGTCCCTGTGCACCCATGCATGCCCAACACTCAATCTGAGGCTGGGCAGCACACGACCCCTGGTACAGAGCATCTCTTCTGAGAAATGTTGCAAACTCACAACCAGCTTCTTACTCGTGGCTCTGCAGGTCATACAGCTGCACACAGGGGAGTGGTCACACTTGGCAGCCAGGATGCAGCCTCACGGTCACTGCTACTCACAGCCAGGGCCCTGTGGATGCACTGGCTCAGTCAGAGGTGGACCCAGGACTGCACCATCTGCCTGGACCAGCTGATGATAGCATCAGAGGGCCTGCTGGCAGACACCTGACAGGCAGAGGACATTGCCCACACAGATGCACAGGACCAAGCAAACCAGGAGTTCCGGGAGCAGCTTCTGGCCCTGGAGCACAAGAGGGTGGAGGTGCTCTGGGAGCAGAACATGATCCTGGCCAGGGCAGTGCAGGCCATAGATGACCACTGGGTGCTGGACACCTTTCTGGCCCTGATGGCTGTTTCATGCCACCTGCTACCTGGCCCTCCACCCCTAGCCCTGCCTGCCCCCTGGCAGCCACACTCCACCCAGCAGCAGGCCCCCCTCTGAGCCTGGAAGGAAGTCCTGTGCTGCCTCCAGCAGCCAGAAGCACCTGGCCCAGGCCCTGGTCCGGGTGCCCCACTACCCAGACTCCCTGCATAGGCCCAGGCCTGCCACTCACCTTGGCTCTACATGGGCATGGAGCCGGAGCTGCCTGCAGTGGGGCTAGGACTACACACCAGCCCTACTGGCCCTGGACATTGGTTACTGGAGGAGGAGCCACCTGCATTGGGGGCCCACCAGCCGCCATCACCCTTAGGTGAGCCACCCACCATCAGGCTCGCTGTGGCATATACACTCACAGGGGAACAGCCAGATCCCAGGGTACTGGCTGCCTGTCCCTAGACTCTACTCCAAAAGTGGCCCCCACCCTGGGACAGCACACAAAACACTTTGTAAATAGTTTGCACAGGGAAGAAGGTGTTTTATTGTTGGTGGGTGGTGATGGAGCTCTGTTGTTATGAGGGGGAAGGAGAGGGGACTCTGTTTGGTGGGGGGGGTCTATTTGACGTGAGGGGAATAAAAATTTGTTCTTCTGAGATGTGTCTGCAGTGAGCGTGGTGTTGGGGGTGGGGGAGTCAATGGCTAGTGGTCCAGACTGGCTACAGTGGGGCATGCAGGAGAAGGTGGTTGGCCAGCACCTCTCATACATGGTGCCCTGGCCCCCGATGGCGGGTGTGTAGTTTGTCCAGGGCCTCAGTGGCTGGGGGGTGGGGGTGGGAGTGCTGCTGTTGCTGCTGCATCAGGTGGTGCTCCCACTGCCAGGCGGCGTCCACCTACTGCATCTCACAGAAGAGCTCTCCCCGGGCCTCACAGAAGTTATGCAGCGTGCAGGCTGTGATGATGACTCAGGGGAGGTTGTCTTCAGAGAACAAGGCAGGCGGTGAGGTGCGCCAATGTCCCTTGAGGCAGCCACGGGCACACTCCACCAGGGTGCAGGCCCAGGCACTGGTTAAAATGGGCCTGGCGGGGGTCCAGCTGGCCAGTATAGGGCTGCATGAGCCAGGGCAGGAGCAGGTAGGCAGGGTACCCAATGAGGAGAGGCAGGACCACCACAGTACCCAGTTGCAGGTCCAGCACCCTGGCATGAAGTGGCTACTCTGCACCAGGGCTGGCAGGGCAGAGATTCAGAAAATGTAGGTTCTGCCAACCCAGCCGGTACTCACATGCGTAGAGGTGCCGCCATGGTCCATGATGGCCTGGAGCACCACGGAATGAAAGCCCCTCCGGGTGTAGTAGGGCCAATCACCATGGGGCAGGCAGGTGACGGGGATGTGGGTCCTGTCCAGGGCCCTGATGCATTGGGGGAATCCCAGGGTACAAAACCCCACCGTCACCACCAGGGGGTTGTGCATGCAGAGCACAGCGTCTGCCAACACATCCTGGAGGGTGCCACACACCTCCAGGATGGCTTCCCTAGCAGTGGCCTTGCACACCCCAAAGAGATGGCCCACATAGTGGAAACTGGTGGGTGTGGTCAGCTGAAGCAGGACGAGGGTCAGCTGTGTATCTGTGGGCAAGGCAGCCACGTGGCAGTGTCCTGCCACTCCAGGTGTGGCCAGAGCTGCTCCAGAAGGTCCTGGAAAGTGGTCTGGATCATCCAGAACACCTCCAGCCATTGCTCATCATCCCAGGTGTGCTGGATAACACACACAGTCCTGGCTGGCCTGGTGGGCCCACAGGAGGTGGGGTGAATGGCCCAGGAGGGTGATGGCAGCCCCAGTGGTGGCATCCAGCAGCACATTGTTGGCATCCCTGCCAGGGTCTGGCCAGCCAGACATGATCTAAGAGGCAGCTGTGTGGCGGTGGCAGCCTTGGGATGTTAGAGTGGGGTTGGGCAGGCAGTCACTGCACGTAGGGGAGCCAAGAGGGTCTAAACAGCTGTGGGCCAGCTGGTGGTTGGTGTGGTGGGCCAGCAAGGCCAGCACAGTGTCCAGAAGGAGCCCAGGGAGTTGGTCATCGCTGGCAGGGGCAGGGGCTGGAGCAGCCATGGCATGGGGAGGCAGAGTTGGCAAGGAGAGAGCTGCCGTGTGCTGCCCCTGTGCTGTGGATGCTGCTACTGGCCAGGGAAGTGGCTGGCCAGAGAGCAGAGAATGGGGATGTCTTTTCAAGAGGACTGCTGGCTGCAGCCGAGCCTGGAGTCCCCCCACCGTGGTGGCAGGGGCTCATTGCAGGGCTGCAGGAAGTGGCAGCAGTTTGGTGCTAAGAGCAGCAGATCTGCTGCCAAGTCCCTGCATGTGTAGATACCTGCCCAGGAGCATTTACTCACAAGTAGTTTACTTGCAAGTAAACTGATTTTGGATAAAATGCATATGTAGACATGCCCTGTGGTGCCTACAGCTGATGCTAGATTACCAGCAATACATATTTGGACTGAATAACTTCAGTCCCAAACCAGTTTTTTGAAAATTATTTATAAGAATGAGTTTACACCCTACATTTTGAGAAGGTCAGTTAAATAGCCAGAGGCTGTATTATTGATTTCAGGCACAACTTTTCACTGGTGTCAACTGAGGCTTTCGTTCAATACACTATGCATCTTGATAGTACAAGCTGAGTTTATGTCCCTGCTTCTATTATCTGTTAAAAATTATACTTAGTATCCATCATAGACATGACCCTGGGGCATTGCTGTTAATTGTTTATATTACAACATCATGTAAAATATGTATGTACTTTATGGAATATAGGAAGACCCATTCTTTGCTCCAAAGAATTTACAAATAATAGGCATGATACATGTGAGAGCTTTAACAAGAGAGGGGAAATAGAAGGATGGGCAGAGAAGGGTTATAAAAATAAAATTATGCAATTACTTAGTTAAGTTTTGTGACAGGATGCATATTCTTGAACATGTAGCCAGACTCACTCAGCCTTACTCACTCCAGTCCCTTTTGGAAGGAGGTTTTTAAAGGAATCTAAGATCTAAGCAAGTGATATGTCATTTTTCAGTGATATAATAGTTAAAGCCCTGACTAGGATGAGGTACACCTCATAAAGTCTGCTACTAATGCCATTTGTCCAAGTTCCTGCCTCTCCACTGGTGCAATGCATTACCCGGCTGACCCTGGTGGGAGTTTTGGCTGACTGAGAACTGCAGGATCAGGCCAAAAATACATGGAGATAACATTTGATACATCAGAAAACTTGATATCTGGTTTTTAATGCTACAGCATGTTTTCTAGTCATTTTAAAATATGCATTCTTGTGCTTTTGCAGGGGTTATCACCATGCCAGAGTCAGTATTTTTAGATCATAGATTCATACATGTTAGGGTCAGAAGGGACCTCAACAGATCATCAAGTTCGACCCCCTGCCTAGGCAGGAAAGAGTGCTGGGTCTAGATGACCCGAGCTAGATGCCTATCCAGCCTTCTGTTAAAGACCCCCAAGGTAGGGGAGAGCACCACCTCCCTTAGAAGCCCATTCCAAATTTTGGCCACCCTTACCATGAGGAAGTTTTTCCTGATATCTAGCCTAGATCTGCTCTCTGTCAGTTTGTGACCATTATTCCTTGTTACCCCAAGGTGAACAGAGCATCTCCAATCCCTTGCTGCGTTTCCCTAATGAATTTGTAGGCGGCCACAAGATCACCTCTCAGCCTTCTCTTGCGGAGGCTGAAGAGGTCCAGGACCCTTAGTTTCTCCTCATAGGGCTTGGCCTCTAAGCCCCTAACCATATGAGCAGCCCTCCTCTGGACCCTCTTGAGTCTATCAACATCCTTCTTGAAGTACAGCGCCAAAAACTAAGCGCAGTACTCCAACTGCGGTCTGACCAATGTTGCATAGAGGGGAAGTATCACCTCCTTGGTTCTATTCATCATACATCTGCTGATGCATGATAAAGTGCGGTCAGCTTTGCTGATGATTTCGTCACACTGACAACTCATGTTTATCTTGGAGTCCACTATGACTCCGAGATCCCTTTCCTGTGCTGCTCAAAGGGTCATTTCCTAGCTAGTAGGTGTGCTGGATCCTGAGCCTGCAAAACTCCCGGTGCAGGGTGCTCACAGGATCAGGATCTTAGTCACAGGAGGCATGTATACATATATGCTTGCGCCACAGGGCCAGGCACTTTTAAAAGTACCTGGCACTGCGGTACATACATCTGTATAAATGGCAAAATGCGCGTCAGTGCTGAGAAAATGGCGGTGGCGTGGTGTTGAACTAGAACACATCAAAGGTTCTACAAGGACTAGGGAGATGCATTCCTTGGCTTAAAAGTCACTGAACTTTTATAGCTAAGTACCAGCTACCAATACTGGGAAGAATTTTCCTGAGTCTCTCTTACACTAAATCACGACACAAAGGTGAAATACAATGAGCAGCTTACACTTATATTGAGAAAATTGTTAAACCACAGTCCTTAAATTAAACAAGATGCTAAAACTTCTCCCTACAGTAAGTAGATCTAGCAGCAGCCTCCAGGCTGGCCGTGTAATAAGCTGATAGAATCACATTCTCTCCTAGAAAAACATTCCCTAGTCACAGACAGTCCCCTTCATTTTCAATTAAAATTCCAAAGGTCACCTAGAACACATATAACGAAGCTGACACTCCCAGCTGCAAAGATAACCTTCTCCCAACCCCCCAGCCTCTCAGTCTTCAAAGACATAGTAGATATGTGCACTTGTGCTCAGAGTTGAACCCTTGTTAATAAAAATAAAACAGAAGTTACTAACCCAAAATTTAGGTCCAATGGGATCTTTACATTTACATTTTACTATACATTTTCTACTTGAGCTGGAATATCACACTCCTACTACAAGAAGTCTTTATCTTACTTTCAGTGCAATAACAGTTAATGACAAACCAGCTTGAGTCAGATGACCACTAGATTTCTCCTGAGTGAATCATGGTTCCATAAAAGGACAGAAACTAAAACAGAAATGCAGAGAAGAAATCCCAAATGTTATGGTAACACATGCATTACCATCTCAAATGGAAGACCTTGGATGAATGGAGAATTTCAATTATTTTTTACTTGTTATAAAAAGTTAGCAGTAGTGCTGGGCAATCATTCGTTTGTAGAAAGATGAAGAAGTTGCTGTGACTGAATTCCTATCACTTTTTATTTGTTTTCCTAAAGCATCAACTAGAATATTTTTTGCTTGCAAGAACATTTCAGAGAGCAAAAAATAAGTGAACTGTTGTGCTAGTGTGTCTGTATAAGGTCTTGTGCTGGAAGTGCTCAAAAGCAGTAATGAAATCTCTCTGATTAAAGTTTCAGCCATCCAGTCAAGAAGTGGAAACAATACTATGACTTAGGTGATCAGTTCAAGTGATGAATTATAAAATTTATCATTAAAACAAATAGTTTATGGAGCACTCATAGGCTGAACTATGTTCTCCATTTCAAACAACAAATTTGGTTAATAAACAAGTAAATAAATATATTTAAGAGTGCAAAAATGCAACATTTACTGTATCAGGTTACCATCCTATAAAAATTTACATGCTTAATTTATACTCCTATAACTAAAATTCAGCATATATGTCAGTTTTAGTGGGACTAACCAGTTAAACTAATGTTAATATTTATTTAGTCATCAATATATTTATATGTTAATGGAAATACAAATCCTGTTCCTTACAAACCCAACATTCCCATTGAATTAATGGTGTTGCATTTGTCCCAGGAGCACGTGTGGCCATGTTAGTCTCATAACAGCAAAGTCCAGGGTTTGGTGCGGACACATTTTGCCCTTCCAGTCTGAGTTTAGTGAGCTGCTGAAGATGCTGCCACGTCTGCCATTGTTTCAATGATGCAATCCGGAGACAACTGTTCGGATGCACTTTCTGATGTCCCACAGGACAGACTGTTAACACTTCTTATCTCAAAAACCCTATGTAGGGTTTGTCCAAGCACAACAGAATGAGTGCATGTTGTCCCAGGAATAAACGGTTTCTCCTGTGACAAATGCAGTGTGTGTTCACAGGCCAAGCATTTTGCTCTTTCATAAGCTTCTTCTCTTCTTTCCCCTACCATCACTGCTTGACAATACTCCTCTCCGAGTCACCAGCACAAATTTTACATTAATTAGTGTTGGGTCCGATCCTGAATTCCATTCTCAGGCAAAAATCCTGTTGATTTCACTTAGTGTGTTGCCTGTGTAAAGACTTTTGCTCAAATCATGCTTTATGCCGGAAAACTTTTCAGGCACTTTGGCAATTCAGAACACGAAGAAACTTTACCACCTCATCATCCTGAGCCTGGGATATAGAGAAGTGAGGGAGCATGAACTCAGAAGGTGGTTACAGAGGCCATGGGAACAGAAAGTGTTTTTTGGCTGTCAAAGATAAATGTGTCTCGCTATCAAGAGTAAAGAAAGTAAGAAAAGCTCTACTCCCTGGGCTCTGAATCCCAGGACAGCATAGTGGTTTTAGACCTATTCCCAGATTTGCTGTTCTTCCCCACTGCAGTGATGTTTAAATTCAACAGGAGCTTAATGCCAAATGGCATCTAATGAGTCTCAACTTCTCAGTCATAAATTCACTAGCTATCTGCGTGAGAGGGACATTCAAATTGCCTCCATATGTTAATGAACCACCCTTATTCTCAAAAGGAACCCAGAAGGCACACAATGTGATAGGAGCTGTGTGGGGCTCTGTTTGGCAATCATTTTAAAACTTCCTTTCATTTTGGAACAATTAAAAGTGAGAGCTCTGCTCTCATCAAGGAAATCATTGTGTTTTGACATTCATTTCATTAATAAGAGCAGGACACACTCTTGAACTCAGTGTTATGGAAGGATAAAGAGCTATTTATATATTACATATAAGAGATGAAATGATTCATACTTGGTGGTTCCACTGAAACCAAAAGCAAACTTCCCTTGGACTTTAGTAGAAGCAGGATTAAGCCCAGTGATGGACTTACACTACTTTGCAATCTGCTTTCTCAAGTTTCCTTCCTGTATATTTTGTATCATCCAGGTATAAATAACTCACTTTCTACTCATTTCCCTGTT
>NW_005841863.1:4673661-4678060 GCF_000455745.1 Alligator sinensis
TGGGATGAACAATCAGGCAGGCTACCCCCCAGAGTGACTAGATTGGGGTTTCTTTTTTTTTCCAATTTCAAGCAGCTGTTTAATGGTATTGTGTGTTATTTCAGAGATCATACAGGTTGCAGGGTACAATAAAACCATTGATGCCACTGAGAATGGTAATAAAGAAGTAATATAGGACCTCATCCCCTCATACCAAGGGACCGAACCAAAAAAAACACAACTATGCCTCTCATATTTCATTGGTTCCATTTTTTTTAGCTGTTTACTTTAGGATTTTATTCTGATCCACCAAGAAATGTTTTAAAACTGATGGAAAATATATCTCCAAAATATTCTGCTTAATATCACATTCTTATGGATCGGACAGATTTTTTTCATTAAAATATTCTTCAAGACAAATAACATTATGAACGCCCTAGTAATTATGGGTGGGGAGTTTCATGCAGTGGCTGCTGAGTCCTTGGAAAACAGCCATGGCCCTATGCATTCAGATGCTAAGCAATCTAAATCCTTACAGACCTCATTTGTGCTTTTGGGAATATAGAACAGGTGTGGCAATTACCAAACCTGGATACCTGAGAATTCACCTCATATTCCTAGGTGTGTGCGTTTATTCTCGTTCAGACTTGTTTTGGGTCTAATGAGGCTCTTTTATTTCAACTGTATCTGTGATGCACAGCATTTTTCTCTGAGGCCATGCACTTACCTTCCACACCACCCATTCCATGTAGCTCTTCAGACTACCCCCCCCCCCCCCCCCCCCCCCCACAACCTAATATTTATTAGTGGCTAGTTTAAAAAACAAAAACACATTTTTTCATTTACCTTAGGTAGCTGAAAATATTATGCTAAGCCTAGAACAAATCCAAATTTGCCTTGACCCATGTCCCCCCTGAAGCCGACAGTTAAACTTACGCTGGTTTTAACAGGTGTAGAATTGGCTCCCAAGGTACCCAGGGCAGAACTAGAAAGAGTTTGATATTGATTTTAAAATCTTACTAATACATGGCAGTCTTCTCTTCTAGAGATAAGGCTGTCATGTAGGCACCCTGGGGAATGTGATACACATTTATCTTTCTTCCAGATCATGCTGTTCTTCTTAAAGAATACAGAGGATTGAGAGGAACCAAAGCTATTTTTTTTTAAATTTGAGTACCTAAAATTAGGCAGATAACTGCATATTCAAATGTCTAAATATAACTTCTATGATAGTCACAGGTGTTCAGCATTTGCAGCTCCCATGGGATTTATGGGTCCTGTACAACTCCTGAAAATTATGACACGCATATTTAGATGCCTAATTATAGATTTAGAAGGCTATCTTTAGGCACTCAGGTTTGAAAAGATTGACTTGGTTTAATGAAGATAGATAAATAACATTCTTGTTCTAGCAATAAATTTTGTGGAAGTTAAGATAGACAAAGATTCACATTAGTCAGCTATGAACAGTATGGAAAAGGAGACCATATATTTCAAACAAACTGCTCATAAAAATACAACGGTCCAATTAGGTGACCACTCTCACTGCCTTTTACTCCCAGTCTCCTCAAGGAGCCAATGCAAAGTTTTTGCACATATTAGCTTCAAGCACTCATCAGATTCATAGCACAATACAGTCACCCTACAGTTCTTAATAAGCTTTGGTCTTGAGAAAAGGTGGGTGTGAAGCCTAAGTTCCTGAAGGATGCACCAAACATGAAACACTTTTAGTCAGAAGAACAACTAATCTCAAACAGACATTTAAGAGTTATAACCCCCTCCCTCCCCCCCAAAAAACCCAAAACTAATTGCTGACCTAAAAAAATATTGTATGAATTAAGCGTCCAAAAGAAGTTCTTGGGAAAACTAGGACACTGTATGAAAAGCTAGTAATGCCTCAGGAAAACTGGCATGCATGTTTCCTTTATCCAAGACATCCAAAGTAGCAATATGTATGTACAAAGTTCTACTCTGTTCTAATAATGAAACAAAACAGGAATGCACAATGCAGCCATTAATAAACTAACTCTCAAGAGTGAATCAGATGCATACCCTGCACAGGTGAGACAGAGATGTCAACCAGACATCTAAGAGAGCTATTGCAATAACTAAATTTGTAGATAGAAGGGAAAAGTGCCGTGCAATTTTTTTTGCATTTTTTTTTGTTTAGTGAAACCTAGAGATGATGAGAAGTGCAGTGCATTTGACACTTCTGAAAGAGTTCATTGGCTTTCCAGAGCTCTTATATAAAAGTGTGCTGCCTTAGGATAGCTAATCATGCAATAAGTTTGATCAGCCAGTTTAATATTTCTGCCTTGAATTATATTGGTTCTGTTTTATGTCACTCAATGCCCCAGAAAGTATTCTGGAAGAGTACTGGTGGGAGCAGTTCTTCAGAGGACTGTCTCTTATGCCTAGTGAACATTCCCTTTATCCTGCACATGCAACTGAATTAACCTAGCTGAATAAACTTGTATGATCTTTGAACAATGTTATTGCAAGTAGAAAAGTTGGAACTTCCCCAAGGAAGAAAATGTACAAAAAGAAAATTAGAAACTGGAAAGAATCAGGTTCAGAAATTACTAGCTGCACAGAGACACAGAACAAAGGAATTAGGTTTTTCCTGTAATTGAACTCCACAGGTTATTACAATAAGATGTTGCTTATAAGAACAGTGAGTTTCTTCTTCATGTACATAGCATTCTCTAGGACTAAAACACGATGACTTTCCCGGGTCCTACTGAGTCACTGCTAGAATTAAATCCTGAAACTCTGATGATCATTACTAGACAATTGCTCCTCTCCTATTTCTCCATTGATTCTTCCAGGTTGGTGATTAGCAAATCATCCAGTAAAAGAAAGGTTTCCCTACTTCAAGTAACAAACAACTATGGGTAAACTCTGTTATTAACAAACTAAAACTCTTTAAACTGAATTAGAGCAGAGAAAGTTATGACATTCATTCTAGAAGAAATAGTAAAAGTTACACAATGGGTTTCTTTCTAAATTGTGTATTTTGAAAAATATCTTTCTGATGTAAGAAAACACCAACCCAGACATAGTGGGGCTCACCAAAATGTGGTGGGACTCAACGCATGACTAGGCGGTGAACATCAAGGGCTATAGGTTGTACAGGAGGGATAGAACAGGGAGGAAAGGCGGGGGTGTGGCGCTCTATGTCAAGGAGCAATACACATCCTCAATGAGTAGCACTGGGTCAGAGGAGGGGCAGACCGAAGTGCTCTGGGTTAGAATACAAGGAGGTCGGGGAGAAAGGGACTTAACGGTGGGAGTCTACTACAGACCACCCAACCAAGGAGAACAGCTAGACCAGGAATTCTTAAGTCAGCTCACAGAGGCAGTTAGGTCAACGGATGTGGTCATCATGGGCGACCTAAACTTTCCAGATATCTGCTGGGAGGAGCAGTCAGCCAGGTCTGACTGCTCATGTAGGTTCCTAGCTGAGATACAGGACCTCCATCTAACCCAGGAGGTGCACAGCCCCACCAGTGGAGATGCCTTGCTGGATCTGGTCTTGGCCACGGGCGACGACCTGGTTGGGTCGTCCACCTGATTGCTTGACCACCTGGGCGACAGCGATCATCGCCTGCTGGAATTCACCGTCCAGCACAAGGTGGCGAAAGCCTGCAGCAAGGCAGCTGCCCTGGACTTCAGGAGGGCGGATTTCAATGAGGTAAGGAGATTAGTGGGGGAGACACTGAGGTCCCCGGGGGGGGGAGACCTAGGTGTCCAAGAAGAGTGGTCATTCCTTAAGGAGACAATCCTCCAAGCCCAAAGGGAGGGGAGGGCGCAAAGGCCCCCATGGCTCACCAAAAGCATCCGGGAACATCTCCAAGCTAAAAAGGAGGTGTACACCCATTGGAAGGGAGGGGCCATCACCAGGGAGGACTATACCTCTGTTGCTCGGGGCTGTAGCGGGGCAGTCAGGAAGGCCAAGGCAGAGATGGAACTGGGACTAGCGACCCGAATCAAGCACAACAAGAAGTCCTTTTTTAAATACATAGGGGGTAAAAAGAAGGTACCGGGTAACATGAGGCCTCTGCAAGGCACACTAGGAAATCTGGTCATCGCACCAGACAGCAAAGCTAACCTATTTAACAATTTCTTTGCCTCCATTTTTCTGAGTGGGGACCTGGTCATCCCACACACCGGGACCCCCGTAGGCCCCAGGGGAGGTGCACCCAGGCCTAGGGTCAGCGAGGACCTCGTCAGGGAACATCTGGAGGGACTGGATGTATTTAAATCAGCAGGTCCTGACGATCTCCACCCCAGAGCACTGAGGGAATTAGCAGAGGTTATTGCGGGACCCCTGGCACGGTTTTACGAGCACTTGTGGTGCTCTGGCGAGGTGCCAGAGGATTGGAAAAGGGCCAATGTGGTTCCCATTTTCAAAAAAGGG
>NW_005841863.1:4678841-4683608 GCF_000455745.1 Alligator sinensis
TGGTGGAGGCTCCCGCCCTGGGGTTTTTTAAGGGGAGGTTAGATGCCCATCTTGCTGGGGTCGTTTGACCCCCAGTCCTCTTCCCTGCCATGGCAGGGGGTCGGACTTGATGATCTGCTCAGGTCCCTTCCGACCCTACCGACTATGAAACTATGAAATCTAACCTCTCTCTCTTTCTCTGCAACTGACTTAACTCATACGAAAGAGTAAAGTTCCAACAAAATGGTTCATTGATAGGACTCAGTGTAGATACTTGATGCTGGATGAGAGATGAAAATATTGTGATGCATAGCAAGAGAATGGGTTTTATAAGAGAAATGTTTCTCACAGATAGTATTAGGAAAACCTTGTATTCAGAATTTAGCAACTTTTGTAATAAATGGTCTCTCTCATGATACCCATAATGAATTTGATCATTTTCAAGTGGTCTGTTCTGTTTTATTTTTGAGAACTAAAGATTCAAAGAATTTCCAAAGCGTTGGGCAGATCTTTCATAAATTGAAATCACAATGGCAATGCATTATAACAACTTTTCTTGTGGTAAGTCTTCTTTTTCCATGTAAAAACAAAGATTGAGACAGCCACCATGACTTACAACGGGAGGCGGGGGGGGAGGGGGGCCAACTGCAGCATGGGGGCCATAAGTGACATGGGCAGCCTCTGTGTGTGGTGCATGGTACATTGGGGAGGAAGCAGGGAGCACAACAGCAGATAGGACAGGGAGCAAAAACCAAAGTAGCAGACAGGGCCTGGAACACAGGGTAGGAAGCAGAAAGCAGATCAGCATATGAGGCAGGGAACACAGGGCTAGGAGCAGAGAGCAGAGAAGCAGATCAGACAGGGGAAAGGGAGCAGAGTTTGGAGATAATGTTTGTGTTGGGTGCCAAAAAGGTTGGCCTTCGCTGACTTACAGCAACATTGGATTGCAAGGATACCTGGTTCAAAGAGTTCATTCTATGGCTCATAACTATTTGCATGATAAATCATAATAAATAGCCTAAACATAAGGAAAATGAAACTGTGGTCTTTTAGCTTCCTGGTGATGTCAACAGAAGAGAATGAAGGATTTTATCTTGTTAAAATATTGTGCTCTGCTGCCTTTTAGCTGAATTTGCCTTCAAATAGCTTTCATATTATCTAGATGAAACACTGAAACACTTCATGAATGTATCAGTTAGATTTAAAGGAAAATAAATGCATTGCCACTTCAGCTTCATTATACATGTTATTATACTATACATTACAAAGTAAATGTTACTACAGGAGCCCTTTCAGCATCATCTTGGAAAAGGGGTCTATCTTAGCAGGGACTGACCGATTAAATTTAGTGACATCTGGACTCACAAAGTGCAACACATGGGCAGGGATTTGGTAATAAGTTAAGACAACAATACATTTGTCAGCATCAATAGGAGGTAGTGGTAGCCAATTATATTTTTTCATTTTCTAGATGTCTTCCTTTTTCTTTCTTTGTTACCCCAGTTTGCTTATTGAAACCAATGGGAAACACTTAAGACCATGTATAACTCAATTCATATGTGTAAACAATGATGCATGCTCTTAAATCTTTTGCAGAATCAAGTCCTAAAATGGTGAGTTTAGTGTAAACTTTACCTATCTCCCTCCTCTTATGAAGGTTACTACATGTACACATATTTGCTAGTTATTGTTAGAAACAGAATAATGTTTAACACTCATCTTGAATTTTTTTTGGAGAGATGATCTGACATCAGGGAAAACTAAAATACATTCAATTATGAAGTAACAAAACAGCATTTGGGAGGTGTTAAAAAATGCCTGAAGACTGGTGAGGAAATGCTCCTAGGTAACAATGATCTGGGAAATACCACTAGTCCACACTAATCCCAGAATTCTTAAAAATGATGTTTTATTAAAATTTTTTTTTAAAAGCTGTAAGACTAGAGGCCTAAAACTGCCATATGTAAATTATTATATGTGAGCTACTGAATACTACTAAGGTGCATACAAATGTTATTTCTTTCACACATTTTGCACAGAAAATACTTTTGAGATAGGTTTATGCACCAAGCTCTATATATGAATATTTTGCACACAAATCAGGTCTTTGTTTACATCTAAATCTGAGTAAAAAAACCTAAACTTTTGCACCTGTACTACTTAGCATTTGTAAACTTAGCATAAATGTAAGTTTACCATTTCAAATAAACAAACTTTAGGGCATTTATACATGTTCTCTGGAAGGGGGGAGAGGGTTTACATTAGAGACTGGAGCGTCTTGTGTAAGAGCGTCCCCACACTTAAAAATGGCGATGGGGACGCTCATCGAACAAGCTTTAGATAAAGCACCCTGCTGCCATTTTTAAGCATGAGGCCATTGATACACGAGATCCTGAAGGCTGCTGGAGTGCAGTAATTATTACGTTCCAACAGACTTGGTAAGTCATGAATAATTATAGTGCATCGGAGCAGCCTTACTGCTCCTGTATAGGTGCCCTTAAATTTTAGCTTATAGGACTTATAGGTTTTATTTTATAGGTTTCAAAGCTGCTTACTTGCAAAAATATGCAGATACTTATGTACGAATAATAATTTATGTCTTTACAAATTTTAATGAACTCTCACTTTACATGCGCATTTTTGCACACAGAATTGAGAGTACTTGCATTGCAATGTCTATACCTTTTTGGCAGGTGTGCCACAAATTAGCCCTAGGCCATCCCCACCTGCCTGCTCTGCTTTCTGTTTTGTGCCTCGTGGTCTCTTCCCAACCTGCCGCTCTGCTTTCTGCCCTATCTGCCACTGAGCTGCCTGTGCCCTCCCTGATCTGTGGTGTGTCGCACACTGCGGTTGTCCATGGCACTTGTGGCATGTGTGCTGCAGGTTGACCACAACGTGTTATTTAGAGGCAAAAAAAAATCTTTCTGAACATAAAAATAAGCTACTTTTATTTAACAAGAAGACTGACAACAGCCACATAACCCAGAAAGTGGTCAAGTCAGCAGTCCTCTTATCTTGGATATCCTACTTTTTGTCACACTTGAGCCTGTTTGAGCTTAGCATCTAGTTAACCCTTTTCTTTCTGTTTCGGTGAATTCTTGGAGGGCGAAAAGCTAGGAGAAAAACCTGAGTATTTGTAGTTATTTTTAATGACCAAGAGTATAATTAGCTACTTTTAAAAAATAAATTATCTATGAGTTCCTTTGTTGCACCCTTCCCCCCATATCGCAGTGATGACTGGGCAGGGTGCCATTGTTCAAATAATAGCTTCATTTAGCTGGAAATACACTGCAAATGGATATACCGCAAGGTGTTAATCAAAGGCCTGGAGAACAATGGAAAAGTGCCAGCGATGGCAGCGGAGCCTGAGGATTTCATAGATTTCATAGACATTAGGGCTGGAAGGGACCTCGTAAGACCGGGGATAGATATCCCTTAACAAAGGATAGTTATGCCTTTGTGTGCGCGGCGCGCCAGGCACCATCCACGCGTGCCCGGGGAGCAGAGCAGGTGCGCGGGCCTCGTGCGGTCTGCATTTTAGCACTGAAACGCAGCAGAAGCGAAGCTGGCTCGTTGCTCTCCTGAGCCGGCTCTTGGCACAGCTTGCGAGGCCCTTGGTAGTTTGAGGCCGAGGGTCAGGCTCTTATCAATGGCCTGACAGTGGGAACCAGCCATCCGTGGCCTTTCTGGGAGTCTCGCCAAAACAAAACCCCGGGGAGGGGGCGAGCGAATGAACAGCACGTGACAGAGGGCAGGGGCGCTGCCCCAAGCCCGACGCGGAGGCGCTTGGAGGCTATGGCGTCGTGGAGGGCGCTTGCCCCGAGGAGGGCAGCTGCTGGGGGGCAGCCCCTGAGGTGGAGGCATTGGTGTGAGCAGGCTTCTCGAAGGCTCAGATCAAGCGTAGCGGCTTCTTAACCCGGCAGTGGAAATGCCACGGACCTGCAGCCGAGAAGGCAGCTTTTCTGAGCTTTTCACGCCAGAAGAGAACTGCTCTTCTGGCGCAGCTCGGTACCCGCCGCGGTGCAGCGGTTTTAAGCCCAGGTTATGGAAAGGGTTGCCTCCTCCCTTGCTTGGTCCTGTGGCCGTACGGACGAGGGCAAGCAAAACTCGGGGGCATCCGAACCCCAAGCCTGCGGGCTTGGGCCTGCACGTAGGACGCCCGCCAAAGGATTTGGGCACACCTGAAGGCGCAGGTGCGGGGAAAGGATGTTTGCCGGTAGCACGGCCACTCACGGCTCTGGACTCTTGGATTTGGAATTCGTTTCTGTTAATTTGGCCTCGGATACAAATTATATATAAAACCCCAGGCCACTGAGGGGCGCCGGTGGGCGGGCCTTTGTACGGGTGCGCGGGCGCGGTTTGTGTAATGGGTTGTGGTTTTCCTTTGTGGAGTGATACTCGGCGTGTCGATATATATAACCTCATATAGTCAGAGTGAAGGATATTTAAAAACAACAACAAAAAACCCCAGGCCCAGGCCAGGATGTTGCTCCCACCCCGCCAAACAATGTGGCCTCGCCCCGCGCACACGGGGTCACGAAGGGGTTAACCCCGTTCCGGGGCCCGTCTCTGTTTCCGAGCGCGGCGGGCGGGCGGGTATACGGGATTGGCCGCACCACCTGCCAATCAGGGCGGCGATTGCATCATCCCCGAGGCATCCCGGCTGCTGATTGGCCGGGAGGGGTTGTTGTGGGGCGGGGCGAGGGGGAGGGGCGGAGGTTTCGCAATCACCGCTCGCCTTCACTCAACACTTTCGCGAGCGAGACTCGGGCCCGGCCCGCGCCCCCT
>NW_005841863.1:4683921-4716608 GCF_000455745.1 Alligator sinensis
CGCCCGGGGCGGCGCCCCCGCCTCCCCCCCCGCCGCCACCAGCAGCCCTTGGCGGAAAGGCAGGGGCCAGGGAGCTGCTGCCTTCGCTGGGCACCAGGTGGGCTGGCAGGGCCGTGCCCTGGCACACAGCTGGTGGCGGGCAACCTCCGGAAAGAGCAGGGCTGTTCACATCTTCGGGCCCTGCTGCACCCGCACCCATTTGGGCCCTTCAGGGGCCACGGTTTGAAACGTTTGCATCCTGCAGCGCCGAAATGCAGCAGCATGCGGTGTCCTGACCCCACAGGCCACAGCGCTGTTCAGTCTCACTCGCTGGGTGCAAACATATATCCTACCACATGGAAGGAGTCCCAGAGGGAGCAGGGAAACTCCTTTCAGGATACCCACTAGGTTGACTGACAGGTGCTCACTGCAGAGGTGAGACACCGACAGGTACAGATCCCTGCTCGAGGTTGGGGGAGAGTGGATTTGAACCTGCCTTCAGTTGTTCTCTTAAAATTTTCTTTAAAACTATGTATAGGCAAGAAGACTGGCAGCGATTGTACTCAGATACCAAAATGACATTAAATGGTTTCGTTTCAGTGCATTAGAAAAAAAGGAGCAAGGTAACCAGCAATGTGAAGAGACTTGTTCAAATTGTGGGGCATCTACAGGACACCAGCCCTCTAGCTCCCATCTTCACATCAGTGTCTGAAAAATACAAAAAGCAGTGATTAACGCTCTTGTGAGCAATAGTTACTTAATTGGACTTGTCCAAACAACGTTAGCTAGGGCCTTGGGGTAGGTAGGATGCTGTCCAATTATAGAAGCATGCCAGAAGCTAAAAGGAATTGAGTTTAATTAGAAAATTCAGAGGGGCACTAATTGAGGTACAATTCCCTTCTGAGGGTTGTGGAAGTGTTTCATTTGGGAAGGTCAGAGTTAAGGAAAATACAGACCCTTGAGGAATGCCTGGGTGCAAATACATCTGGCTACCATTAGAGGTGCACTGATGCATCGATCCAATATTGGATCCACACTGATATAAAGACAGTTGTCTCAGAAATTGGCCTGATATGGCTGATAATTTGGCCGATAAATGGCCTGTGCATGTGCACAGCTGCAGTGCAGCAAGGAGCACAGCCGGGGAGCATAGAGAGCTGCCTGCAGCTGATAAGGCTGTTGAGGTGGAAGGGGAGTGGGGAGGGGGGGGGCAGATCAAGGCCCCCACAGTGAATGGGAGTGGGGCTGAGGGGCAAATGGGACCCCTGGGCTGGGGTGAGGCAGGTGTGCCCCCAGATCGTGCAGGGCAGGGCGGGCCAGGAAGAGTCCCACACAGCCCCAACCCCGCGCAGATCCAGGGGCACACATTCCCCTTTCCTCCTGGACAAGCGGTGGGAGCAGTGGCAGGAGCTGCCAGACAAGCCACAGGTGTGCAGTGGCAGGAGCCAACCCCCTCCCCTCTGTGCCCCTTGGACAAGCCATGGGTCCGTCCCATGCATCCCCCTCCCCCCAGCCCCACATCTCCCTTACCATGAGGGCGTTGATCTGCCCCCCATGCCCTTCCCTTCCACCACAACAAGACTTACCAGCTGCACACAGCTCTCCAAGCAGCTGGGCTGGTATTGGAAATCGGATTGGTATCGGCTGATAAGCCTCCTTAAAAATCAGCTGTTGGTATTGGCCTGAAAAATCCCTACTGGTGCACCCCTAGTTACTGTGCTTGGTCTTAAAAGATTGGGTCCTTGTGCAGAGAGATGAGCCTGTCTTTGTATTGAGATCAGAGTTGGGCTATTCTGTGCTTCATATTTCAGTGTAGCATGAGAGGTTGCAATCACAAGCATGTTGAAGGCAGGGGTAGGGTGAGTGAGCACATACTGGACTTAAGGGCTGCCTCTACACCTGCTCCTTCACATTCCAATTAGAATGAGTTGGAGCAGACTCAGCTAATTGAATCCGCTCCGCCTTCCAATTTGAATACGCCAGCATTGCTGCAGCCTTGTGCATATTAAGCCCCTGCATGTTTTTAAATGGCTGCGGGGTGGCTCTATCTAGACTTTGTCATAGAAGGTTTAGATAGTGTCCTGTGGCCATTTTTAAATGCGCAGGGGCTTAATACATGTAACACTGCAGTATTTTAATTAAAGCGGCTGCCCAGGAACCACCAATTAAAATACATGCTCCCCCCCACTCCACCCCTGCACTTGTACAGGCAGCCGAAGGCACTAGCAAAGTCGCGGGGGGCTCCTTTCACCGGAATTACTTGGCTTTCTAAACAGATGACTTGGTAGAGGATGAATGTGCCACAGTAGTGCACTTTTTCTCCTCATTTTAAGGAACTGTTTTTTTTCAGCTATCAAGGGACTACTTGGGTTCAGATAATGCATTGAGCTAAAACTTCATGAAGAGCAGACATTTTTTATTTTTACAACTTTTCTGTCTATTTTGCTGAAAATATGCTGCACCCATCATTGTTCTCTTCTACATATTCAACTTGTAAAAGAAAATCTACCAACTTGCCCGGGCAATAAAACTCTAAATACAGGAACAGGGATGGTAACATGTCTATTCAAATGCTAACTTTGCAGAAGGTAATGCCTAACATGCACAGGCAGTTGTCTGTACAGTCTTTAAAATGATGCTGTCAGGATTTTTTCATGATTAAAAAGAGCACTTTAATGACCAGTGAGAAACCTGAAACTGAAATTTCATTTTTTTTCTTGACACTTCCTTCATTCAGTCATATGTAGTATTGATTAATTATTGTAGGGTTGTAACGTGGAAAGCTATCAAAATATTTGTCTCCGTGAGGGGAATCCAAACATTACACAAATACGGAAGACAGATGAAAACTGAGATGTCCCGCATAGGTTTAACAGTATAATTTGATGCTTAATGTGGCAGATTGGAAAAAGCAGTGGAGGGACTTGTGAAACCTGGTTTTTCTTCTTTGCCCCATCAAGACCTGGGCAAGGCAAACCTCTCTAAAACCCCTGAACTCTGTAGGTAGAAAGCACGCTCTATGTATACCAGGTATATCATCATCATCATTCTACTCTAGTGGTTTCATCCTTTTTTCTTTTGGAAACCCCTAAAAAATTTCAAGTGGAGGTGCCAGACCCGTTTGAATTGTAAATATGGGTATTCACATACTGTTGATTGATCATAATTATCTTTCACAGACCCCTTAGACAGTCTGTGGACCCCCAGGGGTTTGCAGACTACATGATGAAAACCACTGTTCTACTTTGTGAGAGAGCAGGTGTTGAATGAATTAAGTTGCAACCCTCCTCCCTCCCCCCATCTGACGTGAAAAATGACATGACTTGCTAGTGACTTCAGTTAAACCTACTAAGGCAAAGCAAGGACATCAGGGTAGGGGAGCTCTCCAATATAGCCTGACCATAATTCTAAAAACACATTTGTCTTTGATATCACCATAGGCATTAACAAGCTCAGTGTCTTGTTTTCAGCCATCTGTGTCAATCTGTTATCTGCGTGCAAGAGTCAGACAATCCATTTTTTGCACTGTTACTGATACCCTTCACAGTCAGTTCTTGTCAGCGTAGGGTCAGTTTATCCAAGCATAGCATCTTCCTTTAGCCAACATGACTGTAAAACAAATGTATCTATACAACTTTTGGGTTTTACCTGCTTTTAAAATAACAATATTATAATAATAATAATAATAATAATAATAATAATAAATATTTAACTAGCTTACCATGTTTGTGAGTCGCAGTGTCACACTGCCACAGCCTTCATAGGGAATGTATGCCATTTCTACACTTGTGATTTGTTAAACAGCTGCTGTACATCCTTCCTGCTTGTTGGGCAGAAATGACTGTGATTCTTAAAGTTCTCACTCTTGGTGAGTCTAAGGATTTTTTTTTTGGAAGATGAACAAAAGAGGATTCAGTATACACAGGAAGAGAACCAGTTGCTCTTTTCTTAAGTTCTGAATTTCTAATTGTACCATTTTTTTAAACAGATTTTTGAGTAAACTCATTTGGAGATGGGAGCTCTGTATAAATTCTGCTGAGTATAAAACTGTGCACAAATCTCACACATCAACTACATGGTAACTTACAGTTTTTTCAGTGATATTTGAAGCTTCTTGGGTGGCAGAAAAGCTCTTCTTCTGCCTCTCTGAAGTGTAAATCAAATAACTGGTTGTAGAAATGAACTTTCTTAAGCGATTCATGTAATTAAAAGTTAGTAACAATTAGGAAACCAACATTTTAGTACTAGGCTTTTGCTAGCATTACAGTCTTCAATCTGCAACCTCCCAGTACATTCCCAGTACATACCCCTTATGCACTGTTTGTATTTCTGTGAGCACATAATAAGTTGTATGTATGTGTATATGAGTATGTGATGCTCTGGACAGATGCTGCACTGTCAAAAGTTGCATGGTGGGATTTCCAAAAACAGTTCATTTGCTTAACTCCATTCTCATTGAAGTTTAAGTGTTTGCACAGCTCAGCACTTTGGTAAGCATCAAGTAGAATCAGGCCTACATTATTGGTAAGTTTTCTTTTTATAGATTCACTGGAATAAGTGCAGAAAGACCATTTTATGCACTGCTTAAATGCTGAAGCCCTTCGCTTATATTGAAAGGGGTATTTCCATTCCTTCAATGAAATTTCTTCAAATAAAGGGAGGGAAAAGGTTTCTCTTGTGCTTAGGACAAGCATGAGAGATTCTAGCTCCATGGATAACTCTTTGAAAGTTATATGCATCGAACAGAAAAACAGGAGCTGTGAACTCTCTCCGCTGTAACTATAAACTATATTGATATCCTTCATGGTGGCATATTTTGTGAGTGAGTAAGATTGACATGTAGGTACACACTGAAAGATTCATCTCATTAACAAGAGCAATTAGCACATTAAGATAACACTTCCTGATTAATTTTTTAGCTGCAACTTCATTTTGTGGTAAGATATGAATTGAAACAGGAATATTTTTATTGGCAAAGGTACACATTTAGACAGAACAGACATTAATTCACTGTGAAGGTTAATCTTGCAAAATACTTATATTTTACTACATTTTTTTGCCTTAAAGTGAAATAGCTATTTCCTGCAGCACAGTTGGACTTCTGTTTGAACATAGGTATCAGCTTGGGGCATCCTATAAAAAGGGAAAAAAATACCAAACAGACCAAGCAAAACAAGTTCAGAAGAGGGCATTTATATTTAGAAGATACTGGAAGGAGTCTTTGGAATGGTAGAAAGTTGGGCACACTTAGTCTGGAAAAGGGGAGACTTGTAGGAAATTTGCCTGCACATACACAGGGAGGTAGTTTAAAGACAAGAGTCCTATTGGTCAAGAGTCAGACGGTTAATAAACTTAAGCTGTAGCATGGAAAATTCAGTCTAATTAAGAGAATTATATATAAACTGGAGGAAAAGTTAGACAGTAACTTGGTGCCAAGACATGGGTTGTGAAACTCAAGTTAGTCAAGGCTAGACTAGACACCCATCAAGAGATGGCTTTGGGACAACTGAATAAATCCAACCACGGTGCAGAGAGGTTGACTAGATGACCCACTAACAGTCCCTTCCAGTCCAAATGACCCTGGGACTTTTGAAATAGTTCAACAGTTGGCAGCTTTTCAGTTTCCAGCATTGTAATGATGTGTTCCTGCCAGATGTGCCATCAGCAGCTTTTGCTAATGCCAGTGAGGTACAAGATCATAGCTCACCCTGGCATTTTAAATGTTTTAATAAATGTATTTTTCTACTAGGTTCAACTTGCCCTTAATCCATGTGAAGACTCACTGGCAACATAATCTGGAAACTACTAACAATTTTCACCATCTCTAACAAATTGTATTGTGGTGTTAAAAGAAGATTCTGTCCAAATGAGCAAGGCATCACAACAGAACGCCACTACGGAAGCAAACGGGATAAGTGTGATTCACACACCAGCACACACAAGCGGTTTGCAGCAGGTTCCTCAGCTGGTGCCCGTTAGCCCTGGTGGTGGAGGCAAAGCCTTGCCTCCAAGCAAGCAGGGCAAAAAGAATTCCTTTGTGGATAGAAACAGTGATGAATACCGCCAGCGCCGAGAGCGCAACAACATGGCAGTGAAAAAGAGCCGGTTAAAAAGCAAGCAGAAGGCACAAGATACGCTGCAGAGGGTTAACCAGTTGAAAGAAGAAAATGAACGTTTGGAGGCAAAAATTAAGCTCCTGACCAAGGAGCTAAGTGTACTTAAAGACTTGTTTCTTGAGCATGCACACAATCTGGCAGACAATGTGCAACCTATTGGCACAGAAACCACCACCACAAATCCAGAAAGCGCTGGACAGTAGGCACACTACCCCCAAACTGATGGACTGAACACTAGAGGGGCAGCCTGCCTGCCCCTCTCCTGCAGGAGCAGAGAAGGAGCTTTGTTCTGACTTTTAACCATCACTTTTTGGAGATTTTGGGTTTTTTTAGGTTTAACACTGAAAGTTTGATACAATTGAAATACAAGTGGCTTTGAGTACTTTGTATAATTTGTTGAATATTTTCTTCTCATAGGTTTGGCTAACAAGAAAAAATGACCTAAATTGACAAAACAACAGAGATTTTAATGTTAGTTAGTGAAATTAAATTTCCACAGAAATGTACACTGACCTTCTGATTTTGCATATAGAAAGGAGTACAGCTGAACAGTTTTATTGTAAAATAGATAACTGAAAATTGGAGGAAATTTCTGTTAAATATCCTTTAAATATATTTCAGTGTCTGCTGTTTCTCTATTGTGTATACAAAACTTCAGAAGGCTATAGACTAAGTATGCCGCCTTATCTGGTGGACTGCAATCCCTGTTCAGTAAAATTCAGGTCTTTCTTATTATCCTTTCGTAGTTGATGGGGAGTGCCTAGTAACAGTGCCTAGTAATAGTGAGCCAAGGTGCTTACTAATGTTTTCTAAAGACTACTACATTTTTTGTGAGACATAACAATGTATTATGACATGACTGACATGCACACAACTGGTTCACAAACTGTCAATGTTTCTCAAGAAGCATCATGTATGAAAGAAAGTTGAACATTTTATTTATAAGACTTTTAAAGCTTATGTTCAACATGCTAGCATTGTTTGCGTAGCAACTTGGTGTCCTTAAAGTATCATATGTTGGTTTCTAGAACATAGATGAATATGATAAAATAACTGTTCTCTTGCAGGTGTCTGAGAATCTAACATATAGTTTGGCTAAGCAAGGGAAGGGCTGGGGCAAAACATCGGCTCAGTCAAAATATACAGACTTGCACTTTAACATCTGATTTATATAGCTGTTCAGTTTAACGGCTGATACCTTGCAGAGATCCAATGTAATAAAAAATAAATGCCCCTAGTTTGAATATGTGATTCAGCAGAATTTCTATAGTTGTGTGAAGGATGATCTTCAATCTTATTTTGATAAAACTTTTTCTATAGCAGACTTTTTCAAAACCCACTCCCTTACCATGACCCATAATGCAGTGGTATGTATTATACTGAGGATTTAAATAATAAAAGTCAAGCAGGAACTTTGATGTAACCTTAATTTATTTTCATTTTTTAATATTTCACTTATAGTATGTTTGTTTTACATATAACCTGTGTGTCTGGCTAGTGAATTGTTACCCTGTTTTACTTTCCCTCCCACATCACCTTTTTCTGAACATGACTGTAGTATGCTCACGTGTACTGTATATGTATTTAGGAAGACAACTTGGGTAAATCTGTTAAGATGCTAAGTTAGAAAATAAAAACTTCCAAAAAATTTTTAAGAGTTTAAACTTTTACTGTAAAGTTAATCAAGTGTGGAAGACTTTTGTACAGTCTTGAATTATGGTAGTGCTTTCCAGACAGAAAAATATTCTGGTTCTAGTTAATAGTTTAAGTAGGTAAGGTTGAAATATATAATAATACATCTAATAAAGTGTCTTGCCTTAGAACCTAATAATTACGGCCTCCTTTTTCCCCACTATGCTTAAATAGAAGTAAAAACATAGGTAGGTGGATTTCTGAAGGGCCCAATTGGTGTGTATCCTTATTTCTATACAAAGCCTGACTACATTGGAACCTGTGTTAATAGATCATATGCTCTAAACGAAGGTAGTTCACAACTGGTCTGGTAAGAATCCTCTTCTGCTAACCTCATTTTACAGTAGTAGATCATTACAAAGACCGGTATTGCAACACTTAAACCAAACTTTTCCCCTTCACATTGAATATCCAGGAAAAGAACAAAGATACAGGCAACTTACCTGTATTTTCTTCTATACATCAAACCGTGTTTTTGGAAGGCAGAATGTAGATCCCCCCCCCCGGAGTCATGGTCACTGTGTGATGAAGAGCAAGTCCTCCTGGAAACATGGAGTGTCTGAGCAGCATGGCATCCCAGGAGACAGTCTGGAACTTCCTGCTACCTCACCCAGACTCCAGCCTGCTGCCTCAGTTCTCCTGAGATGCCACGATTCTTGGGCACTCTGTGTTCCTAGGAGCGAGACTATTAGTTCTTTACTGTAAGTACTTTATTTAGGATCCTGTAAACGAAGCGTTTCCATATTCCAAGCCTCATCAAGAATAATTAAGACAATACCAGCAGCTCACTTGTTGCTTCAGGTGCATTGCTGCGGTGCTCAGCCAAAGCTGTGGCTGTGAGAGGGTTAACACACGACTCCACCAGTTCAGCTTGCTGAGCCAGACAAGCAGCAGCTATCTTGGCAGTAGCATCATGCACACGGTGTCTCCAGGTGTGCTTCTTTCAGCGAAAAACCAACTTCTCTGCTTATTACACCCACCTCAATTTTTGGGGGGACAGCGGGGGGGCGCGTCAGGAGAAAAAGGCTCATATATGTCAGAAAACATTGTGATTTTAAAGGGATTGAAAGGGTTTTTAAGACAGATGGGTAGGTATACCTGTGCCTAACTGAAAAACTGATCTGTGGAATTTAAGGATTTAACTTTTCAGGGAAACATCTGATCCTTTAGCGCTCCCACAATCTTCCCCAGTACAATCCATAGGTACCAGTTACTTCTGAAGAGAATCTAAGATTATTAGCTTAAAGTCTTGAAACATGCCAGTGGTAGAGGTAGGAACAACAGCTAGATCTTAAAATGAGAAACTTACATAAATTAGGGTTGTTCAACTCAAGCTGCTCCAACCTGTCAAGAAGGTCATTGAATATTGGTGTGTGGGCTGGATTTATGCACGAATAGCAGCTTTCTACTCTTGGGTTAGCAATAGTTTGAAGAACTGCAATGAGCCTTTCAAAATTCCTCATCTCCTGTCAATGCTGCCTTATTCAGTTGCAACAGATAAAGCAAATCTTCATAAAGCAACATTAGCAGAAGTCTCACTTAATAGAAAATCTAGAACAGCAAGGGCCAACCTTTTTGGCAAGCATGCCACAAGTTAGCCTCACGCCCTTCCTGAGTGCCACTGATATTCCTTCCCTTACCTGCTAGTCTGCCCTGTATTCCATACCTGATCTGCTGCTCCACTCCGCTCCATGCCCTCTGCAGCTGTGTGGCTGGTCCCCTCCCCAGTGTGCCATGTTCCACACACAGAGGCTTCCCATGCCACTTGTGGCATGCAGGCTAGAGGTTGGCTAGCTTTGATCTAGACTTTATAATCAATTTTTTCACTGCAGCTAAGATTCAGTGGTGTTATGAAAACCAGTTAGGGAGGGAAGATGCTTTTAAAGTCTCGCTCCTTCAGCCTTACTACAGCCCGGGGCAGGAGCGTGTACTCCATTCTCCTTTGTTACTCACTGTTGCTGCCGCTTCCCTCTGTTCGGTGGCGTAGAAATTGCCTCTCTGGCTCTTGGGGTTTCTCATGAGCACCTAGATTTCTCTCCCTGGTTTCACTTGGGATTGTGTATGTTCGCCTCCAGAGTACAAACTCCTCATATGACCAGTGTTGAATACGGAGAAAATGCAATTCTGGCTGATGATTTCTCAAATCTCTTCATGAGTGATGGAGTCTTTTCACCAAGTACCCAGAACCTCTGTTAGGTGCTTGTTTTCCACCTGCTTCAACTCAATGCAGTTGCCAGTCCCAAGCCTGGAAAAAAGTGGCTAGTCCCAGTCCCTTACCACCTGTCAAAACAGAAATAGCCCTGGACTGCTGTTCCAGTATAAGGGCTTACCAGCAAAGGAAACTGAAGGCTTTGTGCTGCATGAAGGCTCCTGGTGAACGTCAGGCCCATGAAAACATGATGCTGCAGGAAAGATGTCCTCTCCAAGACAGTTTATTGGCCCATACACCACACTGCACTAACATGGCTACCTCGCCTCACAGGCAGGAAGTACGCACAGAGCCAGCAGAGTCTGTCTTGTATCATACAGACACGTTCAGGTGCTCTCTCTGCTATTTTTATTTCAGTGGGAATAAAATGTATATCATATTTCTCATCACATAAACAGCAGGCTCTTTTGCCAAGGCAGGAGTCATGGATTAAAGGAAATAGGGCTTTTTTCCAATAAAAGTAGGAGTGAAATGTCTCATACTTCAGATGAGTGGCTTGTACTTACTTGCTGGAGCAAGATTAAAAAAATAGCCCTTGGTTCTCTTACAAACAATGCCTAACCTGTCTCCATAAAGAGAAGGTGTCCTGCAGTAAACATTCAGGTGTCCTTTTTATTTTGTTGAATCCATTAAAATGGAATTGACTTTTTCTACAAAATTTGTAGAAAGTCTCAAAAGCATTTGAGGACTGTTATGTGGTGTATGCCTTTAAAATCATGAATCCTTAAAACAGGGAAACAATCTTGTGTATGCTGCTCCCCTTGCTCTACTTACACTGAACACCGAGCTAGTGAAATTCCCATTTCTGACTGCTGCGGAATTTCCTTTATGATTTGTGTAAAGATTCCCAGCTTATAATTTGCAAGGAAAATCCTGATGTTTATTTCCAAAAATTAACTTCTAAAACGTGTGTGAGAGTGTAAACCAGTCATCAATCTGTTGAAATAAGATGAGTTACTTAAGCATAAAATGAGGATTCGGCCCTTTATTGTCAATGAGAGGCTCAAGCACTAATTCTGAAGATAGCTACGAGGCAGTTTATCCCCCTCATTCATTGCCTACTCCAGGGGTTGGCAACTCCTGGCACATGTGCCAGAATATGGGACATGAGGCCATTTTGCTCAGCATGCCACAGCTGACCCAGAGCTCGAGGCAGCTGCTGCTGGCCGCAGAGCCCAGGCTGCTTGCAGCAGGTGGCTGGGAGGCTGCAAGCACACTGGCTCCGTGGTGGCAGCGGCTGCATGTACCTCTGGGCGAATGGCGGGGAAGGAGCCAGGGCAGCACAACACTGGCCCCTTCCACACTGTCAGCCCAGAGGCGCGCATGCACCTGCCACACCAGCATTGAGAATTGGGTCCCTTGCAGCTCCCCTGCCATCTGCCCCTTGTGCACCAAGTGAAGGTGTGGGTCAAGGTTGGGGTGTTTTTGGCACTCCAGCCAAATATTTGCCTACTCCTGGCCTACTTTATCCTTTTAACACATGATTAATGGTAATAGGCTGTCACAGTCCTGTACTTCTGCCAAAGAACCCTCCATGGAGCTAGATCCCACTGTGAAGGTGGTGTCCCAACACAACACAAACTATCCCTGCCCCAGAGAGTGACAATCCACTGACCACATATTTCACATTGTTCAGCTGGATGGTTTCAACATCTCCATTGCTATTGAAGAGGAGAATGGTGATTCCATGTGTTACATACAGGATGCTCTGTATCATGCCCTCCCTATTGCCCCATACGTGTAACAAAACCAGGCAATTTAAGCCACAAATCTCAATTTTTGCTGTTTCTCTCTGGCACCATTTACCACTACCCTCCGGTTCACGCAATACGAGCCCATGCATCTACACCTTCTTACCTGTACACAGATCCTGTCCATCCCAACTCTCCTCCCGTTAGTAAGGCTGAATGGAGTAGCTTTCCACATTCTGTTAATCCACAGTGGGTTCATCACAGGTGACACGACTTGGGGAATTCACTCTTTCCTACCAGCTGTGGATGCTTCCTTTAGGATGTAGCACTTCAAGGCTACATGCGTCTGACTAATTAAAATGCAGCACAAAAAGGTCAGCATTTCAGACTTGAAAGAGCATCCTGAAATTCAAGGGTCTTACCACCATGCACTGAGGCACTGTCACCCCACCAATGCAACACAACACACTTGATGATTAGTTTGGCTGCACAGAGACCTTGCTAACGTGGCAGTTTATACACTTGCTTTACCTGAGAAGTGAAATACAGACTCTGCAGCGTGTCATTTTAAACACTCGAATCCATCGGCCCCGGGGCTGACAGACGCTCATTATTTTAACTTACCCATCACTGGGAGCTCAGTTTCAAGAAAGATTGCAATGAGCCTGTTCCAAAAAAATACACAGCGCTATATCAGAGGAATAATGGCTTTCAGCTGAAACCCCCCCGAAAGCTTTCACTTTCCCTGCCCCAAGCTGCTATAGCACAGATTGGTTGCTAACTTAATACCAGAATCGCATCCTATTTATCCAAGGGGACTGCCTGTCTAGAGATCAGGAGGGCTGCAGGAATGGTTTGTTCTGTTGTTAACTGTGCACCTCAGATACAGGTGCTAACTTCCTTCTTTTCTGCGGTAACTGATAAGCAGGCATCTGGATCAGATTTCAGCCTGTGCAAATTTCAGTGAAGTTTGGCTTTTATTTTTTGGTTTTGCCTTATTAATTAATGAACATTGTGGAGAACAGGCATAGCCCTAGGACACTTTGGAGAACCCTAAGACAGTGTCCAGGACCTCTTCAGTACGCGCAGCCAGATTTCAACAGTAGGATCCCTGCGTTTTTCTGGGCTTTTACAGGCTTTATCACAGCAGGCCCCTGGTTCATGGCTGGGGTCCCCAGTGACTGTGGTAGTTCAGTAGATTCAAAGTTAACATTTCACTGAAATGGCTGGGATGATTCACACTCCTTTACAAATTGTGCCAAACTACTGCAAAGTTTATCTTAACTTGGTGACAAAGGTTATGTAAAGGTGGTCTGTGTACAGTGTGAGACTAAAGATGGGATGTAATAGTTTGGTAAGTACAGCTCTCCACTGCAGATGCAGTTACACAGCATGCATTGTACTAGGATAGCTCATTCCATTTCCGTTACAGGAATGGCCACTCCATTATGACTGCATCTGTGCTAAGGGATTGTACTGCTTTAATTCTACTGCTGAGCAGCACAGCTTGTGGGGCTAGGCAACATCCACACGAGGGACCTGACATAACTTGCTTAAATCAATTTAAAAAAATGACCTTGATCTTTCCCACTTACAAACTTGCACCAAAATAAATTGATTTTAATTCACTGCATTGGTACCTCTGAGGCAAGTCTGGGCAGACTTGTGCACACTAGGAGAAAATGTGATAGCTAATAGGTTTTAAAATCCTATCATAGCCAGAGCAAGCTACAGTTATCGCTTATCACCCTTGACCAGGGAATACATCTTAAATTCATTAACCAGCAGTTAACCCCCCTCCCCCCACCAAAACCCAACAAAAAACAAAACCAAAAAACCCCCCAAAACCCGACCCCACGCACAGTTCCTCCTTCACTGAAGATTCTAACTGAGAAATAAAAAGGTCCTAGTTCCATTTTGCTTCCACTGGGAGACAAAAGCCGTAAGCTCAACCAGAAGAGGACTCCATTCCAGAGAAGAAGGTTCCTTGCAAGAGATTTGAACAAACACCAGCTGAGATCTCTTGGTGCTCTTTTGGGGTACAGCAGCCTTCAGTTCAGACCAGGCCCCTGCTGTGGTTACATCTGGTTTGCACTGGGAACAGTTTCTAAAGAACTGTAAAAGCTAGACTTTTTTTTTTTTTTTTTAAATCAAAGCTGTGACTCTCATGCGATGGATCTCAGAGTTGCAGAATTCATGGGGCCTTGCACATAAAGAAAAGTCTGAGAAAACAAAACCAGATTTAAGCAAACAGCTGCTGCTGGGACAGGTATAATGAGAGAAAACTGGCAGTCAGCTTGGTGACATTTGCTTTGTCCTCTCCTCCCTCAGAGCTCGGCACAGCATTTGTTCTTTGGTACATGGTGAAGGATACCGCACTCTGTCGCCTCGCGTCATCTATTTGCTCAACCTGTTCTACAGCAGTTGGAAACAATGTCTGCCAAGATTAATCAGGGAGGAAGGGAAAAGCCTATTAACTAGACCCGTGTTACAGCCTCATTGACACAATTCCAAATCTGGAGTTTTAAAAGTGTATAAAAGAATTGCTTTCAAATAACCAAGGCTAGTGAACCAAAGCAAAGGCAGGCTTCACAGTGCACAGAGCAGCAGCCAGCCAAGGAACTGAGGGGTGTGCTCAAAAAAATAATTACAGAAACGGACTTTGACTCATGCCCCTACATGAGCCTGATACGCTGAGGCCATGGTGGTGACACAGGAGAGTCTCATGCTGAGTAAACCTCCCCAAGGCTTCTGGAGGCTGGAGAGATGGGAATGCCAGTCAGCCTATCACCGTCTGCTCTTTTTTTCTACAGTTATTGCAGTAAAATCTGACATTTTCTTCAGAAGCACAAAATCCAGAATCTCTTTAGTAGCCACAAAAGGAAACAGAAAAGCAGTTACAGACAATTCTGTCGATTCCCTTAAGAATAATCTCACCCCACTCCTCAGCCAAGACTTGCTCACTGGAGACCTCATTATATATAGAACTCACCTGGCTTACCTCTCAGGAACTGCTGCAGTGGAGTTACTGTAAAAGATGGACTAGTTCCTACGTTTTTAAAACAAAGTGACATTAAACTAAAGGAGTGAAGCATGCCAGATGACTGTAGCATGCAGGTTTCCTTCCTCTCTAATTTGCAAACTTCAATATTTGACAGTGGGTCACCAATGCGTTAAAAACGAGTGCATTCCTCTGCGCAGGACAACCCAATTGGCAAATATGTTGCAGAGAGTGGCTCAATTCAGATTTTCGTAAGAAATAATTCCTGATCAAGACTCAGTCCCAGCAGCTGCTGAAGAACATATGAGCATGTGAGTTAGGAGACAGAGATGCAGGTGGCTTCAAGCTACTACACTCTCCTGTCCTGTGCTACTGTGTCAGGAGAGTTTCCCAGTATAAGACAGGGGCTTGTTACAGCAGCTGGGGATCACAGGCGCCAGAAGGACTTTGCTCCCTGTTCACCAACCGCAGGGAAAATGATGATGACAACATGCTGGCACACTGCCATCCTATGTTGGGATTGGAATAACAGAGAGAAGCCCTCTCGTGGCCAGTGATGTGGTGCAACAGAAGAGGGATTCTGGGCCCAGAAGCCTCAGCTTAAATTAAAGTAAGCACTTGACTGGATATGAGGTGCAGGGACAGTTTTAAAGTGCATCGGCTAGAGGTGCTACCTTTGCTGGAACTAACATTGGTACAAACTGGGTTTCTCCACAGATTAAGATCTTGAATACATTAAAAAAGAATATATTTTATACCGACCTTTAGGGGGACAGAAGGGTGTAAAATAAGTATTTAAAGCATGATAAACAGAGATGGTGTTCTGACACATACTGTCAGAGAGTCTGCAAATCATAAACCAAGTGAAAATAACCGGGCTTTTGTTACAAGTGAGACCATTTTGTTGAGGATCATATCTTGCAGTAACCATGTAGCACGAAGCATATAACTGGTTCTCTCTCTCACGCGTGGAAACCCAGTTTACCATTACTATCATTGCGAAGTATCATATCTACACACAATTGACACAGCTTAATTTGGGATCCACAAACAGCAGTATTAAAGATACAGCCTGAGGTCTCATCTGGCTCCGTGAGTTGCATCATACATCCTCTGGTACTGGTCCCAAATGGGGCCAGCCCAGGACTCTCCCCACATGGCAGATCCAGCATCTGTGACACCCACTCTGGCTGGTCTGGGGCTGTGTCACATGCAGCACCTGCTCCAGCTAGTCTCAGGCAAGTGCTGCGTGCAGTGCGGGTCCTGGAGTGGTGGGTGCCATGTATGGCACAGCCCTGGATAGCAGGGTCCTCCCAAGACCAGCTGGAGCAGGTGCTGTATGCAGCTCGCATCCTGCTATACTCAGAATGGGTACCATGTGCAGTGTGGTCCTGGACTGGCTGGAGCAAAAGCTGCAGGCACTGGCTCCAGCATGAGGAGGGGTTGTCCATGGACCCATTCTGTCCCATGGGGATGGCCTCAGGCCATTCATCTATCTCGCGCCAATCATTTGGAGCCAGAAAAGCTCGACACCCCTGCACTGATGTTACCAGATGGCTTCTCAATTTCCACCTGTGCAGCAGGAGGTACTCTACTGACTAATACTGAGTCCCTGTAGCAAAAACACTCCCATAATATTTAGGCAGAATTTTTAAGGCTCTGGCTCAGATCATCCTACATCCTTAAAGAGACAGATCAGCTGCTCTTTCTGCTGCAGTACACCATGAGTGCAGGAAGCCTGGCTGATGTGTGAAGAATATGAATGCCCAGGATTTGAAGAAGAAAACCTAGCTGGGGAGCAGTGCAGGTTTCTGGGGTAGAAAGCTCCCATACTGAGCTGATAATGGGTGGGAAAAGGGAGCCAAGGGATCAACACAAAGGTCTGAACAACAACTTGCAGAGGTAATTTTTATTAGAAATCTTATTTTGTTCACTTCATTTATATCAAAATACTGATTCACAAGGAAAACAGGTGGCACTGTCTCAGCCATTCCCAGTTAACAGAAAGATCTTGGAAAACTTGTGGAGATAAGTTTCCGAAACAGGAATTCTTAGGTATTTTCTCATGATTACAGACAACATACAGATAACAGATTTGCCATGTATAAAAGTCACTGCCATGAAAATGCAGATATTACTGGAAAGAGGTAAGGTACAGATGATCTGAGGTTTTTAATTTCAGCTGTTCATCCTGTAGCATTATTCTGTTGGCACTTTGTAATATAAGATGTTGATTGAAAACATCAAGATTTAGAGCTACCTGAATATATGGTGCTGAAGCTTTCTAATTTAATTTCTAATGAAATAACCATTCTAGTCTAATGCTTTGCCTGACTCAGCTGCTTTGCAGAATTAAATCATTTTATTTTATATGCTGCTGCCTTAAATTGGAAGGACAACTGATAAGCGGGAAACAGCAAGTACATGGAGTTTACTGCTTTTGGCTGGACAAGCAGTCAAATGACTTGGTGCTGCCTTGGGCTTCTGCCATGAAAGCCTCTATTTCTTCCACGGTGCGTGGGACGCATGTTAGTAGCTCCATTCCATTGGCTGTCACTGCAATGTCATCCTCAATCCGTACCTGTTACAGAGAACACACAGTCACTGGTATCTTTTGACATGCTGCAAGGCACCCTAGGAAACAAGAGCAGCTGCAGTATAAAGTGCATTTCCAACCTGCCTGGTTCATACGATGGCAGGAAGAACAAATGCTTCGTGATCCCCAATTTCCTACTGCTACGAGACAAGGTCCGAATTCCACAAGGGTGGAACTTCCTTTGTAGAGGGCCCATGAGCCCGGGCTCATGTAAACTCCATCTTAATCTGACAAGAAAAGCAGCCCTGAAAGACACTCCTGCATAACAAGGAGGGTTTGGTGGGGACAGGATGAATTATTGAGGCCATTTTTATATGGCCTCATAAAATGTAGATGTGCTCTGGCACTGGGGACAGCAAGGGAAGAAGGAAGAATTCTTTCCCAGGGTTACCTCCAACCTTTCTAGCACAACCTACTACACCATGTAGGGGGCGGACGTGGCTGTGGCTGCTTGCACGTGCACTTCGAGCACCTGCATTGTGCGTGTTCAGAGTAGCCATACTGCTGTGGGGTTCTTAGTGGCTGTTCGCGTGTTAAAACACTCAACACTCCTTCTCTTTCCTCCTGAAACACTGCAGTTAACAGGATCAGCTACAAGTAGTTCATTGTGATTTTTTAAAGCTTGTTTTAGAGCTCATTTTGGAGTTAATAGCACACCCTCAAAATTATGGAACTTGGAGCTGAGAAGCAAATCTCAGCAAGTCTCAGATAATGCTTGTAAAACTCGGTTGTTGCATTTTAAGTTAAGCAGTTTTTTGTGTTCCCAGTTCTTGTTCAGTTCAGATGAAAAGCCTGTGCCATTTCTATCTGACTCTAATCTCTTTCTACCAGTAAATATGCCTACACAGTCCTTTCCTGTTATCTTATCAGAAAAAAATGCTAGTAAGTTGCTAAGCTGCAATAAAAGCAATTTTAGCAAGGTGTAAATCCAACAGAACACAAACCCAAGTGACTCCCACCTTACAGTTGCTTTAATTGTTTCTGACCCCTTGACATTTTAAAACTAAAAATAAAGCTGGTTAACATTTGTACTTCTGCTTGCAAAATAATCCATTTGTTCAAACAATGCGAGTCATCCAGCCTTATTAAAGTGTTTAATGATGTCTTTGCCAGATTATTTCTTTTACTTGGTATCAAGTTAAGCATATTCTAAAGCAAAACTTAATCAAACTTTGCTGCGTTCACACATTTGATTCAGACAGCTGGAAAAGCAAAAGCTGCCAGCCTCCTCTGTCTTTCCGAAAAGCACATGTGTGACTGCAGGGAGCCAGCACCCACCATAGCATGAGCAAGTCCATGTATCTGAGCAAGGCATTTTTTTTTTTAAGAGTGCTTTTTATTTTACCGATACTGAAACAATTGGTAGAATTAAAAACAAAACCAAGATGTCACCACTCCTGTCAGGCCATTACTGAAGAGGCAAAATGCTTGGCTTTCCAGGTGGTCGTATCACATTATTTCTGTATTAGGCCTCAAACATGCAATGGTCTGCCTGGGTGGAGCTGGGACTCTGCAAAAATCCAATGGATGTCAGTGAGGCTCTGCCTAGGTGCAAAAATCCACCATGCCTGGTTGCATCATTCAAGCCAGAATTCACATCAAAGTGGCTGCAGAAAAATGTACTACTTTGATGTGGAGAGTTACAATCCTGATTCAAAGGAACTCAAAACCCCATAACAAGATGGTCCGGTAACGCTGCCTATTATGGTTGTGCAACGCTTCCTTTGATAAGAACCTCTTTTCAGTTGCCATACTTTAACTCTGGGCTGAAATTTTCTATAGTGAGGATCTGTTTCAGGTACATTTTTGTTGCCCTTCTCAAAATCTCAGCCAAAATAATTCTTCCATTCCCACTAGCAAGGCTAATGATAAAAGATTATTTTGTCCCTATTAAAGCAAATGGGGTAAATCGTCTTCAAACAGGTCTAATGCTTTGGAGCATGGCAAGCGGGTGACTACTTTTACTTTAGGGCTCTCCCTTTTCTGCCCTTCTGAATATCTGGCTAAATTCTACAAGTTTGAAAATGCCAGTTTGTACATGCTTAGTGGAGACTAGGTTTCCTGCTCACTGAGCATGCTCCATCCCCTCCCAGCTCTTGGCACTGGCTAGACAGCTCACGCAAGCTCACGCAGCAACTAAACATGCTCTTTCCAGTGCAGGGTTATGGGTGTGAGACCAGACTACCACGGTAACAGCTGTTCTGGGCCAGTCTGGCCTGTACCCCCTTGCTAGTGCTTAGGCAGTTAAGATACAGGACTGATACAAGTGCAGAAAGGGCAAAAGTCAGGGCAGGAGAGAGGGAAAATAGACTGGGGCAAGGAATCAGGTGAGAGAAGAAACTGGGACTGGCTCAGAAAAATGACGAGATGTGGGGAGAAGAGGGTAAGACTGGGACTCAAGGTGAGACTGACTGGGCAATAACACTGACATGGTGGAGGGGATACAACTAAGAATCAACTGGTGGGGGCAACACTGAAATCAGAAGAGGACCCAGGAATCCGGGATGGGCAAACAGCACTGGGGGGGAAGGAAGGCGGTGAGAGACAACTGTGCAACCCTTTGACAAAGTGCGTCTCATCCCCCTCTAGCAGCGGCCCACAAGGAGTGGAGACCTATTAATGTCATCTACCATTGTACCAGCTGCAGCATGGCTGGGTGGATTTGCAAGTTCCAGCCTGGGGATGGACCACAGTGGGGATCAGCATGACATCCCAACATGAAACTTCGTTTTCAATTTAAATCCCGCCTCCCCCCCCCAAACAACCTTTTACATACCCGTAAAGCTGCATTCACTGAATGTTATTAAGGTGGAAATGCTAGCATCAAGGTTCCCACTGCAATTTTAATTCAGACTCCCTGTGCACCTGGAGGCAACTCCAATACAGCATTCAACAACATGTTTACATACTGCTTTTGGTATGTAACACAACATTAACCTGTGCTGTCAATTTTAGGAAGACTACATGCAAGAAAATCCTATCTGAAAGCATAAAGATAGACTTTACTGAAGCTGGAGAAAGCCAGGCCACAACTGACATCTGTTTTTCAATAAGCGACAGTGGAGGTTCTCATAGACTTTCACAGCACAATTCAGGTGCTCCTGGACCATCTCTTCTTCCCTTTTGTGACTAAAGCACCCCTGTGCTATGCAAAGCAGCTGAACACACAGGGCAAGGTAATGCACACTTTGAGCTCTTGTAATCCTGCAGCCTGCTCTAGAATAAGATGAAATGGAGAGTCAACCCTACGTCACCTGCCAACTCTCTATCAGCAACTTGCAAGTGCTTTGTGGATCACTAACGCACTGACCGGTCTGATATTGCCTAATCAATATTCCTTGGGATACCCCCAGCTGTTTCTCCATGAACAAGCTATTCTTCTGCTGGTCCAATCTCACCTGACACACATACTAGATGCAACTCAGGAGTGCTGCTTGCTGCCTCTACCACATATCAATAGTAACTAGAGGTAAACAACTATTTGGTTTTGAAAACATAGCTTATGTCATTTTGCACAGTCCTCACTCATGTTCTTTTTTTCACTTGATTCCCACTGCCAGTAACTGTCATTAGAAGAAGCCAGTTGATGGGGACTTCAGAAGCCCTGAAAGACCTCCCACACTGCAGCCCTATGTTTGGAGCTCATCTCCAGGGAGAGGAGGATGCTGGTTTCAGTTGACTGACTTGCACTTCCTTCTCCATTGTCACTGTTGAGGAGCTGTTCTCTGACTTTTCCCATTTTCAGCCCCATTCTGTCAGAAAACAGTATGTTGAAGACAGTGCGGACATTACGGGGCTTTTCACCCCTCCTCTAGCTTTCAGATGCACTGCACAACCCTGTTCCACAAGCATCTTAGTTTTTTTCTAGACAGGCGAAGTGGATAGTACTGTTGGCACTGTCCTTAAAATACCACCTTCCTATCAAGTAGGGTGATGTGACTGATGGGGTAGATTAGATTGCACAACTGAGTAACTCTTAATGGCAACCATCACAAGGCCAGAATGGGGATTAAATAGATGGTTTTCATCAGCAAGCTATCCAAGTAGTAGCCTAACATGTCTTCCTAACTTCTTCAAATAGTTCTGATCTCCAGACTGGATATCCCTTATTGTCTTTCAAGGGAAGTGTGCTATAGCACACATTTATTTTCTTTCGATATGTTGAAGGCCTTTAATTTTATGACAGATCCCAGATATAGTGAGAAAAGATTCTGTGAGAGATGATTATTGTGCATTTCCTTTTTTAATTTTTTTAATGTTTGCACATGACTGCAGAAAGTAACAACCGATTTGGGCACAGACTCCTTCAGTGGGAGTCCTGCCTGCAAAATGGTGCAAAAATTTAAGGACCATTCATTAAAAAAAAACAACAGGTTAAACCACCTGCCTGTAAAGTCTGTAAAAAAAAACTGCTGTCCATAAAAAACTTAAGCAACCCAGAGCCCGATTGAAGATTCCTTGTCAAAAGAAGCTAGAGGAAAGTTTGATCAGCAGACAGAACAGAGCAGTATCAACTGGAGCCTGAGGAAGGAGTGTAGCACCCTGCAGGATTTTGTAACTAAGTGGAGACTCTGCAGAGCCCCCAGCCCCAGCCACATGCTGGTACTGCTGCTGTGTCCTGTCACCTGCCTGTAACACTGTTAGGTTGTAGGAAGGCAGTCAGTAGTCCTTCTGTGGGGGCTCATGCCAGGACCACAAGGCAGGGCTGGCACAAGTAAGGCCAGGGAGTGGGTTGAGGTGGGCATCATAGTGCAGAGTGCATTCAGGGGCATTGGGGTGTGGGGGTGAAAAGGGAACCCATGGAGTGGGGGTGGTGTGGTGTAAAGCCATTCCTGTAGTCAAATAGGGTTGCCAACCTTAACCCCAGACAATTTTTTTTTTTAACTTGATAATCTGCAAACTTTTTACTGACAAGCAAACCTTTTATTATTATTATTTTTTTTTTTCTAACTATGGTAGGTATTAAACCCTCAAATCTGAACCCAGCCCTGGAAGAAGAGCTACATCTATATTATGGAAATGTATCAGTAAAAAGTTTGCAGTCTGTCAGTAAAAAAAAAAAAATCGTCTTGGGTTGACAAATCTGATGCCAGAATATGACCCCTAGAAGCTGCCACGCAAAGTAAATCAGCAGAAGTTAGATTAGAGCTGAGTGTCCATCTGTCATCTGAGAGACGGTATATGGGGTAACCAGATGAACAAAGTTTAGGGTGGGTTCTGATCCTGCTGATGCACATCATCCTACCTGTTATTTTCTGTGTTGGCACATTTATTGCAAGAAAAGTGCAACTATTTATACCAAACAAGCAGGCACTAGGACTATTCTGCAGCATCATTTCTTTTGCAGGCAGAATTATATGGTATAGGGATCTGGTCATCCAGCTTCAAAACCCAGATGCCAAATATCAAAACCTCTCCATTTCAGTTTCCCTGAACACCAGTATTCTTGGAATGACACTTCATCATTATCCTATCTTAACCAGTCCCCTCCTTGTCACATCACTAGCAAGTGCCCCTTTGTCATGCACTGCAGTAAGGATCTACTAATAAATATTTATGGTACATAAATCAATCAAGTTGTCTTAATAAACTAGTGATCAACTGTTAGTAGGTTACCTGTAACTATCACTTATCTTAGGGTGGCTTTAGAGAAGAAATCTTTACGTTTCATTTTTACTAACAACTTTTCCATACACAACTTATATAAATATGTTTTGAGGGGCACTTTTAAACCTATATAATAGCAAATGTTCAAAAGAAGACTAGTACTATAGCATGTATTCCCTAGCAGACTATTTCATTCCGAACCACCCACAAACATAGGAAGTGAAATCAGCTTTGCATTGCTGTGCCATATGCAAAATGCAATTTCTATACCCTTTCATAGGTGCAAAAAGGAGCATTTAAAAAAAATTCTACGACAATATTAGCACATTCTGAAGGTCATGGATTATGTAAAGCTATTAACCTTTTAAATGAGAACAATTTGCAAATGAAAGCAGAAGATAAATTTAAATCCATTTAAAGTCTGGTTGTGATTCAGTGTTTCACAACGTTTTCACCCATTAGCGTGGTCACTTGTTCTCTGAACACTAAGTGCTACAAGGGAAAATAAAGTTTAAGCACAGACTGAACATTAGAGCTTAAATCAGCCTGGATGGTCTTACTAGACTTTAGGAAAACATCACATGAATGGCCTAAATCAGTAATGAGCTTAGGAAGAATGGAAATGTCAAACCCTAATACATGTGAAAGATAAGCTCAGAGGGCAACGTTTAGAGCTAGAGTAGTCAGTATTCTACTCTCCCTTAGGGGAACCAGACGACACTTTTGCATTAAGTAAGACCACAAGGACTTTTCAAGTCCGGAGAATTTGTATTACAGTAGTACCTATGGGACCCACCTGAGATCAAAGCCACCTTGTATTACGTATTACATACATACATGCTATGCAATAGTTCTTGCTACACAACGCTAAATAGGACAAAGGATCTTAACTTACAGATCAGGAAATGAAGTCCCCAGAGCTTATGACCTACCCAAGATAAGGCAGCAGGTCTGGCAAAACCTAAAACTAAATCTATGACTTTTGAGGCTCAGAGCGGTATTAACTATGAGATGATTATTACTCTCAAAAACCACAATTAATATTTTCTAGATTTTTTTTTTGATTAGCTTTAGGAAAACAGTCTCAAAGAAATCCACGTATACACGTGACCAGCCAAAATCCTCAACTCTGCGCACCTTCTCTGTGAGGACCTGTCACCCACACAAATTTTCTGGATATCCATCTATAACAGTAGGTGCCAACCTTTTTGGCTTTGCACCCTCCCTGACCATCACTCTGAACCCTTTCCCCTGCCTGATCTGCTGCTCTGCTTTCTGCCCTATATGGTGTTGTGCTGCCTGCCCCTCCACAATTTGCCATGTGCCACACACACAAGCTGCACATGCCATTGATGGCACATGTGCTACAGGTTGGCTTCCCCTGGTCTAGAGGACCTGAACATCTCCACAACATGTGCAGGTGCAGTGCAGACACCCGCACTGGAAAACATTCAATAGACCTCAAGAAATGGCACAGCCAGATCACACATTTTCCTCTTTCTACATGCAGTCCAAATCTTTCTATTCTTAATGTAAAGGCTAATGGCTTGTCCCTCTGGGGTACCGAAGAAATGTAATTCCAACTAACTAAAGGAGTGCATTTAAAGTGGATTAGTTAAAAGGCATTAAGCTATGTGGACACACTCATTTAGAATTAAAGTGGCCTTAATTTGGTTTAGCTTCATTCATTTCCATCAAAGAAAGAAATTAAGCTAAACCAAACTAAGGCTATCTGTATTGGTGCTAGTGTAGCAGTAAGATAATGGAATATATGTTTCCTTTTCTTGAGATTGGTGTTTCCTGCTAAACTTATACTTTGCAAAGTCAAGATCAGACACAACAGTAACAAACATCTTAGACATGCTAATAACTGATGATATCAGGACATAGCTTTATGAAGTATTTTTTTGTTGTAGAGGAGATTTCATCTGCAATGTATTTAGAAGGGGATCTCGGGTCTGCATAAATGAAAATTAGCTAAAACACAGATGCCGAGAACTCTTAAGTAACAATTACTGGGGTTATTGCTTTTAATCAACAATCAATTAAAAAGCTAGACTTGTAAGGGTGGTCAAGTTAATTTTGATTGTGCTATAGTTAACCTTTGAGGCATGTTTCAGATACAATTCAGTTTTAGAGCTTATTCTAATTCTTTTCCTAGACAAAACTGAATGACAACAGCTGGCTGTGTGGGTTTTTTTTACAGTAAATTGTGTCACCATGTGGGGATCAGAGACAGAATTTTGCTCAATATTTTCTTGTGCAGCAATCAGGCAACATACTCTGTCCAACTCAACTCAGATGAAATCAGCACTCAAAATTACAGAGACACAAAGCAAATTTGTGGGAGTAGTTTGGATTGTGAGGGACCATGCAACTCCTTGACAGAAAACTGGTCCGTCCCAGTACATGAGGAGGAACCTACAGCCCAACTTTGGAGCTCTAGGCTTGTGGTTGCAAGCACTCTGTGCGCACTGATCCATCCCACTTCACTTCAAGCCAACACAACGGGAATCAGGTGTGCCTGCTCTGTCATACAGTTTATGTGGAAGCATGTGTGGCTCTTTTGGGGGGGGACTCACATCAGTACTGTAAACAATGGGCTTTGGGCTGGAATATTTCCAAGAAAAGCAAATATAAAAGAACCAGGAATCAATCTAACAACTAAATAACTCCCAAAGCCTATTTTTGGGATAAGTAATATAAAAATCAACCTATTTTTATGGTGGGGAGAGTTGGAGAAGGGCACTGACAGGGTCCCTTTAAAACAAATGTAAGAGCGAGACACAGAATGACGTGTTCACAGTTAGAACATGCAGAGTTAACCCACTTATTTCATTCATCCATACCTTGGGCTGGAGAGTATCGATAAAGAAATAACACAAGGTAAGATAACATTCCTAACCACAGGAGAGAATTAAACACCAGAGGGTAAAGTCCCACATCTCTTGATAAGATTGTATACTCTGGATATATGACTTTTAAAGCCAGCTGTATGGGAGACTGGATGACTTGGAGGATTGGTGATGGAATAGGGAACCTTTTGTTTCTAGATTGGTGGTTCAAAGCCAGCTCAGATCAGCAGTGTCGAAGCTGTTACTATCTGACGTCTGTTTGGTGGACTGTGATAAATAAATTAGCGGTAGCAGAACAGAATTCCTGATGAACTACTCATACCAGTAAGTCCACAATTGCCACTAACCATTTTCCTGGGTCACTGTTTCAGCATAACAGCCAAGGAGTAAATAGATAGAGGGGCTGGGCTAAAAGTTCCCCATCTCTTCACTGACACACAGACAAGGCAAAGTAATGAAGCTGGTTTTACTGATGCCTATTTTATCTTCCCTATGAACATAGGACATCAGTCTTCTGGGCTGAGTGAAGAGGCACCTTTCAAAAGCACTGTCTTTGTTAAAAGAATAGTCACTTGAAGACATTTAACTGCTAAACTTTTTCCTAGAGTTAATTTTGTAAAAGTCAAAAGTATCACAGAGAGAATAGGGAAATGAGGTCCTCCACACATCCTGCCCAACCTGATTGCCTTTTAGAATGTAATGACTGGCTCTGTGGATGCAAGGAGGGCAGTGGATGTGATATACCTTGACTTTAACAAGGCTTTTGATATGGTCTCTCACAACATTCCTGCAAGCAAGCTAAGAAGGTATGGGTTGTATGAATGGACTGTAAGGTAGATAGAAAACTGGCTGGATTGTTGGGCTCAAAGGATAGTAATCAATGGCTCGAGGTGTAGTTGGCAGCCAGTATCAGGTGGAGCACCCCAGGGGTTGGTCCTGGTGCTGGTTTTGTTCAATATAGTCATCAACTACCTGGAATGGAGTCCACCCTCAGCAACTTTGCAGATGAGACAAAGCTGGGGGCAGTAGATAATGCTGGAGGGTAGGGCTAGGATTCAGAGACCTAGAGAAATTTGAGGATAGGACCAAAAAAATCTCATGAGGTTCAACATGGACAAGTGCAAAATCCTGCACTTAAGACGGAACAATCCTATGCACCAGTACAGCTTCCACGCACCAGCAGCTCTGCAGAAAGAAACCTTAGGGTTACAGTGGACAATAGGTTGAATCTGAGTCGACAGCGTGCCCTTGCTGCAAAGAAGGCTAATGCCATACTGGGCTGCATTAGTAGGTGCATTATCGGCAGATTGAGGGAAGTGACTATTCCCCCCTATTTAGCGCTAGTACTAGATAGGGATAATAGCCTACAGGATTAAAACCATAAAAAAGAATCTCTATCATCATATATTAAATTTTCTACAGAAAATTTCTTTTTAAATACATATGGAAGACAGACTAAGCAAAAAGCCAGCCTGAACCGTTATCAAAACTGGTGAAGAGTTACTTACCCCACCAAATCCTTGAAAACGCTGCAGGACTTGATTATTAATGAAGCAAGATTGTGTAGGATCCTTCAGAGCCTGGTCCAACACATGATCAATGAAGTAAATGCCTGGTTCAATGGTCAGTACCATGCCTTCCTGAAGGACACGGGCAGTTCTCAAACTTCTGAGGCCTGGTAGGTCAATGCGCTCAACTCCCTAGAGAAAAAAATATTTAAGTGATAGGAATAAACAATCATGTCAAGAACAGGGCTTTAATTAAGCCTCTTTGGTGGAGAACACTGCATAGGGCTCAGGAAAGGCAAAATATAAAAATAAAAAAGTTACTGGACCAAAACCCAGCAGAAGATCAAAAACAAACATCACAGTCATCTCTATTTTCTTAACTCCACTTATACTTCAAATGTGTATTGGTTCACAGATTTATGTTCAGCTGCCTAAACTAAACTTTTTATACTGGCTCCATATGGACTCGGTATCATCACTTTCCAACTATTTACCACTTCAAAAAATTAAAACTATGTATGTTATTCCTTCTACTCATCTTCTTTTGTAAAGTTTTATAACATAACATTTTTAAATGATTTGCCAAACTTGAAATGCCTCCCCCATTTCATGACTGAAGTCACTGAATTATGCAGCAAACAACAATTTCTCTAAGGATATGCAAATCATTATCAGTACTGAACATTATTAAAATTATACATTTATGATCTTGAATCAAAAGCAATGAATCTACAAGTTACTTCATAGCAGCCGCCTGTCTGGAACCAAGCTTCCCTCCCGTCCCCCTGATTCAGACTTTCAGGCAACAGAGCAGTGATTGATATTACGGAAAAAACGTGTCAAAACAATCAAGTCCTGACTAGCAAAACAGTCTCTTCTTCCCAAAAGATGGTAAAAGTGCAATGATATATGAAGACGTGCTTAGTCAAAGAATTAGAAACATTGCATAGACTGGTTAAGGATATTAATTGCCCTCATTCTCCAAAATGTGCCAGGTATTGCAACATCTGAATAACTAAAATCTCACTCCCTTCACTTGCTCAAAATCCTTTGACTCTGCAGCACCCAAGTACTGCAATGATCAATAAATGGACCACGGGGCCACTTCCCCACAAACAGGTATACATACTTTTACTCCAGCTAGTATTTCCATTGCAATAAATGGGACTACATGCGAGTAAAAGCAAGCAAGTATATGTTTGCAATACCAAGGCTTGGTTAACTAAAACCCCATAAGGATTTTCTTTCCTGTCTGTTCTCCACATACCATCTTTAAGTCACCTCTTAAATCTGACATCACCGAAAGCTTCCTTGTCCATAGTAGCTTGGGACATCTTCTAGAATCAGCAGTTTTAATGTGTGTGAAGGAAATGCTCCATTCCTCCAGGGACTAAGAACATTAACGCTGTAGTATCCTCAGCCTTTGACAGATGAAGGAAGGAGTGTGGCATAAAAACTGAACCAAAGCTATATCACTGGCACTAGGATAGGAAGCTCTGACTCAGTCATATTTAATTCTTACCAAATCATGCACCTTCAGAGTATATACTTTTGAACAGTGCTGTTTGCTCAATTTTCATTCAGAGAACCCTCGTTTCCTAGAAATACTGCTTAAAATAGCCATCTAGTCAAGTTTATTTTATTTTCCCCAGTCATCTAAATTATATCTGGGGTTTTGCAGCTGGAGAATTTATTATTTTATGACAGGTGATGTGCATCACGGTTCAGATTTTCACGGCTCAATGTGTAATATAAATGTAGGAAGTCAAAATAGTACCCTGACTTTCAGAGGTACTGAGGACTTGCTGCTCTTGTTGACCTCAGTGAGATTTGTGAGTGTTCAGCACCTCTGATGATCAAGCCAGTATTTTCTCTTGGGAATTGTGTCTTGTGTAATTTGATAAATCAGGTTTCACTGGTTTGTTTTGGTAGCTTCTGAGCAGATTTTTTTTATTCATTTAACCTAATGAATCACATTTCTCTTAATATATGGTGGTTTCAGTTAGCATGCTGAATTAGGACTTGGAAATAACCAGCATTCATCAAAATGCATAGAATTTGCATACATTTAAAAAACTGAAACGATCAGTTCACTAGCGAGCTGTAAAATATGTTTATAGCTGCACAGAAATACAGCATTTTTCCTTTTGCTGTAAAGATAAAAGAAATAAGGGTATCCAATCCTGTGGATTAACCTCTCTCATCAGCTGTAAACAACTACATTAGTAGCTGGATCTTTTGGCGTTTTGCCAAATATCTATCACTTATTCCTCAACAACGACCCATATTTTATTTATTTTTAAGTCAACATTACTTCCCCAAGTTTATGTTTCAATTCCTTTTCATTTACGATCAATATAAGATAGATGCTAGAACAATTCATGTGTGCTGAAAAAAATCAAGATGCCCCGAAATTCTGAAGACGGCACAGATACTGTATGTATATTTATAACTTTCAGTTACCAGTGAGGTGTAAATGCATTAAAAAACTGCTTTATAGCTCACTAAGGATCTCTATGCTGAGCCTTTAGAACACTGCACAGATGCCTTATCTGTACTGCTTCCAATCTATTATTGCTTTTATTCTTTTCCTCAAATATAGCAAATGTTTGTACTCATACACCCAGTACATTTAAAAATGGCCTTGGCCGCAAAGATCTGAGCCCCCCAAAAGGTCTTCTCTGGAGATGTCTGGACTTCTGTGGAGGCTAGAGAAGTTACTAAAGACTAGAACTGCATTTATACCAAATTGCCCTTAAAGACAGTTGCTAGTAACGTGTAATGGTTGACTCAGAAATACAATGTACGACAAGGTATTGCTGGGCGCAAGGTGAGGTTCAAGCACATACTGGTGGGGGTCAGAAAGGTGGGCACTAAAACATTTCAACTATTTCAAACAGAAAAAAACAACTCCTCCCTCTTCCACTCTGAAAACGAGTGCCTTCTTCTCCTTTGATGTGGCAGGAAGACCTGTCTTTGAGCTTATGGGGAGGAAGGAGGGTATGAGGAAGAAAGAAAGGCAGAAGGTCACTATAACTTAAGATAAATCACCTAAGCCTCCTCTATTAAAGTTGCCAGGGGCTGACATGCTTTGGGCGCTCCAGTTGTTTACATGTTCTAGGGCACATCACCGTTTTCCAAAAAAATGGCCTGGGTTTCTGAGGCGCTTTTGAAAAAAAGAATATCTATTCTGATTTTAGACGGATGAAAAGAAGTGATCAAAATTAAAACACTGCCTAAGTACTATTATTATTTATATTACCATAGTGCTGTACTATTATGGAGCAGAAGACTGGTTTCTTCTTCCAAAAGAAATGCATAAAAAGTTAGCTGTGGAGCACTCATAGCATGTAGTAACATGCTACTAGCAGTATTTTAGCAAGCATGGTTTTGAAGAGCTGTTTATTTTACTGTAGACTGAAGCAACAAGCCATGTCCAAAGCTATATTCTAAACACATGGATTTTATTCTGAGGTCCTAGTCGCATTTTAAAATTGGTACACCTCTGCAGTAAGCACTGATGCACGAGAGTGTCGTTTGCAAGAGTGCGCTTGCCAAGAACATCAGATTCCAATTACAGGTTCACACAAGGTAACAATACCCAGCAAGTCTAGGCAGTGAGGACTGTCAAGGAACAAAAGAGTTGTTATGTAAACTGTATATTCAAAATCAGAGTTCATGTTAAGTAATAAGAAATACAGATCTATTTCGGAATAGGCTGGAAATTGGGAGGTGTAAAAATACAACCAATTAGCCCCTACTAAAATGGTTCAAGAAAATCAAGTTAAAAAGTACAATGTCCCCAGAATACTCAGCTAAGGACACACCATTATCATCAAGAGGAGACCATAATAACCAAAAGCATACCTGGGGGAGAGGGAAGACAGGATGATTAATGTAATTAGTTACAAATAAAAAAATATTTAAAATTATTAAAAATCATATTTCATTTTGTTAATCTAAATGCATATTAAAACTAAAAAGTTTTTTTAATCATTCCCCCCACGGTGTATAGCCAATTCTAATGAACTTATATATTGCAGAAAGAACTGTGTCCTGCACAGCTAACAATCAAATGAGTTTCAAATGTCATCTAATGTGTCTCCTGGTCCCTTCCTTAAATCTTTAGTTTTCTTGCCTGGTGCTAAAGATTGATTAAAAACCAGGAAAAACTGAGCACATCAACAACCCTAGAAGACTCCAGCCTCCTGAAAGCACTGTTAGCTGGCTGCATCTGTGATGCCTATAGAGGAGTATATGTTTCAAGCGAGGCATACCACTCCTGGTATCTGCAAGTCAAAGCTTCCATTTCTATATGAAAAAAAATCCAATTACTAGTTGAGCTTCTTGGACACAGTTCAGAGTTAACACTGGGGCAACAGAGGCCACAATGAAATTTAATTGGCTATTATTTAAAAAGCTTTTGCTCTTTTCCTGGACATTAACTGCATGATACACTTCCTCTGTGGGTGATGAGAACTACATGAGAGAGAAGTGCTCATCATTTTTTCCAAGCAGGATTGCCTGTTTTGAGGCAGACAGTGTGGGATTCTAATCTACTCATAATGACATGGGTGAGAGCATAACTTTCCATGTCATTTTTGCTTCTCCGGGTTCACATATAACTGGGCTCCACTGCTGTCATTATGAAAACACTAAGAAAGTATTGAAAGTTTCTTTATTTAAACAGATGTTATAAAAACCCAAAGGAGAGAGCAAATGGGAGATACTAAATCTTCATTCTAGTGGCTACAGTATCAATCTGAAAGACTAGAAGAATATTAATATTTAGGAAGGGAATTCATTAGAAATGAGATAAAGCATTGCAAAATACTACAGTGAAAGTTATTATAACAAAGAATAGATTATGAGCACTCAAAAGAGACTGTTTTCATTCCACATAAAGAACATACGTAGGTTATTTTCAGCTAACTACGGCAGAGCCCTTCCTTTTGTGGCTCTTTTGTTATTAATGTTAATAGGTATGACATGGCTGTACCCCAAACCACAGAGCTGGAAACACCTTCTCCTTTTTACATCTTCCTTTCTTTATACAATTAAAAAAATGTATTGCCTTGGCTTTTATTGCATATTAAAGCCACATTTGTGCATACAACAAATCACTCATGATACGCACATCTGTATGCATTAATCCTTGTTTAATCTAGAGATGCACCTAAATAGCAAAATTAGGATCACAACTCACCTAAACCATGAGGGCTTTTGAGTTAATTAAATCAAACTGAAAAACAAATCATTAAATCCCCCTCCAAAGACTGTTTTAAAAACCCCATTTTGGCCTGCGGTAATTCCAGCACTATTGGCTATCATGTCTGCGAACTTGTGGTGATCGTGTGAGGTCCCAGAAGACTGGAAAAGGGCAAATATAGAGTCCATCTTAACCCCCCCCCCCCCCTTAACAAAAAAAACACA
>NW_005841863.1:4716639-4725200 GCF_000455745.1 Alligator sinensis
ATTAAAAAAAGGGACAGAGGAGGAAGATCCAGACAATTACAGGCCATTCAGTCTGATCTTGATACCTGGAAAAGATCTTACTCTATATTAAACTTCTCTGCTTTTTAGGGTAATGTGTGGGGGATATTACTGATTTAATCCCTATTAAATTCTGCAGGAATTTTCCTTATGGGAAACCTTTACAAACTTCCCCTCTGTTAAAACTGTTCTTGCTCCTTGACAAGATCGTCCATACTACCCATTTATGACTCTATAGCGAAAGAAACTTAAAACTACCACAAAGGAACTAAATTACAGGAAAAACACGTTTCTTCAGCTTCTCACTCTAGAGGTACAGCTAATTATAGGAAAAGTATGAATTTATGGTTAAAATCAGCAAGTGTCCCTTTCAACCCTTTACTAACTGAAGCTCCAATACTTCAAGTCATTCTATGTGCGATTGAATTAAAGCTGTTGTATGTGTTCAGATCCTTGCGTACACAGCATCCCATGAAGTAAAGGACACTGTGCATAAGTCTAAGTGGAACAATACACAGTATTGAGGATCTACATTTTAACTAGAGTCCTTTATAAACAGATGCCATCCTCTTTTTTAGAGGTGAAAACACAAGTTTCTGTGCAGACCAGCAGTCAGCAACCTTTCAAGGCTATGGGCCAAACTGACTCAGGTCTGAAGTGATTGGGTGGGCAGATGATAGGACCCACTGCGGTCTCTGTTTTTTCTAGCGGCCCAAGCACCCTGCTGCCGAATGCCACTAAAGCCCCATATCCGCAGGGTGGATCAAATGGCTTTGACAGCTGGATCTGGCCTATGGGCTGTAGATTCCCGATCCCTGATGTAGACAGCTGTATCACAATTGTAATGCTGCAGCCACAAGAAGTAAAATTATCTGCTGTAAGAAAAGATTATCAAAGGGAAAATGAATTTTTGCCAGGAGAAGGGAAATAAAACTGCCATTCACAGACTCACTGTTAGTCTTTTTCAACTAATAACTGTAGCCAGTCATTAAGGAGACTTTTAAGCTATCTACAGACACAGGTTGTATCTGCAAACCTCTTGGAACAGCATCTGAGATGGCTCCTCAGAGATGGCCATGCACAATGGAGGAAGGACAGGCGGTCTTGAAAACCTCAGTGAACAAGTGGGCAGGCTCTTGTCATCTTGACATTTTAATGAGGCAAATGAGCACTGAAAGAACTAGCTCTTCCGTTAGGAAAGCAAGGGAGATCAATGTTTAAAAAAAATTTGGGTAATTTTACAACTTCTTAAATTTGTGGTAACTTCAGAGATGTTTAAGAGACAGTAGTTATTAACCCAACTTATTACTTAAGTCATAAAATGTACTTAGCATTCTACAGAATCTCATAGTCAATTAATATAACATGAAAATGAATCAACTCAAGCATCAAGAGAGACGAAACCTTGTTTTAAATGAAAATTTCAACTGCATCTACCCAAGGGTATAAAACATTGGGATCACCTAACACATTTCAATTGCACAGGCACAAATTCTCATTTCTATCTTGCATAGAACTTACCCAGGAAACAAATGAAAACTGTATCCGTGATTAAATTCTACAGCTGAAACTAAACCCAGTGGGCTCTTCACACTTTGAAGCTAATTCTTCCTGACTAAGGGCCAGAATTTCTGAAGTGATCAGTGTGCACTGCTGGGGCCAGATTTTCAAAACTGCTTAACTCCCAGTTCGACTTTAAAAAAAGCAGCTAGATTTTCAGTGATGTTCAGCACCCAGTTGTTCCCATTAGGAACGATGTTTGTGTCATGTATGCTGCTTGGGGCCAGATTTTTAAGGAAGTTATTAGGTGTCAAGCACTTCTGAACATCAGGGCCCTTATTCGAGTGCTAAAATGGGAACTGCTGGGTATCCAGGGAATTTGAAAGTCTGGCCCTGCATGTAGCTGATATGCCCCCTTTGCTGTCTGTCAAACTATAAGCTTTTGCTACTCTAATAAAATGAAGTACATATGTACGTAAAACAACATGACTTTTCTAGAAAGTCTGCATAGTTTTGGCATTGTTTGTCAAAGGGGACAAAAGTGTTTGCTGCATGTGAAAGCTGCTTGGAAAAGATGAAAATATATTACTGCCAATTTTGAAAAAAAAACCCTGGGCTTCTAATGTATAACTAATCTAACAATCTCTGGAAACTGTTTCTTTTGGAACACAGCAAGATTTATGATGAATGAAAATTAGGAAATTAATCTTATTGTGTTATTCCAAATTTAACTGGTTACACGTGAGGAAAAGTAACTAATACTAATGACTCCAAAAGTTATTTAAAAAAAAAAATCCCTTTTTAATGCTCAAAAAAATTGCCTCAGTGAAAAGGAAATAACTTGAATGACTAGTTAGAAAACAGGGTGAGCGAGGTACAATAGGTGCATAAAAAGTATTTAATAAATTCACAAATGGTCTTCTGAAATGCTTCATAAAAGTTATTCAACTGGGAAAATTCCTCATAAAAGCTGTTTAATTGGTTAATGTAAAGTATACCAAAGCACTTCACAGCCCATATATTTAAAATGTGTGGTCCTGTCATAAGAAACTATCTTCTTCCAATTAGCAAGGACAAGACCGACATTTATCCTGAAGTGTCTAACTTCCTACATCTGTAAATGTACAAATGTATAAATTATTTATAAATCATAATCAAGAAAGATACTGTAGAAGATAGCTACAACATCTGCACAGTAACAGCAACTGAATCCCCATTACTGTGCTATCACTGTCCTAATAAAACATTGGCTGCCTCTGCATAAAATTTAGAGTTGGATTAAGCTGATTTTACAATCCAAAAAAAAAAAGTTCCTTTATATCTCAAACCCTGGTATTTATAAACCTAAACTAACTGTACGCTCAAATTTCCATGCACAGTTGTGCAGTTTTCTAACTGCACTAATAGGGGGTAACTGTCTGCGCATCCCCAGGCAGGAAAGAAGACATTTAATACCAGACATCTATTGAGCACATCAGAGATACGCATACATTCCCGTGCATTATAATATGTAAGTGAGTCCTTTCCCAAAATACACAAAGCAAAAGAAAACAGTGCTGTAGATTAGAGGGTGGCAATGTTTTGCTGCCTCAGGCCAGAGCTTGTGGCCCAGCTCCTTGCTGCTCGCTGCAAATCTCGGCCCCCTTCCCTGAGAAGAGAACAGCAGGGAGGGCTGTTGAAGAAGGTACCGCAGAGGGGATGGACCACTCAGCGCAACTCCACATCACAGATCAGGTCGGGCCTCAACACGAGTTGGATCCTGCCCAGGGGCAGTATATAGGTTGCTGATTCCTGCAAATTATATGCTGATTTGAAGGAGCCTACTGAGTCGTGTAGAAAGGTATGCGATAGACAGAGACATGTTGTATTATACCTTACTGAAAAAGCAATTCTGGGGTTTCCTCTGCAATCATTTTCCTCTGTAGAGAACAGAAGGTCTGAAAATTAATTTATAAGGAGATACCCAATACTTCATACTGCTGTTTCCTCCCAATGGTACATAAAATTTAGTTCTCTCTCAATTTTACACACAGGCTTTGCTCTGAGTGCAAATCACTCTGTTGAATTCAATGCAGAACTGAATTCAGTGAAACTATTAATGTGCTTAAAAGTTAAAAATGAGCATAAGTACTTGCAACATTGGGTCTTGGACTTTGCAGACCATGAACAAAACTTGTTTGAGACTGTCCAAATCACTCCTGTTTTGTTGAGCTCCATGCCAATGTGTGGAGAGAAGACATGTCAGAAAAAGGACAAAAAGCCACAATTTACTGAGTTGAATAAGCAGCTGATAAAGCCTTGAACTGAGCAGAGGGACCTCTGTAATTTTTGTTTCTTTACACTTAGAAGCTCAAGCCAATACAGTGTCATCACAGTATTTTTGTGTCAACATTAAGTATATCATACTGTTTAAAATACATCATCATCAAATGTTATATATTTCTTCCCTCTCCTTAAAAGAGAAATCCCAAACAGCAGTAGTATGTGGTCTCACTTATATAATCTGAAACCCTATAATTTGCTCAGAAAGAAGTCAACCAGTTTCCCACCGACATCTCCATATGCATCTCATAGAGCTGTGAAATGTAGTGCTTTCAAGCCAAGCACAAAATATAAGACATTGTAGAATTTCAATTCATAAGATCCCAGCACACAAATACACTGAATTCTAAAGTATCTGAGGGCTCTGACATCATAATCCCACCACCGAATATAATCGTTAGTTTGACTGCTATAAAATTACCCCAGAAATTGTGCGATTTGCATCTTTTCTGAGTTTGGGAGATGACAATTTTACAAAAAACAACTATAGCAGAATAATATTTGTATGACATATTACTGGCATGCAATAATGTGCATACAGTATGGCAGTGGTTCTCAGACTTATTTCAGACTCAAGGCACCCCTCCATAACTTTTGTGAACAGAGTGGCATCCAATTTCAAAAACTAATTTATATACTCTAGTGCATACCTCCTGGCAGAGGGGCCAGGTAGTGGGGTAGGGGATTGTCCAGGCAGGGGCAAGCCCAAGCCTGCGCTTATCTGCTTACATCCTCACACCTTGCTTTTTACCAGGGATCCAGGTTTTCCATTTGCTGCTGAAAAACGTGGATTTTCTCCTTTAAAGGTATTTTTAAACAGAGAAATCCAGGATCCATGCCTATCACTTCACAGTGTAAGGTACCCTTCAAAGGATCTGGCAGTTCTCAAGGGTACACCTACACACTGGCTGGGAATCACTGCTATATGGCATACTGCTACCTTACAGGCATATAATAATGTGCGTGCCATCCATATTAATATTTTGTGTTTCACATTTAGGGGTTCGCAACACAAGCAAAAGTTGAAAAGTTTGGCAATAATTTCAAAAGTTGGCATTTTGAAATTATTGCCAACTATTTTGTTTATCATGGTTGCTATTCAACATACATGGTCTGGAAATGTATATCTTTACAGTTGCAGTTTGGCTTTTAAGAACTTTTGCAAACATCTCGTTTTTTAGTAACGTCTCATGGCGGTGGGAAGCTAAAAAGAGAAGAAGAGAAAACGACGGAAGGGACCCTGGAAACCTTGCCCGTCCCCAGAGAGGGATAGTTCCTTGGCAGAGGTAAGGCATAGTTAGTCTCCCACCTTCGTGTTCAGTGGGAAGATCTCGGCTATATGCCAACTTTATGGAAATGGGAGACTACTCCCTAGCTTGCTCCTGCAGCCATATGGCTGAAGGCAAGAGAAACTCGGAGGCATCTGAACCCCATAGCCCCGCACCTCATCTGCATATACATTTTTGGAGCATCCCAGGACTCATGATAAGAACACCTAGTCCAGTCATGAGTGGGGGCTAATTAGCTCTTGGATCCTTTGTATCTGAAGTGTACACACACACACACACACACACACACACACACACACACAAGCGCTGAGCTGTGGGGCCACCATGACTTGAAATGCTGTTGACTCTGGTGCGGCACAGCCCAATGAGCTATGTAGTAAATCATAAACCATTGGTTTTGAACTAATATCATGCAGCTTGTACTATATCTAAATAGATGCCAAAATGCTGCTCAAAAGTAAGTTTATGGAGTACGTGTGCTAAAACATGCAGTAGTTTAAAAAAAACACAGCATGCATCAGTTCTGAACGAACTAAGCATATAGATATTATGCACATTGCTCCAGCCATGTTTAATTTTAAGGTTATTGTTTACCAATTTGCTCCTCACTTCCATGTGCTCAAGAAGAGCAGTGTCTGTCAGAAAGGAGAAAAGAAAGGGACTGCCAGGGAAAAAAGCTAGGGGGAAGCTACCTGACCCCTAGATTTCTTTTCCCTGCTATAGCTGTGGGAGGGGAACAAATTCAAGGTAAACCTCCAATAATTAGATTCTATACCTGGAAAATTATAACCAATTTATAAATTTTCCATATATAGAATCTAGTTTCCATATATGGAATCCATATATAGAATCTTATAGAAATTTTCCATATACAGAATCTTATTGGAGGGTCATTTTGTAGTCTGGGCTGTCTTCTATTCAAGTAAATATGGTAGCCAGGTTTCACACTGATTAACTGGTTACTTCAGTATCTCACCTTAATTTTCATTTAATACCTTTTTGTATGTTATTATCCTTATTTCTGTTCATTTGTTTTAGCCCTGCCTTAAGCCATCTACTGTTGATCTTTTAGGAATGAGATGAAGCTGCACATCCCGCTTGCTCTTAAGATCAAGAAAATTCTTCAGTATGCTTCTATTAATTGGGCTGAATATAATGATATATGACAAGCAAAGAGTAAACCAAGAAAGCAAAGCTTCCTGCACAGGAACGGATGTATATTCACACCAGAACCCTACTGCCAGTGCCTGTGTAGCACAAACCCATGGTTATACCCTTTCAGTTGCACTAAGAGCTGTGGGATAACTAAGACCTGTGTTCAAGACAGCCCACACATTTACCAACCAATTGTTTTAGGTTCACCTAATTTTTCTTATAAAAATGTGCCCTTCAAATTTGAAATGCACAAATTTGTTTTGTTTAAAGTAAGTATGAAAAGAATAGAGTGAAATATTTTGATAGCAACCAGGCTGCCCTAGAGAAAGGCTGGGTTTGGAAAGAGGCCTATGGAAACCACCTTGCCGCAGCTGCTCTAGCACAGGCACCTACGTTGTGTGTTTAGCTCTGAAAGTTTGTGAAGGGTCATGGAGGTCACAGGCCCTATTTTTTTTCCTATGGCAGCTGCTGGTCAACACACTAGTATGGACAAACATACCCTTTCGCTGCTTGAAATCAGGGAGGGAAAACACATCTGCATGATGTTGCAGTGATAGAAGTGAGCTAAACCAGTGGTTCTCAACCTTTTTTGTACTACGACCCATTTGTAAACATTGATGGCCAGTCCTGACCCAGTGCCCCTCACTCCCAACCTGCTGCCTCCTGCCCCCAGGCCTGAACCCCCCCAGTATTTGGGGGAGAGGGTGGGTGTGGGGGGGTTAGGGCAGGTGTGGGGCATGGGGAGCCCCAAGCAGCCCCTTGCAGGCTGCTACTGCCAGCCTGCGAGAGAAAAGCCACCATTTCCCACATTTTTCTCCTTCAAAGAAGAATCCATTTTTAAAGTTTCTTGATCCATTTCTAAAGTTTGTTCGTGACCCTTTCATACATTCTTGGGACCCACTTTTAGGTTGTGGCCCATGGTTTGAGAAACACTGAGCTAAACTGCCTTAACTGGCCCCAGTTACACATGGTTAAAGTTGGAGCAGTTTTGCTGTACTTGTCTGACTATGGAAACATGCAGAAAACTGCAGCTTGTCTTGGTAGTCTTTGTTACCAGAACAACTGTTGTCTGTGTAGACCCCGACTAACTCCCATAATGGCCAGTGTATGTGGTGGACCCAGACTGACCAGAGAAAAAACCTTGTGGGGCAGATATTTGGGAGAGCCTTATCTCCCTCCTTCCTTCTGCAAAATGTCCTTCCCCTAAGAAGGCTTCTAGAAAATGTTACAGAGGATCTGTTTACAAACCATGCATTTTTCACAGGGGCATTCACAGGGAAAGAATTATTTTCCGCAGGAAGTTCAAGTACCAGGCATTCATACACCTATGTTGGCTCATTCAGTAACTTATCAGGCTTTCGTTTCCCTCCTCAGCTCCTTGTGGAACTGGAATCCAATGGCTCACTTCAAAAGACCATTTCCCTTGAGGCTAATGCTTTCTGATGTAAAGGGCCTGGGTGATAGTCTTGGTATTGAGCAAATCTATAGATAAAATGACGGGAGGGTTTTCCATTCTGACTGCTGCACATTCTCAAACATGCACTTCTGCATACACCATGCTAAGAAGGCTCAGAAGGCATTAGTGTGCATCAACAGAAGTGAAGGGAAGAAGGGATTCCCACCTGCTCAGAGATTTTGCAGGACCCAGGGTCTATGCTTTAGAGCAGAGCTTTCCAAACTTTTCATGTTGGTGACACACTTTTTAGACATGCATCATTTCACGACACAGTAATTCAGTTCCAGGGGAGGGGCAAAGGGAAGCAGACGTGAGTAAGGGAGCTCCGCGGTGCCCTTCCGCAAAATTTTCTGCATTTCGCGCGACACACCTACACACTGCCACCAACACACTAATGTGTCACGGCACACAGTTTGGAAAGCTCTGCTTTAGAGTATGCCTTGCACTGAAAAAGAAGAGGAACTAAAAGGTCCTGCTGTTCTGCATGGGTGCATCCAGGATTGCAGTCATGCAAGAGAAGCTTATTGCACATGTTCCACAATACCACTGAGCTTCCAGCAACTCCTGCTAGAGCTCTGCATGTGATCTCTGAGCTCACTGGTGCAGGGTCCCTGCTTTCAAGCAGCTCTGAAGCTTGTTGCTTTTCACTCTTTCAATTTCCCCATCCCACAATTCTACATCAGGGAAAGCAGGAGATGGGATGAACAGCAGCAGTGCAGAGCCTTAGGAGCTGCATGGAAGCAGGGACTGCACGTCGCTGCTGGCTGCTCTCCCTCTCCTTTCCCCCGCTGCTGAGCTGGGGAGAGGCAGGGGGGGGGAAG
>NW_005841863.1:4725210-4781251 GCF_000455745.1 Alligator sinensis
GTGGTAAGGAGGCCAGAGGGAAAAAACAAAAAGAAGCAGGGACTCTAGGTAGAGCCTGCGTCAACCAGCAGAGAGCTCTTAGAGCTTACAGCACATGTGGCGCTCCTAGCAGGAGCTGCAGTAACATGTGGAGCTGAGAGCTCACTGCACATGTGGCACAAAGCCAAGGGGGAGTGAGACCATGCTGCTGCACCATTCCTGGATCTATCCCTGCTGTTGTGTTAGCACCCCTTTACTCCTCTCCCTTTCATTGACAGCAATGCCTCCAGCTGCCCAGCCTAACTCTGTCCGCAGCTTGTAGCCATGTGTCTCTATTTCCACCTCTATCTCAGGCAATTTTTTTTCTTTCCTCCTCTCTATTTTCTTACTCCAACAATCTTCTCTTTCTCCCCACCAGCATGTTGCCTGGACCTAGCAAGCCACATTACAACTGTCACCCTAACTATGCTGTGCTCCTTTGTCCCTCCTTCCAGCTTGTTTTCTTTTTCAAGAGTACAGGTTTCCCTCGCTTTATGCGGGTTCTGTATGTACAAAAGTACTCTTATGCAATGACCCTTTTTATACCAAAAATCTGTTATATGCGAGGTAAATTCACTCTTATGCAATTGGTGTAGTGGAAGCCCACAGTCAGCTGCTTTGTGTGGTGCATTGTGGGAGTGATGCGCACCAAAATATAGTCTCCTGTGTGGATCTGTGCTCGTCACTTGTTGTCTGCGACACGTGTTTCTGTAGTTGCCGTCCCCATTATAGTAACATACACCCCCACCCTGTGCTTGCGTGTACTGTCTGCTGTTGGTGAGTACCAGAATTATCTTGTAAAAGTGGTAGAAATGGGTCTGGGGCTCAGTACAGTTGAAGTATCCCTAGCTATTACATTGTAAGGTGGGTTCCCTTTATGCAAATTCGAGTTATGTGCCATTTTCCAGGAACGCATGTACAGTATAAAGCGAGAAAACCTGTGTAAGTTTTGAGGCAGGAAATTACCTGATGTGTTTGTACACACACAGGCCAACCCATTGCAGATGCTACTCCTACATAAATAAATGGAGAAAATGGACCATCTAAAAACAAGAGAACACTAGCTTATTCAACTCATCCAAACATTATGAATAGTAAGAATCCCTGCCCGCTCACATCAGCATGCGTATGAGCAATTTGTTTATTAATTGACATAGTCATTTCATTTGAGAACACTGCATGGAAACCCACATCAGAAAATAAATAAATGCAGATCAGTTCATACACTGAAAAGATTCAAATGACTGTGACACTAAGATGCCTATTTCATTTTGAAGGGTTAAACTGCAAAGCAATCAGGAATGTACTAGCACTAACCTCTGGGTAGCCTCCAACATCATGCACATCAATTCCAAGTAGATGTCCAAGCCCGTGTGGCATAAATATTGCACCCAGATGAACCTTCACCATGTCATCTACATTGCCTTGCAGAATGCCAATTTTAGTCAGTTCCTCCAGATGGACTCTGTCAGCCAGACGGTGCATATCAGGCCAGGCGACCCCTTAGAGAGCAGAAACAAGTCGCTGAGTTAACTGTTGTTAACAGAGTTAAATGTTTTTTAAGAAAACATTCAGAAAAGAATAAGAAATATGTATATACCTACTGCCCTTTGCTCACTGAATAAACAAAACTGTGGACAGAGCATTCAAGCACAAAAATACTTCAAGTTGAAATGAACTTTACGTGGACATGAAAAAATGGCAGCCTGTGAACAAGAAAATGAGTGCAATATTCTGGAACCGAGACTTGAATAAAATAACCTTGTCTGTTGAAGTGTATGCATTTATGCACGAATGTTAATACGCCTGTGAGTTTTCAGAAGGACCATCTCTGGGTAACACACACCTACTCAACTTGCAATGCTGCATATAAAATATTAATATGCCTATCATTGCCTAATGGTGAACATGCCCAGTTAAGACATTCAAAACAGCTGCCACTTTTTCTATGTACGTACAAGATTTACAGCTTGTCCCTTTTTAGCAAAAATGTTTTCCAAAAATTAACGGTTCCCTTGTTCTTTTCCCCTGCAAATGGGCTGTGTAAATCTGAAGTCCTCCAGTACTAAAACAGTATTACAAAATACTGCTGGTAACTATAAATAGACTGCCAGGACACATTACATTTCTATTATTTTTGTATGCTGTACTGTTTGACAAACTACGGGGGGGGGGGGGGGGGGGGGCAAGGGTCTGAGTCATCATCAGGAAAGCAGCTGCAGAACTAAGACAACTAGGGCTAAGGTGCAGTAAAGAATATTTTCCTTGTTCAAATCTGGCACAATTATACACAAATCAGCAATGTTTAAGTCCAAAAAAACCCACCAACTTTTGTTTGCTTTACCTCTGTGGAACACAGCTTTGGGGTCTTGTTCACATTAATGTCATGTTATAATTACAGTAGCACTATTTGCTAAATGTACTGGAATTTCCAAGTGTGAAATACATCAGTCCCACAGCAGGGCTCCAATAAAGCTCAGGCTCATTGCACATCTCTAGAATAAAGGTCACAAGCAGAATACAGAGCAGTGGTGAACATGTCTGCAGCCATTGGATCGGTTCACTATTACAAACTGCTCAGACATGAATCAATACATCTCAAAGTTTCCAATGACATGAACTGCTCAGCTGATTCACTGACCCAACTTAGGTGACACACCAGCTTTTGTGATGAGTGCCTTGTTTTTAGACCTGTGTATGTAGGTAAAAATGCACCTTAAAACATGGCTGTATATTTGAATCTCTCCATTCACAACATGTTTCTGATTTTCTCTCTTTTAAAATGAATATTTTTCCAATAAGAATAAATACAATTAAATACAAGCATAAATACAATTAAAATTGCTTCTCTTTCTAGTGCTAACTTTAAATTACCAGTGTTTAAGATCTTTCTTCAGGAGTTGTGTTCTTTTGGGTGTGTTACACTGCAACGCTCAATTCTTTAAGTTGCTCTGGGGTTATTTCATGGTCACTTTATAACAGATTCCACTTCTATTCCATGCTAAACCGCACCACTGTTACCCTCAGATTAGCGCACGGGGTCTGTTTTTCTCTTTACATTGAAACTATAGGAGTATTGGCTTCCTATGTGTAACTCCCAATTTGGCTTCCATGCCAACCACTCAACTGAAACTACTCTTACCAAAGGTAAGACTAATGACTTCTCCTCAGCTAAAATCCTAGGACAAACAAACACTTCAGTCTTCTGTCCTCCTCAACTCTAACTGCTGCCTAAAATGATCCACTGTGTTCATTTTTTGAAATCATTTGGCCCCTTGGCTCCCATGTCTCTGTCCTCTCTTGGCTCTCCTCCTATGCCTTTTATTGCTCATTCAGTTTGCCCTTCAGTGGTCCCTACTCATCCACCCTACAAAGAGCTCCGTGCTTGGTCCCTTTCCCTTCTTCTGCTTTAACTGTGGATAATTTCATACACACATTCAGCTGCCATCTCCATACAGACAGTGTATTGATCTACCTTCTATTCCAGATCCATTTCCCCCTGCCCAAACTAAAATGGCAGGCCCGTTTTTCTCTGACATCCAGTCATTAGCTAAAGCTCAACAAGACTAAAACAGACTACTTAAATCTTTCTGTTCCCATCTCTCCTCTTGTTCATTATTGATGAGAATGTCTCACTCAATCAAATTCATAGCTTAGGAGTTGTATTTGACTTGGACCCAGATTCAAGCCTTCTTGAAAGTCTAGGTCTAAGTCCCCCAGATTTCTTGCAGTCCTGCAGTGCATCCTTGCCCTCCATCCATAATGCTGAAACTGTAATCTAGTCTCTTGTTATCTCATGTCTCTTACTTCAGTGTTTCTAAGGCCTTGACAACTGAAATCTCAACTCATTCATATTGATTCATAAAGCTGTTTGACTGCTTTGACCTTATCAGTCCCTCTTCGTACCTCTCCTCTACCTCCCCCTTCTCTATCACATCAAATGTGCTATATAACCTACACCCCTATACTTACCCTCACTTTCAAGGTGCCACACAGCCTGGTCCCTGCCTGATGGGTATAAGTTGACTAAATTTCTCACTTATAAAATATTTGATGTTAAGAAGCCATGATCTTGTGAAAACAAGGCAAGTAGAAATCTCTCTCATATAAGTGTACTAAATATCATGCAAACCTGAGTCCTAATCTCAGTTTCTTTCCTCAGCAGATATAACCTCTTAAATCAAGCTATGACTGTGTCTTGGTGAGGTGGCTAAGCAACTACAAGAATCAAAGTAACATCATTTCAAAGTGATACAGAAAGTTCTAGTGCTAATATGAAATGCGAAATAAAGTTTAATACAGTGAACCACCTTTATTTAAGCCAAATTAAAAAGTGTTTTTCTGTTTAGCTCCAAGTCCAAGCGTTTAGCTCCAAGTCGCATCTGAGCCTTATGAGATGCGTTCTGGACCCCCTTTTTTGGTGAGAATGAATTTCATTGTTTATTTCCCTTAGGAATTCTTGGTATTTTATGTTCATCCTTATTTCTCACAAGTATATACTCTTAATTTGTATTCCTGTAACTAGAGATGGAAGACAACCAAAGCTTCAAACCTGAATGCTCCTTAAAGAAAAGATAAAGTTGGATGGACACTGCAGCAGCCTTTGAGAGAGGCGCCAAAGCAATCATAGTATTCAGAACTGAGAGTGAAAAAACAAAAAAGAACGTGAACCATTCCTGACTGCCCCAACCAATTTTGTGTTAGTTTTGTCACATGAGAGAAACATTACAGATTCAGTTCTCTGAGTCATACTCTTATAGCTATAAACAGTACTTGCAAAGCACTGGATATAGGAAAATCTAAGTACTGCCAAAGGCACAGTTTTAAATGCTACATGCATAATTTTGCCAGCAGATAAGTAGTAAAATATAAATGTTCAAAAAACGTGAAGACGAGTGGGTTTGCTTGTTCACGTAGGCTCTATTTGCCATTATGGTGCTTGTCCTTTCTATTTTGTTTGATACACCTGAAGCCCCTGTTTGATGCTGTTGCCTGAAAAGTCATAATATAAAATCTATGTTTCATGTTGTAAAATATTTTAAATTATTTTAATAAAGTGGTTATTTTATCCATTAAATATCTATTTTCTTGAGAGACAGGAAAGTTTTAAGACCTTTGCTGTCTATTGCACAGCATAACCTATGCATGAATTACTGGCGTAGTAAGGTCAAATACTAGTATTTTTGAGCCAACGGGAGACACGACTAAGTAGAATGAACTTGCTGCTCTTGGATAAAAAAAATGCTGAAGTCACCGTCTTGCTAGATATGAACTGATTGTCATGCTGGAGATAAGCTTTGCTAATATGGTGCAAACAGATTTTTTTTAAACAGGAATTTGATAAAGGATAGTGGATCTATTTTTAAGTTCTTCTTAGCATTAATTTTGTTGAAACACCTGAGCATGCAGTCTACTCAAGGAAGAAGGCAAAAGTACAAATTCAAGCCTGAGAGAATAGAAATGCATGTATAAGTTTGTACTTCTAGATTATGATAAACACTGAAAACATGCATTCCACAAAGGCATGTGAATGCAGATATAACTGTTCAGTCAAAATAGGATTATATTTGTTTCTTTATAATATCATCATCTGTACAAATCTGGGCTTCTGAGTGACTAGCTAACATATGGGTCCTTACAATACTTTTTGTTAATGAGCAGATACACCTGAAGCCCCTGGCCTTCATGTACAGAAGCTGTCAACTCTTCCTGTTACATACGCACTCTTGCCTGTAACCTTTTTTCACATTACAGCGGTATGACAACAGGCTAGGGGAAGGGCCAGCAACCTACAGCCTGTGAAACCATTCAATCTGGCTAAGGAGCAGAGATCATTTCTGGCAGTGTGGGCTTTGCGTGCATTGTGCTGTGGCCAGGCAGTGGGCCACTTCACCCTTGCCACCTCATGGCTGGGCAATGGGAAAAGTGATGGCACTGGCGGCCGGAAATTAGTGCCAGCCCACTGTGGACCCAAGCTAGGTTATTCCAGCCTGCTTCTCAAAAATACTGCTGACCCTTCGTCTAGGGGAATGGACAGACATACATTTTAGCTGCTTTAAAAGTGGAGGGGAAATTGCTTCTTGGGAGCATTCATCAGGTGTTATGACCTCTGTATGACCTTGCAGTTATTCAAGCGAGTTAAATCACCCCAGTTTTGACCCTTTTTGAAGCAGAGATACAGTTGGAGCGGTTTTACTGCTCCTGTATTGCCACAGGATGATGCAGATGAAACAGCTGGAGATATATGCATCTCGCAACATTTAGAAAAGCAGGGAGACATCTACATTCTGCTCAGATAGATCCTGGGAAATTTTGAACTAAGAAATATCCCTAAATTAAAAATAAATAAAAGGTGCCTCTCCAATTTGCAGTAGCTGTGGAGCTCTCTAACTGCTTCTGTATGTGGCTCAGGGACATTCAGTCCAACTAGGTAAATACTCAGGTGTAACAAAACCCCAAAGGAGAACGAAAAACTTCTGGATAGAAAATCATTCACCAAAGCTATTTGATGTTCATGCAGCTCAATTGTTCTGATTAACTGTTGTCATGGTAGACAGCTTTCTGAAATGCTCTGAACTGCCAAACGTATAATTTTCTAAAGCAAAAAAACAAAGGCAGTGTTTTTTTAACTATATACAAGAAGAGCCTACCACAATACTTACACTTATTAGTGGAAATATAATAGTGAAATAACTGTTGATTATATTGCAATACTATGTTATATTAGCTTTACACTCACCAGTCACTCACTAAAACATTTAACTGATTTTTATTATTCAGAGCTATTATTTTTCAGCTGGTGAGAAGTATATAGTCATTGCCAACATGCTTTTTTGTGTAGAAAGATTAGTTCAATTATTATCTTTAAACCAATTTATAAGCTAATTATACCCCACTGACAGATTGGGTTTAAAAAGCTAGATTGGGTGTCCTTGGACTTTGAAAGCTAGTACCAAGAGAAGTCTGCACTCAGGAAAATCTGCTGATGATGTGTCTGCTCCATTCTTCATTTACTGCCAAACGAGATACTGCGTAATGCAGGTCAGTGAACCAATGACTGAGCTCCTCACTATAGTCCAGTTACCAAGGCTCATTAAATTCTGATTGGTTTGCTGCCATCCAGGATGTGCATTGGCAAGAGGCCAGGATAGAAAACACCTTTTTACAGTGAACCATGTTATCGTATTATGGTGAAACACGCAATAGAACTATAAAAGAGCTTTAAAGAGGCACACTGAATGGCATAATAATGACCAGACTGGTAACAGTGTGAGACAGGACATGAATAGAAAAAAAGATTTTTTGAGGCAGCTACTATGCTGACAGTATAACGCACTTGTATGCGAGTGAGTTAGAAGGTGTTTAAAAATGGCATAATCAGTAGAATTAACACATCTAACCCCTCCCCCAGTATAATATATTTTAAAAAAAAACAACTTATGGCAATAACCTGAAATTCAATATTGTGTTTAAATGTTATAGTGACAGGTGCAAATAGACAAAATAAATAGTCTGAGCTTTTTGAAAATTATTTATAATTCTCCATTTCCCAAACTCATTAGTAATCTTGTTATTCACTTGAATTTTGGAAAGCTTAAAGGAGGGATTCCCAAAGTGTGCCTGCAGGCCAAATACAGCCCGCAAGCCACTCTGATAAGGCCAACTATCCAAGACTGCCCCTTTGACCAGCCTTGAGGACCAAAACTTTGAGAACCGTGGTTTCAAAACATTATATGAAGAGGCCACTGACTTGGGGTGAAAAAAAATTGGGGGTCAGGGAAAGGAAAACATTGAATTTAATGCAACTGGAAATAAGATAAAATCCCTAACATTTCATGAGACATATTTTGCAAGTGACAGTTCTAAAAGGCAGGATCCCTGTTACTCTTCTTAAAGGAGGACCGCAGAAAAATACTACACTAGAGTTGTTCTTAAGCCACTGTTCCTTTACTTATCTGTTCATTCAAGTAATTTGAGGTTATTCCCAGATGCTTATAGCCTGGTATAACTTGTAATGAAGGTACAGTAGCACACACAAATAATTTGTGATTAGTGTTTGATGATTAGTCACTTCTTGCTGAAAAGCTTTCTCCACAGGACTCCAACAGCAATTTTTTTGGCTGCTAGTTATGCTATTTTGTAGTTATACTATGATAATCACTAAACCACAAATGGTTTAAGTTTTGGGAGGGTTTTTGCACAGTGCAACTGTCACAATACTTACAAAAATACTGTGGTAAAGTTATGCCAATTTCTCTCCAAACTGCATTAAGGCTGGGCAATATTTAATTTCTAAGCATATGCAAACAAAGGCAAAAGGTCCAACAGCCCAGTAGTGTCACTAAAATGCAGACAAACTATGCAATCCTGGTCTCGGTTAGGGAATCCTGGAACATGCCAAGACATGCCAGACACATAACAAACACAGCAGACATGAAAGCCAAAAGGTCCCTAAAAATGCTTGCCATATCCACTTTGAAAGTTTATACAGGATGATTATGCTCATTACAAGAAGGAAAACTGTCATAATCTAAATTTGTATAGCTCCCTCCTAGCCCGCCAGCAACTATTTTTATATTCAGTTTTCTAGCTAAGGAGTGCCATACTTGATCAGACCAAGGGTCCTCCTAGCCTAGTATCCTGTCTCCATCAGTGGTAGGAATGGATGCTGTACAGGGACAGCACTGAATCATATATCTGGAGTGATCTATTCCCTGTTCATTACCATCCCTGGTATCCATCATCACTGGCTTGGAGATACCAGAGGAAAAATCTCCTATTAAAACTATTAAACAAAATAGTTGATCTATCGTGCACAAATCTGTCTAGTCCCTTTTTGAACCTGGCTGTACTATCTGCCTCTACGGCCTCCTGTTAAAGTGAGTTCCAGAATTTAAATACTAAAAAAGAACTTTCTTCTGTTTTAAATCTTCTCTTCATTTTAGTGGGTGCCCTCTAATTTTACTATTTTGAAACTTGGTGAATAACAGTCCCTTAGTTACTTTGTCCATGCTCTCCACGAATTTTTAGTTATCTATTATATCTCCCCTCAGCTTTCTCCTTTCCATACTAAAGAACCCTCTTGGTATGGCAACTGCTCCATACTCCTGATCATTTTGGTTGTCCTTCTCTGTACTTTTTCTAATTCTACTACATCTTTTTTGCAATGTGGAGACTAGAACTGTACAGCGGCATGAAGGGATCTCCATTTTGTTTTCAATTCCCTTCTTAATGATATCCAATGTCTTATGGTCTTTTTGGTTGCCATTGCACATTGAGTGGATGTTTGTAGAGAACTTTTTACAATGACTTCAAATTCTCTTTGCTCAGTCATAATAGCTAGTTTGGAACCCAGCATTGTGGATGTATAGTCGAGGTTATTTATCCCCCCAAGTGCATTACTTTACACTTACTGACATTGAAGTTCATCTGCCAATTCTTTTGCCCACTCACTCACCTTGGTCAGATATTTCTGCAGCTCTTCTCTGTCAGATTGGGATTTGATTACCCAAAACAATTTAGTATCATCTGCAAGATTGGCTATTTCATCATGTATGCCATTTCCAGGTCAATAATGAAAATGTTGAACAAAACTGGGCCCAGGACAGGTCTCTGTGGGGCCCTACTTTTGACCTCCCTCTACGCTGAAAAGTGACCATTTAGATGTATCCTTTATTTCTTATCTTTTAACCACCTCTCATTCAAAAAATAAACCATCCCTCCAACCCTGTGGCAACTCAATTTTTTTTAAAGTCTTTGGTGAGGAACCTTGTCAAAAGCTTTTTGAAAATCCAAATAAATCACATCACATGGATCCCCCTTGGGTTCCCAGATGATAATAAATTACAATAATCACCTAAAAATCAGCAATAAATAGATATTTATATACTTAAACTTAAGCACATGAATTCGCTCAAGCATCATGTTGCTCTATCTATAGCATCATGTTGTTCTATCGACCTTAAAGACCAGAATGGCTTTTTTTCTGAAGCTCCCTGTTCTGTAGATTTGGTAACGCTTTGTGTTAGTTTTGTGCCTGATGCTGCAGCAGTCACTGTATATATGGGTCAACTTCGGTGTATTAGTTACATACAACAGAAAGAACAGTGCCCAGAGGGGTTTGCAGTGCAAGACTCGATCTGAAATCTTGCATTGCAACAGATTATTTCTTCCACTGAGGGACTGAAGGATCGGCTGAATTTGACAGAAAACACTGCTCTTTTCTTCCACCTCCTCATATAACCTAATTCTGGAAAATTAGGCTGTGTAATTAATGCCATTTTTACATCAGAACAATAGGACCTGTATTCATTCACAAACTTTTAATGATTTTAAAAATCCTTTAAATTACCCATTCACTATTTACTGTCACTTGCTCTGAAACCTTATAGCATCATCTGCCTCCTACTTCTCCAGCTCCCCTTCCTTGGCAAAGAGTTTATACTACTGAACAGTAATAATTGAAGTTACAATATCAGGCTCCAACACCTTTCATGGGTCACTCACAGAAAAAACTGGCACTTCTGGTGATCAGAGGGCTACTAGTTTAAGAATACTGTATTAATGCTATCCTACCAGCAGGGAGAGAGAGAGAGAGACAACTCACCAGGGAACAGACTATATCAGGGCTGTCCAACTTCTAAGTGGTCAGGGGATGCACACCACATGGACTGCACAAGTGGGGGCTGACAGCCCCATGAGGCCACAGACTGAAAGGCCCACCCCCCACCCCTTTCAACATGCCCCAGAACCCCACATCACCCTAATCGTCCCAGTCACAGGTTCCCCCACTGCATTGCACCTTTCAGGTACCCGGGGCCATGGGCTTCCCTAGTGCTATGGACTGAGTTGTGCTGTACTCCCCCCCGCCACTCCTTGGGCAGGGAAGGGGAAGTCAGAGGGGAAGGGAGCCCAGAAACCCTGGCTGGAAGCTGGTGGGCCACAATTTAACCTGAGGCAGCCTTGGACTATATATAGCTGCTTCTGTATGTGCCGTATTTACTTGAATATAGGATGACCCCCTCAATAATTAGATTCTGGATACAGAAAATTTATAATTTTGTTATAATTTTCCAGGTATAGAATTTAAGTGTTGGGGGGTTGTCTTGACTCCCTGCCCCACTGCTACAGCAGGGAAAGCAGTGGCTGGAAGGCGTTGGGTGGCCCCCTTCACCTCTGCTCACCCCCCCTTTCTCTCCCCTGCAGCCTTCCTGCTCCCCTGCCCCCTTCCACCTCACAGCCTCTGTCCCTCCCCCCACTCCCTACCTCTGCCCTCCTACTCCCCGCATTCTCTGCCTCTTCCCTACCAACTCCCCAGTCTCTGCCTCTTCCCCTCTTCCCCCGCAGACACTGCTCAGGCTGCTCTGTCCCAGAGCATAGTATATGGAAACTCATTCCTTGCCCAGCCATGCAGTGGTGTCAGTGCTACTGATTGGCGAGGAGGCAATGCAGCAGTGTGGATGCGGATGACTGGGCAGGCAGGGGTGGGAGTTTATGTGCTCCCTGATTGGGAGAGACACCAGCCCAAGCTCGAGCAAAGCTGCGAACCTGAGAACAAGGGGGAGGGAAGGGGGTGGGTGGCAGAAACTGCAGAGGAGAAGTGAGGGGAGGGAGCTGTAGTGTGTCTCACTCAGGCCCCAACCCTGACTCGGGGCCAGAGTCAGAGCTACTGCAGCCACCTGCACCTCCCCATGCAAATATAAGATGAGGGGTTTTTTCCTCCATGTTTATTGGGGGTGGAGGGAAACCTTGTCTTACATTCAAGTAAATATGCTATTGACAAAACGCACATTCCATGAGTTTTTAACCCAATAGCACAGTCCAACATAGGCAGATGTTGTCTTGTAATTTATTAGGATTCATAAATATCAGCACTAGTTATAATATGCCCTGAAGGCACTGATTCTTTAGGAGAATCAATACAAAATCCTCAATTTAAGTTGTTAATGTTCTAGGTCTAAGAAATATTCTCTTGTTTGAAATATCACAGCGGACTACCGTTTTGCACACCTTCACAAGGATATATGAAAATCTGATCTGGAATAATTCTGTATTGATAACACTATGACTTCCCAGCTCCTCTGCATGGCTATTGTCAAAAGATCCAATTTAGGGCATGAAAAAACTATGGTGGTTCTTTAAAAAAAAACTTATTTAAAATAATGTCCTTAAATAGCACAACTAAAACATGCTAGCATGCACATATAATGTGGTGCAATTCTGGACTATCCAAAATATAAGTTAATTAATATAATTAGGAAAAAATGTATCAAGTAGTGAATGAGAGAAACATTAATAAGCGTAATTTGGAGAGAATAGCATTTATGAATAAGGAGGTTTACTAACCTAGGATATTTTTTGTGAATATAATTTGTTCCTTTATAGCAGAGTACATACAATGATAAACATGGTTCCACAAGAAAATATATAGTATATAAATATAATAATGAACTCTTGTGAAATATAGAGCCTCGTGCTTCAGGAGAAGAGTTTAATAAGCAATCTTTGACCCTGCAATTGCCAAATTTGCACATTCCCCAGAGTGAATGTGGTCAAGTTAATAACATGGAGAAAAAGCCATCAATAATATAATATGCTACATCAAATTCTGTAACTATTAATGCCTGCTAACAAGTCCTTAAACTATTTAGATTAAGTCCTGGTCTTATTACTATCTATACTGATAGATATAATTCTCCACTCTTCTCCTTTTGGAGCATACTTGAATTAAAAACAGACAAGAAAAAAGGAAACCGCATTGACACGTCAAAATTATCAAGTTGATTTTTACAGTAAAAAGCATTTTCTATACAGCTTTGTATAACACAGGGCTTACTGTTCACAAGAGCACTTAACAGCCTCCAGAGGGCCATAGGAATCACATGCCCTACTATTCGGTCACAAAACCCAGGCGAGAATCCACGTCCAACAAATATGACCTACACCCTTTCAGTTCCTTATCTCCACTTCAGACCTGAGCTTCTAAGCAGGGAGGAAGCTAAGTGGACTAAGAAGGGGAAGTGATTGCAGGGAAAGGAAGGGGAGAGGTATTTTGTTGAGTCATTATTGAGAAAAATATTGCCTGGAATATGTGTGTCCTGCCAGTTAAACAGTTTTTAAAGAACTGCTTTCTTGAAATTAGTAGTACCAAGTGATTTCTGAATGTGTCAACAAGGCTCCAAGCATCTGCTCTAAAGCTTTCAGATAAGGGCACACTATAGCATGGACTGCTGCATGAAAGATGTGGTGAGACAGGAAAGAAGGGTGGGAGTGGAAGATAAAATTCTACTCAGTTGGGTACATGCTTGCCCCTACACATCTTCCCCTCCGGACAAGAAACTTTGCAGGAAGCCCAGCCTCCTCTAACACACTCTAGACAACCTGGAACCCAGGAAGGCAGTTGCAGAGATGAGCCAACCAGATACTCCCAGCCAGCTGGAACAGCTACAGCAATGACCAATGCACCACATGAACACGCTCTGGCTTCAAGGCTTTCCATCAGAGATCCTTTAGTGGGCAAACCCCCTCTGGGTGAAAGAACCTTTCATAAGTTTAGTTAATGAGATCCATATAGTTCCAACTGAGATCTCAAGGAGCCCTTTCCAACTGAATCTTTAAAAAAAGCTATCTAAAATGAGATAGTAAACATCCAACATGTGGAACTCCTTGCCACATCCAACACAATTGGGGTCCAAGATGAAGTAGAGCCACTGGACATTTTTTTAGAAAGGATACAGTGGGATTCTCCAGATGCCCCAGGCAGGCACTCCTGCGCACCCAGGATGGGCCCCTCAGGCCCTGGAAGCACCTTCCCAGCTTTCCCCTCTTAGAGAAATGCACCCCTGGGAATCTCCATGGTGTGTCCCTGTAAGCAGGGGACACACTACCCATTGTCCTGCCCACTGATCAACCTGGCACAACTAATCCACTTCATGTGGTGATGTCTATTTATAGCCTGTGTCTTAATCTCAGCTTCCCTTCATATCCACCTTTTCCTTCTACTTTGTTCTCCATCCAGCTTTGCCCATCTTAAGTAAACTCACCTTAAAATAATAAAAACTGAGATGACCTTTGATGTCATCACACTGATCACTCTTCTGCTCTGTTACACCCTTTACTTTTCCCCTATTTTCATTTTGTCTTTTTTGGTTGCAAGTTCTTCAGGGCAGAGACTGTCTACTACTTTGTGACTGTACGGAGCCTAGCACAAGGGAGCCCCATTCTTGTTCCATCTTTAGGCACTACTATAATACATAGGATTAATAATTAAAGTTGATTCGGGGCCTTCATGGGGTTACATATTTTGAATGCAGTGTTTTGCCTTCTGAAAGAATGAATGTGCCCACATTGTCTGTTCAGGAATTACACAGCAGTCATATTGCCTATGACAATTTGAAATGAAAAGATAATCCCTTTCAGCCATGAAAAAGGGCTCGAGAATCAAGTGAATGGACCTTCAGCTCTTGAGGTCACATGGAGCTTTCTTGAAAGATTATATAAGGTCAAAGTACTAAATAAATTCCCTGACCTAGAGTGAAAATCTCAGTACCTATTTTTTACTGAAGGTCTAATTGTGAGAGGCATTCCTTTCAAGACATTCCCCAACAGCAGCCATCATAAAAGAGTCAGACTTGCTGAGGAAGAGATATTCCCAAGTCCACTTGAATAGTTAAAAGGTGTCTCAGATAGACAATTTAGACTCAAAGGATAGGCATGCACCCCTAAATGTCAACTCCAACTTTCAAGAAGTCCAGACATGCAAATGCTATGCTGTAGCTCTGTAAAAACAATGTCATTTAGGAGAAAAGTTTTCACATTGCATGTAAAATGGCTTGGTGAACAACAACTTCTGAGCATATTTGGAACAATTTCATATTTCTCATATGTTATTGAAACAAACAACATCAATCAACAAATACTCCCAGCTGTCCAGCTGATGTCTGCCTGCAATTTCAGTTCACTGGGGACTTGGGATATAAAAGCTTGTTAAATTATATAAATGTAGAGATAGGGAATTGAATAGTTGCCAGGTTGGCCTTACTTAGCTTTTCCTTTTAGTTCAGTAGACAAAGAGGTCTTTTTTAAATTGGAATTTAGGAAAATGGACCTTTTTGAAAGAGGTGTTTCAGTCCCTTCAGGTAATACACTAACCGGGAAACTAAAATTTAGAGCTGGATGGAGATAAAAACAGCAGTCATTTTTTTTAAAATGCACAGATCTGAACATAAATGCTTGGGATGTTATACAAAGCAGTTTTTTTCCCCCACTGACCTTACTGCAGATTCAACATCAAAGTGATGACAATGGAAAGTATATTGTATATCCCATTACCTAGAACAATGGTTCTCAACCTCTTATAGACTCAAGACACCCTCTCATTAGAAGCTAGGCATCTCTCAGAAAATGCCAGCTCTTAGTTTTCACTATGAAAAAAATAAGAGCAATTCTTTTGTTGCCAAGAACTGACATAAAGGTTTCAATAGGTCAGAATGTTTTGAACACTGCAGATTCCTGTTCTAAATCTGGGCTTATCTTGTGAATTTGTGTAGGTGTTTGCATACTTCACAGTGATAGTCCTTAAAAGGATCTTATAGCACCACAGAGTGCCGTGCCAACTTGGTTGAGAATCACTGATCTAGAACAGGTGTGCTCAACCTCTGGCCTGCGGGCCAAATGCAGGTCATGGTGTCATTACAACTGGCGCACAGGGCTCCCTATAGGTCTAGATATTTAGCAGCGGGGGAGCAGTGGCCATTAATATGACCACCCTCGCCCTTGCCAAATATCTAAAACCCAATCCCTGTGCTGCCGGTTGCAGCCAAACTATACCCCCTTCCCCTGCAGGGCCAGGCCACATGCCCCCTTCTCCTCCCACTTCTGGATCTTGCCCCCTTCCCTCTCTGTGGGGCTGGGTTGGGACCTGGCCATGTTCTCTTCCCTCTCCATAAGGCCAGGTTGAGCCAGGCCATGTCCTCTTCCCCACAGGGGACAGGCCAGTCCCAACACAGCCCTGCAGGGCAGGGTTTAGCTCCTTTTTTCTGCAGGGCTGTGTTGGGACTGGCCTGTCCCCTGGCACCCTTTGTGTGGCCAAATGGTGCCTGCTGTGCCCATCCCAGACACCAGATCAGGTCTATACTAGCTGGATCTGGCCAGCAAACAGATCAAGCTCTGCCAATCTGGCCCGCTGGGGAAAAAATATTGAGCACCACTGATCTAGAACATTAATCCTAAGGTCTTAAGTTGGAAGACAGGAACTAAAAAAAAGCACCACTCTCTCAAATGAATAAAATATTTAAAACACTGCGATGTTCCTAGCACAGCATCCTTGTGAACTGGGATTTAGCTTGTAGTTGTGGATTCTTTAACATCTTCCAAAATATTCAATATAATGATCTAAAGCAGAGCTTCACCAACCATCTGAAAGGCTGCAGGTGCAATCATTTACCATACCCTTGTAAAACATATTACAGGTTTCCTTCACTTTATGCGGGTTCTGTATACGCGAATTCACTCTTATGCGATGACCCTTTTTATACCAAAAATGTGTTATATGCAAGGTAAATTCACTCTTATGCGATCAGTGTGATGGAAGCCTGCAGTCACTGGCTTTGTGCGGTGCACTGTGGGAGTGACGCGCACCAAAATATAGTCTCCTGTGTGGATCTGTGCTCTTCGCTCATTGTCTGCAACATGTGCTTGCTTCTGTAGTTGCCATCCCCATTATGATAGTGCCCTGTGCTTGTGTGTACTGTCTGCTGTCAGTGAGTACCAAAATTGCCTTGTAAAAAGTGATAGAAATGGGTCTGGGGGTCAGTACAGTAGAGGTCTTGGAACATATCTCTATTTGTTACATTGTAAAGTGGGTTTCCTTTATGAAAATTCAAGTTATGCGCTGTTTTCCAGGAACGCACGTACAGCATAAAGTGAGGGAAACCTGGATCCTATAGTAATTGGCCTATTACTACAATTGTGTCCACTATTGGAACAATGCCTAGCATCTGTACTGTATCCTTTTATAAAAGGATGCTAAAAGGCTATTCAAAGCTATCTAAATCCCACTTTATAGATAGGAAAACCAAAGCACATGGAAGGTAAGTAACTGACAAAATTCATCTAGCTTATCAATGGAAGACTAAAAGTACACTTAAGTACCCTGACACTAAGCAGCTTGTCAGATTTATATACCCAGATTTTTATTAGTAGTAATAGGTTACATTCTCATTTTTATCCCTCAGAATGTATTTCTTCAACAATGTGGGAGTTCTTTAATGGTGACAGAAGCAGAATCCTTTTGTGAAACTGTAATTATTTTACACAATTCTTTGAATATTTTTAGGTTAATGGGAAGGGGAAAACACGATGCAGGCCTCACTATTTAATAACATGCTCCATTCTCAAAAGTTCTGGCAAAGAATTTTACTGATTACTGACGCTTGGTGAATTCTTGCAGCAATATTTGTGGCTGAGATCCTTGATAAAGAACTCCAAATCCTGCAGAGTAAACCTTAGTTACAAATCTAAAATGTGAGAGAAGAACATGATGCGTATTTATGCAGAAAGTCAGCAAAAAGCGCTGATTCAACAAGTGCTGACCTTTAACCTTTTGATGTAAATGAAAAACAAACTATAAATTATAAATCTCCATCCTGACAGCTAGAGGCAGAAGCTACCACCTGGTGGGTGCATAAAAGATGTATAAAACATATATTCAAAGAATCATTGAAAATTAGGGTTGGAAGGGACCTCAACGTCATCTAGTCCAACCCCTTGCTCAAGGCAAGACCATGCCCAACTAGATAGGGCTTTGTCTTAACCAGGTCTTAAAAACCTCCAAGGATGGAGAGTCCACTACCTCTCTAGGTAAGCCATTCCAGTGCTTCACCACTAGGAAAAGTGCTAGTAAAAGTTTTTCCTAATATCCAACCTAAATTTCCATTGCTGCAACTTGAGACCATTGCTTCTTATTTTGTCATCTGCCAACACTGAAAACAGTCTAGCTCCATCCTTCTTTGAACCACCTTTCAGCTAGTTAAAGGCTGCTATTAAATCCCCGCCTCAGTCTTTTCATCCACAGACTAAATAAGGCCAGTTCCCTCAGCCACTTCTCATAAGTCATGTTCCCCAGCCCCTGGACCATTTGCATTGCCCTCCACTGGACTCCCTCCAGCTTGTCCACATCCTTTCTATAGCAGGGGGCCCAAAACTGGACACTACTCCAGATGTGGCCTGATATTGTAGGTGGATCTGGCACTTCAATGTATTGTTAAAGACTTTTGACACTTTCTGTTACAAAACTTGTTTTTAATTGCTTCTAACTGCTGTCCTGCAAGTATTTTACATGTCAGGAACTTACCCTGGGCTGTTCTTTTTTTTTTTTGGTGGAAAATATCAGCCATTAAAAAAAAAGTCATTTTGGCAACAAGGAGCTTTAATCACTCCATACTTTGGCATAGGAACTTAAAATCTGTCAGATGTGCTATGCGTGTCAGAATTGTTGCATGAACATCTCTTTCTGTCCCCCATCAAGATCTGGCCCAATTCAGACCAGTTACAAGCTTCTGAAACACTGCAGTCTGCACACTTTCTGTAGACACCTGATAAAGCTTTGCAGCTTAATTTCCCAAGATTCAGCCTGAACAGAATATTTTCTAACCAGCGCTGAACAGGTCTTTTTTTCTAATTGCTACTCTGCAGCTGCAGGCAGAGACAGGTCTGAGGCGAGGAAATGGAAGTGAAAGTAAAGTGACCATCAATCTCTTTTGTGCCCACCATGATGCCCTCCTGATGCCTAAGCAGTGTGGAGGAGGAAGCTATTCAAATATATACAAAACAAGGTGTGCTGGCCAAAAGGGACCTAGGGATGCCTGTACATGTGCAGGGACATTGCTCCGATGCTCTGTAATTACAGGGCGTCAATGCAGACTCAACTGAGTCTGCTGGAGTATGCTAATTAGCATGCATCTTGCATATGCAGCATCCCTGCGCTTCAAAATGGTGGTAGGGGCGCTTTAACTAAAGCTCATCAAATGATGTCCTAGGACATATGTGTGGACATTCTGTGGGGAGGGGAAGACTGGAGCTGAGAACCAGTGGAATGGGGGTGAGGGGAGATAAAGTCAGAGCCGAAGTGCAGCAGGAAACTGGTACTGGCTGGACAAATAGACTTGGACTGGTTTGGGAAGCCTGAGGACTGAAGACTAGAACTTGGCTAGAGGCAGAGAATGAGACTGGAATGAGAAGCTAAGCCAGGGAAGAAACAAGTCTATGACTCCAGAGCACAGTCAACTCCAAGTTTTCTGCATTTCACCATTTCTCTGCTGTCAGCATGCATCTGCAAACCCCACCAGCAAAGCATTTCATTCCCCTCTACTAGTGGTCTACACAAAGGATATCATCATACTGCCACTACCAGTTACTATGTTAGCTGAAGTGGCAAAGGTCCATGCAGTAGTCCAAAAGGTTCAAAATCTGCTTATGAATCTTGAGGGCATTTATTGGATGCTGCATGATGGAATATTTTTGTTCCAGTTTGTTTGTTTTTTTTAGTAATAAAAGAACAAAAAACTTAGACCATTCCTTTTCAACCCCTTCATCTCTCCCTCCGCCTTCCCCCATTAGGAGAATATTAGTATGGGTGCAAAGCCAAGGACTCAACAGTTTGGAAATACCAGAATTAACCTTGCTTTTGCAACCTTTATTTCTCCTCCTGTCCCGTCCCGTCCCTCTTCCCCCCCCCGCCACCTTGTGTTTGCATCATCAGTCTTAACATGACTGCCATGGGTATTGTGTTTGCATAATCACTCTTTACATGACCCCCCTGTCTCCCTCTATATAAATGATGGACCATCTCTGGGGAGCAATCAGATCTGAACAGGGAAGTATGTTGTTTGTTAGACTACTGCTTCATGTGTGGCAGAAGCTGTAAGGAGTGGAGTGAATGAAAGAGGGGACTGCAGAAAGTAGGAACAGTTTCACAGTCAAACTACTCAAGTGCTGCCATAAGAAGTAGAATCTATCCCTGGTTTTGCAGGGATACGGGGCAACTGCCCAGGACTGCATCTGATAAGCTGATGCAGCAGAGTCACATGCAGACCTGGGTGGATGCCCTGATCCCCAGCAGGAACCTACCAGCAGCATCCACAGCTGATGCTGGCGTGTGCCCGGTGCTGTTTATGGCATGCAGGCTGGGAGCTGGTGTAAGCTATGGCTACACGCTATAGGTACGGGATGGTTTAAGTGGCGAGATAGAGGAGGAGCAGAAGCACGAGAGAGACGGAGAGAAATGGCTCTGACCATGATGAGCGGTGGTGACTGGCGTTGGGAAAAAGTGGGACCTGGCAGCAGACTCATTCACCACTGCTGAGGCCTTTTGGAGCTGCCCTGTAGCTCCTCCCTGCTGCTGCTGATGCCCCACAGGCCCAGGATGACACTACTAGCAGTGGTAGCAGTGGGGAGGAGCCACAGGGAAGCCCCAGCACAGACTCCAGCCAGCCACAGCCAGAATAGGTCCCAGCAGCAGTGAGTGTGCCAGCCACCAGGTCCTGCTTTCTCCTGGCACCCAGCACTGGCTGCCGCTGGTCATCTGGGGGGCCGGGAGTGGGGGAGGCTGCCTCTCCCTCCCTCTCCCCAAACCTGAACCATCCCACACCTACAGCATGTCCCCTTGGCTTACATCAGTTCCCACCCTGCATGGTGGAAGCAGCACCAGACAGGCACCAGCATCAACTGTGGACGCAGTCAGCAGATTCCCACTGGGGATCGTGGTGTCTGCCTGAGACTCTCCTCAGGGTAGAAGTGTGGCCCGAAGTAGTGCTGGTGGCGGCAGGGGCCTCAGATGAGCTGCCTGTGCTGAAGCTGCTGCCCAGGCCCATGCCATCTCTCCGCCCACCTGCAGCCCCATCCCACATCGCGAGGTTTGGTGAGTGGGGATGGTACTGACCAGCCCGCAAAAGCTCTCCAAAATTCCCCATGTGGGCCATAGGCCCAATCAATTGCCCGCTCCTGAAAAAGACTGTGATATTGTTATTAAATTCTACCATAAAACAAATGCACCAAGGAGAAAAATTAAGGGTGCACCTAATATTTGCAATCTTACCATTCTTCTTGTATGTAATATGAAGATTTATTTTCAAATCTCTGTATTTTGAATGAATAGCTAATAATACACCAAATAGACTGTAAATGTTAGTATTTTATACATCTATCATCCTATTTTATTTCTATGAAAATAATGAATTTATACTGGATGGTTTTAAAGCATTAAATATAAAATAAGTAGAAAAGGCTACGTTGGTAGTTTTTTAAAGCTGTTCTATTTTGGTGGATTAAATATAATAGAAACAAATTAAAGCAAAACACTGGAAATTTTTTATCAGCTTTCAAAACTGATCTTCTCGGGAACTGTATTTGAAGGCCAAAGTTTTAAAAGAAAATTCCTAACTATAAAAATTCTGGCTATACCATTTTATGATGCCAGCTTCCTTCACCAAAGTGCACTGTCCTTGACTGGTATTCCTACCTTTCTAAAGAGGGTTAATAAAGTCGCATTTGACCTGATTTATTAAGAATTATTAATTGGCCCTAATTCTCCAGCTGGACAGAAAGAAAAAGGAGACTCCAAGTTTTGTTATACACGTGCAAATTATTTTCTGGAACATGCTACTTCCAAAAAAAGAAAAGTAACTGAGATAAGGCAAAGCAGGCATTACTAAGAGTCTTGACTGACAATTTTGCCCTTCTGTTTTCTAACAGGTAAAGCTAAAATGCTTATTTTTTTTAGGCTGTGAGAAGAGATAGCATTTGAGAGGTACCACATTTCTTCTCTCTTCCTGTGACAGCAATACGTTCCCCTAGGATCAAATTGTGATATTTTGGTCAATGAGAATTTTTGTAGTCAAGCACAGCCCAGTGACAGTGTGGGGGCCTCAGTTTGGCTCTCAGAAAGCAATTATCTCCTCTTTTTTTAACAACAGTAACAATAAACCTGTGCAGAAAGATTTACCGCAAACAGAAAAGCACAGAAGTACTTTGGGGCCCTAACTGAGTCACAAGATGACACTTCCTATTCTAGCGTCGAAGTTCTGTTCACAAAAACAGTGTCTTGAGAAATACCAGACCATACCAATTTCAGCTCATTTACTTAACTATAGGTGAGATGGCACATGATTAGAATACTGTAAAACAAACAAAAATGATCTAAAGCTCACAGAGCTGGCAGTACACTTCTCAGAAGGTAGCCTTCTCTCCCCCTGATTTCTGCATATTTCCATTTACCTTGTACAGTTTCATTTAAAAATATGATCAAACAGTTATCAGTGTTTCCACTGAAATCAGTGGAGAGCAATTGAAAAGGAATTGCTGGGGGATCAAAATTGACTTATTTGACAAAGTTGTGAAAATTGCAGTATTGTTAAAAAAATTACAGAAAGTATTGCATCTTCTTTTCCTTACCCTATACTTAAAAGAGGTTAAAATTGTTTGTTTGGCAAATTAGAAATGCCAATAACCATGTAGTCATGTTTGATAAATTATTCAAAGAATTTGAAAAAGACAGAGTAGTTCCGGAGCTGCAAAGGACACAGAATGCATTAACTATATACATCTGCTTAATGTTATCCACACACTGGAAGATTCTGGACATTGATACCCACACTTCCCGTGATCACAGCTGTGGGTACAAAAGGTCTGCACTTTAATATGCTGGCACACATTCACTACAAAATCTAAAACCTGCCATCGACCCATGCATTCAACGTGCTCAGTGTGCTCTCTCTCTGTTATTCCCAGCTCAAAAACATAGAATGCATGTCTGTATCACACCTCTAACCAGAGGAGGATAATGGAAGCAATATGATCTTTTCAGTATGAACACTGATGATGTGAACTCAAACATTTCATTAACATTATTCAGATTTATTTTGAAAGCTTGCTAGCAGCCAAGGCAACTTCCCAAGCCTAGCTGTATACCCTTTTTGCTATTGTTTTCAGAAATCTTTAACTTATGCTACTATTTGTTAAAGTAAAAAGTACTATTAGAGGCTGTCTACTGAGTTCAAAGACTGTATCATTATTAAAATGGCAAACACCAAGGCCTCATAGTCAAATAATCTTGGGATTGAAGGTTCCACTCCAAGCTATCTGGGGGTACAGTGCTGATGCTAGCTTGTATGACAAGGAAATTGCATGTGTTCTAACTAGAAGTCTGAAAAGCTTGCACATTCAAGATTTGATGGCTAGAAGCTACTAAGGTAAATTTAAAGGACAAATGTACCACGTATTAAGTACATTTTCTACAAAACTGATCTATTACTCATACCAAGAAATACTAAAGTACCTTCACCAATAAAATACTCAAGGTCACCACAGTAGTTAGTTTTAAAAACATTAATTTGCTGCACTGAATAAAACAGAATGACAGAAAAAGACGACAGTCATTGCAATGTTCTTTCTGTTATTACTTCATACAGCTACTTTATGAAAAACATGCAGCTGACTTGATGAACTGGCTTGCAAATAATAAAGGACATATTGCACAGTATCCAGTAGCATGCTTCTTAATGCTTTTTAAAGTTAATTAGGAGTCCTTCTAATATGCACACATCATTGCACTTGCTTGTTCAAAGTTTTCCACTTAATTCATGAATAAAGAGGAAATATTTGGAATAAGCTTAAATATGGAATCAAAACTGTATTACCTGATTCTAGAGTCTGTAATTACAACTAAACCCCACCTGAGAACGTTGCCAATATAAAAACTGGCATAACTAACACCTCAAATGGACTTGAAAAAAAACCTCACAACTTATTAATACTATAGTAGTTTCTCAGTCTTATTTTCTGACAATACTTGTACAAATGAATTGTGTGTGTGTGCAGGCAATTATGTCTATGTTCCACTAGGAGCCATTTCAGCTTGCAAATAGAACTCATCATAACGGTTTTAGTTTGATGAAATGTACTTGTTGACCATGTTCTTGCTCCTTCCAACAATTTCTTATGTTCAAGTGTAATTGTTTTGACAACTTGAATGCTGCCATTAAGCTTGTCATTTTTTGTTGACTTGTACTAATCTTTTACCTGGTCTGACTGCTTTCATGACAGCCCGAGAAGACTTTAGCACTGCTTCATAGATGGCCCTCTGGTCAGGAGTGAACTTTCCATTTGCTGGGAATGTGCAGGTAATGTCAGAACCATAACAGTAATATTCTCCACCCATGTCAAATAAGCTGAAAAGTAAGGAAAGAAACATGAAGACTGAAATCCAGGGAAGCAGTAGATCCAACAAACAAACATCTTTTTAGCTTCTTGATTTTGATCAGGTCCATACTGGCAGGAGGCCAAAATCACTACTATCAACAAAGCACTGTATTGTGACTTTATTGACATGAGCTGCAGTTGCTCAATATTTCTTCATAAATGGGTATTTGCAACCAACCCATTTCTACAGAAAACCTATTTCTAAAGAAAGAAAAAGCTCCCAGAAAATCCTGACTGATGCAGCAGCAGAAGGGCAAAAAAAATTCCTTCCCGGCCAGATGTGGCAGCCAGCGAAGCCCACAATTATGGGAACCACCTATAGTAAATCACAGGTATAGCTGTGTCTAGATCATTCCTGATCAATGCTTATCCAACCACTTCTAGAAAATCTCCAAATATGAAGATATACTGCCAAAGATGTAATGTGTCACGGTCAGACATCTCCCCTGATTCAGACCTTCAGACTGTTCCTATGCAACGATTACTATCTTAAAAATTATGAATTTTAGGATTTCTAGATGTTCTGGTCTAATGTTACTGAATTATCTTTCACTGAAGTTTCATAGTCAATTCACAGAGTAAAAGCAGAGCTTTTTGGCTGTTTAAAAAATGGAATTGTTTAATTAATATTTTTAATATGCAAGCCCAAATTTTTATTATATGCCTTGAGTCTACATTCTTCACACTGAGGGTGAATTACGGATCAAACTGAAGTCAACCAAAATATTCCTACTGATTTCAATAGAGCTAAGAATTCATCTAGTAATCACCAGTATGTTATATTTAGCTTTGGCTCCCCCCAAAAATCGGGATCATCATACTAACTTCCTTTGATAAATTAGCTCCTCAGATGTTAAAGGTTTAGATATTAAATTATCCAAGATACTAACATTCCTTTAGGATATACTTATCCAATATCACTAAACTAATCCTCCCTCTCCCTCTTAAATACAGAAAGCTGCTATAATAAAATTAAGATAGTACCAATGCATATAAGTTGGGGGTGGGAGGGGAATCATTTCAAATTTCACAGTCTACAAAACCAGTCAGTCACACTTGAATACCAGGAGAGAAGAAATAGACTGCAAGGGAAAGACATTATATACCGATTTCCACAGATGAAAGAAACCAATGCACCAGCTTGAGCTAGGTTTCAGTAATATAATTATAGTTGAAATTAGTATTTTTCATTACTCAATAACAATTCTCCTTTCAATATCTATTCTGAAGCTCTTATGAATATGACCAACTACGCATTTGGGTTTATAATTTTAGAAGACAACAATTGTGATATCCTGGAAGTCAAAATGAGTCTTGCCACTTATGAAAAACACCATAAATTAATAAGTCCAAATGCAAAGAGTTTTGCCCTTTGAGTCTTTATGATGTATAAAAAAGATTCCAATTAAAAGTTTTTTTCCCTGATAGTTTTTGATATTTAAAATTTCACGTCTTATTTGCAGTTTCAGATAATGGTACCCAAATGGAAGGCCCCAGAAATAAGTGGGAGCTCAGCTATTAGTGAGTAAACAGGAAGGGACAAGAAAAGCTCTTAAAAAAGATCTTTCCTACTAAATGCTTGACAGGCATTTGAGTAAAGTAAGCTTTAACAACAACAAAAGCACATTACTTTCAATAGGCTAACCAAAAAAAATAATAATAATCAATTGCTCAGTTTTATTACTTTTATCATAATCCACTTGCCTGGGTTTGTTTGTTTGTTTGTTTTTTTAAGAATGAGCAAGTAGGACTATATGAACAAACATATGTTTGGGCCCTCTTTATGTATCTTAAGCTAAAGAGCAAAGGACTCATTTATTTTTTCTTTAAGTCCCCTCTAAACACTGAAGCAGAAGCAATAACCCAAATCCCTATATCAAATCTTTAGAATCATGCCTGTGAGATAAGTTGCCCATATTCCATGCCATAAAGCACCTTAGGGCTCCACTGATTAACATAATACTCCAATTAATTAATGAATTCTTATTGAACATGAATACAATGTGTTGGCAATTATAATTAAAAAAAAAAAAAATAACAATAGTGCCCAAGCAGATCAAGACCTGTTTGATAGGATCTATGAACACACACACACACACACACACACTATTCCTCAAAGACAAAGTCCCTTGAGAAAAATACTATCTATCTCACCCTGCATCTGACACTTGCTTTGTGAGGATAAACCTGTATATCCATATGTCCATACAGGCAGGGTCCCATGGAAATTAATGTGGCTTTTCTTGGACCCAAAGGGTTACCCATGTGGAGCTGCTTACAGGGTCTTATGAAATGTTCTAAGACATGTTTTATTTTTACTGCTCTTTAGGGAAACTTTGCAGAGCTAAATCATGGCCCCTGCTGTTGCAGCTGCTATTCCTGTCCCCTCTGCTAAGCTCAGCTGGAATGGGTCCCCTGCATCAGTCTGGGACAGCGGCAGCAGTGGGGGAGAGACCGAGGCGGGGGAGAGAACGAGAGGGAAGAGAACATGCTGCTGAGAAGGGACAGGTGCCAGGGGGGAGGGGGTGGGGAATGGGATTCTTAACTTATTTGGGATTTTTTTATTTTATTTTTTTATAAAGTCCCCACTGCTGTTTTCAGATGGTCACAAAATCTTGAATCCGCCCATGTTTAAGAATACAGACTGCAATGTTATAAACAGAAAAATATTTCTTGAAAAATTAGAAAACCACACAAGAGACAAGAGAGACAAGAAGTCGGTCCCACACATTATAGTTAAATGGGCTTTTCTAAATACCAAAACCTGCCATTATTACAGATGTAGCAAAACCAAACTGAAAGATTACCACTTCACCTCAACAGTGGTGAAGTCTGGCTCACAGTTCAGGCTCATTTCTACTGGACAGAACAGCTTCTACATAAAAGTCCTACCAGATGGGTTGAAGGGGAGACTCTGGTTAACATGGTTTCCCTCACTGTTTCTCTAGATTTCTGCATTTGCTTGTGATTTATTCTACTTACGTCTAAGGCTGTTGACAGACGTTAAAATAAAGATGCCATGGAATCTGATGCATGATCCTAACAATTGCACTTCCTGCCATGCCACACGTGCATGGCAGGAAGTGTGATGGTGGGATCTTGCATCAGGACCCATTGTGCTCCATATTGCAGAAGCAAGGGGAGCCTGGGATGGGGGCTCCCAGTGGAGGGAGTGCATGGAGCCCTTGGCTCCAATGCATACCCGAGGCTGGAGGGGGCTGTCAGCTGATTGGGACTCCCAGCTGGGACAGCACAGTGAGCCAAGGGCTCCATGCACTCCCTTGGCAGGTAGCCTGATCAGCTGCCTTAGGCTCCCAGCCAGGGAGGCATGCAGGACTCAAGGGCTCCAATGTGCTTCCCTGGCTGGGACACCAGCCAACCAGAGCTCTCAACCTCTGAAGCACAGAAGTTTCATTTAAGGTGTGACAGGAACCAGCCAGAAAGTTGTTATACATATTTTGTGTAATAACTTTGTGGCTTATTCCCTATTTTATTACACCATTAAATTGAATGAACATGTGGCCAGGTTACTACTTAAGATGTGATTAACCAGTTAATTACTGAAGTATAACATCAGTGAGGGGCCTAATAAATGATAACAATATAATTTAATATATTTTTAGCCACTTAAACTCTTACAAAACTTTATAGATCTCCTTCCTCAAAAAGTTAAAAACATTTGAGTACTTACATAGTCACGTTCTAAAGTCTAAGGTTAATCTTCACTTTGTTTGTGGAAACAAGGCTGCCCTGATGCAGCTTAATTACAGTTACAAGATATTCCATAATTTCCCCCACAGACTAAAAGGTTCAATTAAAGGCACTTATGATTTAAATACAGAATATAATCAAAGTAACCAAAAACATAAGGCTAGCTGTTTTTAATATTACTGGTTTTCCTAAGCCTATTAAAAAGTCACAGCCAGCATAAAATACTAATAAAGAAGTTTGGATTTTGATAATGATAGGGTTACTCTGGGACTGATTAATGGAACCTCACGAGGTAAAAGGTACACTGGGATAAAAGGTAAATATCAGGTAATACAATTTGCATAGGTTGGATGACCTCTTATAAGTGGAATGTCTTCCAGAGACTAGGTATTCTTAGGGCAAGAAGATCATCCACACTAGATAGTTCCGTGAAAACATATTCACAGTAAATTATACATCTGGGAATTACTTCTGCTTTTATGGGGGACAGATGGTATTTATCCATCAGTTAATGCTGAATGGCCAGGGGGCCTCCTGAGCCATGGGAAACAATCTGAAATATCATCTCTGTTGTAGGAAATTAACCTAAGTCTGAAAAGATCCTGGTTTTATAACTTCTTTTGCCAGGTTAAATAAATGGCCAAATATATTTCTTCCAGGTATAAATGCATTTGTGAATTACAGTTCTTCTCTAAAGCCACTGAAAAGCGATTCTAGAAACAAGCTCCTCAAATTAATTTCACCTACTATTACTCAAATTCAACATTAGGTGCCAACGGAGAAAATAGGAGGCATATTTTTAAGGCACATCCACAAGTTTGTATATAGCTGCACATATGATAAATGCAAGTACCAGGATCGTGTGTAATTGACTACTTACTAATATTTATACAGTTACCAAGTATAACTGCATAAAACATTTTATGTACAAGTGTATGCCTACGATATTTAGCCCTACAAGGGATCCTAAGATCTACAGTCCACTCTATAAAGATCATTTCATGTACAGTAACATACCAAAAATCCCTAAAAGCTGAATTTTCACTCAAGAGAAATATCCACTGCACAATTCTATAAATGATACACTTTGCTTATTAAACAAATGAGTTATGCCAAATGAACATTTTTCTGCTTCTTTTCAATAAGTCTAAATAGTCAAAAAAGGATCAATGGGTCAGACAACAGTTATCACATGCAAAGCTTCCAATTTTTCTTCCTTTAAAACAAAAATAGGTTTGCTTGTACCTGGTTTACATCTGTCCAGGCAAATGTGGCTAAGGTTGCCCATGATGGTTAAGGGCTTGCAGGCCAAGCCCTATGAGGAGAGACTAGGGCACCTGACCTCTTCAGCCTCCGCAAGAGAAGGTTGAGAGGCGACCTTGTGGCTGCCTATAAGTTCATCATGGGGGCACAGAAGGGAATTGGTGAGGCTTTACTTACCAAGGCGCCCCTGGGGGTTACAAGAAATAATGGCCATAAGCTAGCAGAGAGCAGATTTAGACTGGACATTAGGAAGAACTTCTTCACAGTTAGAGTGGCCAGGGTCTGGAAGGCTCCCAAGGGAGGTGGTGCGCTCCCTTACGCGGGGGTCATCTAAGCCCAGCCCTCTTTCCTGCCTATGCAGGGGGTCGGACTCGATGATCTATTGAGGTCCCTTCCGACCCTAACATCTATGAATCTATGATCACCACCAAACACACATTTAGTACGAGTCTTCAATGGGCAGTTCAGTCAGAAAAGTGATTGTTACTCATTAGAATAGGCAAAGAGGTTTGTGGGTGACATCTTTTACTGGACCAGCTGCATGGTTGGGGTAAAGTTAGACATCTTTTCGAAAGCAAGGCAGTCTTCATCAGGTCCGCCATGTCTTGCATTCACAAGTTTGTCCGGCTTTATCCCAACGATGCAGCTGGTCCAATAAAAGAAATCACCAACAAAAATTCTTGCCTCTTGCATAATCCCTGGACAATCATAGCTACATCACTCCAACAGTACCAAACTACCGAGTAGAGTATGCATGATTGAGTGCCTGGTTGATTAACTGATTTGACTGAAATCTTTGCCTGCTGAGGTTCCTCTGAAGAAATTACAGCTAACCTTGCTTGGCATGACACTTTAGAAAGGATAAGCAATGAACACCCTACCTGACCTTCTCTGGGGTGAAATCATGCGGTATGCAATGGTAGCTCATGGTCACTGGGTTCAAGTTCCAATGTTGGTTTTGCCTTCTTACTATTCCCTATTAGTTTTTGGCCAGATGGTTTTTAAATTATTCCTTTCAGAAATAATAAGCAATAGAAGCCAAATACAAGACTTTTGGGAAGCAAGGACAAAGTCACCAACTTACACAAACTCCACTGTTTAATTTTCAGAACTCCCCATGCTGGTGCTAGTTCTCTATTCATGTACTTTATAATCTCCCTGCCCTCACACATTGCAAAATAATGTCAACATTATTAACTAAATCTGGACAATGCAAAGTATGAGAAAAATCAGATAACCTTTCAGGTGCTTTACTGACAGACTGAATTGGTATGTATCAGCAATATAATGTTAGCCAATAAGGTCAAACAGAAGGTAGACTACCTTCTACATCTGTTTTACCAGTAACCTTCAAAAATCATTAAGAACATTTCACTTTTCATTGACAAAAAATCCTGACATCACAATTTAAAATTAATTTGAACATGAACAGTAAGTCCAAAAGCAGCATGCAAATGGATTGTGTCAAACTCTGCAAGAATGACATGTAGGAAGGAACTAACAGATCTTCTCTTCTATGAAATCTTTCAGTCATTCAGTAGAAGTTTAGAAGGTCCTAGGCACAACTGAGAAGCACTAATCTAAGCTCTCCACATTCTATGTAGGTACATATTCTGTTCAGGGGAAAAAACATTCAAAGAACATCTTAGTAAGTCCTGTTGTCTTTGAAGGGAATTTTGGGCCCTATGTCATTTATATGACGGAAAATTATCTTCGTTACTTACTATGGAATTAACAATGACTACTTGGTTCATTAGGCTCAGTGAACTGAAAAGATGAACAAAGACATAGCCCTTACGACTTTCTCAGCATACTTTTACAAGGGTACATTCAGAATTATATTTTTGCTTTCAGATCCCGACAAAATATGCAGTGGTTTGATACTGCACTTATATTGATTCTGAATCTTTGATTCTGAGGACTGCAGAGCACTTGGCATTAGTTTATATATGTAAGCTATAAAATGTAAATGGCCAGCATTCTTTTATCTACACAGACTGCCAGAGATATTTATTGAATGAAAGCAACATCTTCTTCTAAACAAATGTGTTAGGTTTATAGGCGCTCTGACATTTTGATTGTAAAAATCATTTTAATCTGCCATGCAATGAAGCCAGCTGTGGCAGAAATGGGATATTATAAAGTGAAGCAATGTCATCTTTAGTTGAAGTATCATAACAATTCTTATGATTTGTTAACAACCAAACACAAGCCAGCAACTGACCTATCCATGAGATGAGGTCTCCTAGGCTTCTGTCTAAAAAGGTTAGGTCAAATTTTACTTCAAAGAGTTACTGCAGAAAAACAATCACCTTACTGAGAAACCGACTTTATTTGAGTTGGATGGCCTCAAGTTCCATGCAAGAACAAATTATTGTTGTTTACTGTAGTGTTAAAACTAAAGAGCCAACACAGCTACAAAGCGCAGATGGATTTTATTCTAGTTAAACATCAATTAAACCTTGTTCGGACCCACTGAAGACCATGCACTGCTTGGACAAAATCTTACCCAGACTGTAATTGGTGAGAAAGCACAGGCTAGAAACATAAGTTGCTACCCACACCCCGGGATGGCTGGGTTTGCAGGAATGGCCCTTGTTGTACAACTGTATGGTCAGAGTACTGCTGCACTTCAGCAATCTACACCTGGTTAAAACAAAACCTCAGGGACCATTAATAGTTAATACAATTTAGAGCAGAGATATTGTCGCACAAGAGGACAAACTGACTTCAGGCTGGTCTTAGGACTGGTGACATAATGGCTTCTCTCTCCTTGTACAAAATGCAGCTCATTCACAGTTGAGGATTGTGCAAACTATTACAGTAACAGTTCTAGTTATAACAGTTATACCAACCGAACCACTGGCTTTATTGCCTGAATGTTTTCAAGTGAAAGCAACATCAAGAATTAAAGAACTGGTTATCAGTCCATCCACCAATTAGCACCTACCCCGCCTGTTTTCTTAGATACATTAAAACTAAACAGTGGTGTTTGGAAGAAAGGTATGTAAAACAGTCCCTAAAAGAATATGAGGTGGAGTTGCAGTATGACTGCCATAAGCTAGAGAATACAGAGTTAAATGTGACATACTCTATTTCATTCAGTAGAATCCTGAGTGGCTGGAAAATATTGATAAAGAAGTAACACTAGTAAGATAACATCCCAAACCACAAAAAAGAATTAAAGTAGCCGAGGGTAAAGTCCCACATAGCTCGATAAGGTTTTCCGGGCCAGACGCTCCACTTTGACCAGCGTCTGCTTAGTGAAGCAGAGAACACAAGCTGCCAAAGAGCCAGGATACCGAAGAAGAGAAGATTGTATGTGACCCCAATGGGGAAGGTTCAGGAGAGCACAGAAATGGTAGGTGGTAACCAGCTTCCCCAGCCATGCAGCTCCTAACTGTGCGACTGAAACTTTAGTTCTGTGAAAGGAATGGAGAAAGTGTGGTTTCGTGGAGCAGGAGCAGCATCGCTTGTGGGTTGTGGAGAGAGGTGTCAAAAGCAGCAGGTACCAAGGCAATCTCTTAAAGTTCCCCCTATTTCCAATATGGCTACAGAATACAGAAGTTCCTCCTTTCTTCCACAACTATTTGAATAAAATACAAGTTTTGGAAATTCAGTTTCATTTCATGAAGCGTGAATTCAAAGCCCCACTCTGGTCACCACTTCAGAGTGTTGGAAGCTAAGAATAATGTCACTAGTCGCTGCTTTACTCTGGTCATTCTTTTTCACACCTAACATGTGAAAGTTTGTACTTGGTACAGTATTTACCTGGCTTTGAATGTTTCTCTGTTATAGACCTATCAGAAAATAAAAGCTTGTGATTTAAAAAAAATAAAAACCAATATTAAAATGAAATAACTCTCCTGTTTACCATGTCTGGTAGAGCTGCAGTGGTCACATGCTGCAGGTCCTAACTTTGCAGCCACCTTGGTAAGCTTACTGCACCCAACTTCTGGTGTGGAGCCCAGGCATCTTGCACAGCTGAAGCTTTGTAGGGTAATAGGGCAGCTCTACAGACAACATGCCGTGGGGTGGGAGTTACTGCTGGTGTCTCTAGTTGCTGGTGACAGAGTGTGGCCACGGTAGTGGCATGAGAAGCTGCAGGAGGCGGAGTGCCAGTGTTCTCTCTTGCACCTGACTGCACTAAGGCTGAATTCCTGACATTTCTAACTCTCCATTTTGAAATGGCAAACTCCTGAGCTCCACTGCTGTGACTGACCGACTGGCATAGCATGAGCATGTCCAGCAGCAGCAGATAGAAAAGCAAGAGACCAAGAAGAAACCTGGCTGTCTCTCCATCAAACTGAGGTATCACCCCATTGATTCTGATCCAATGATAACACTAGAAAATTACTGTACAAAGTGAAAGATTCACTGACTGCTCTGAAACACCCGCTTTGCATTTAACTCATAGTAGGCACCTATACAAGGAATCTATTTCCAGATATACTGCACACTCCCAGTTCCTTCTAAGTTGCATACATTCAGTACCATGTTTATTCAGTACAATAGGTCAGCCTGTTTTCTTTAGTGCTAAAGTCTAAATTTGGGGTGTCTAACTTTCAGCATTTAAGTTTGCACATTTTGGCCTGTGTGTCTACGTGGGCTGTGCAACTACTGGTGATCGCAGAAGTGGGTGAAACGGCAGACCTTTGATTATTGATTTTTACTGTAAATACTATCAAACCCTCATAAATATGCAGAAGGTCAGTACTTCCAACTTGTGCCATGGGTAGAAGTGAGCCAGTGTCAGACTACTCATAAAGCAATACTTCATTTTTGACACGTCTCATGATTGTTCTTGGCTTTGAAACAGGCAATCCCAGAGTTACTTAATTCTGTCAGCTTCCAAATAAATCTGTTAAGCAGAAACTACTATATACTACATATACATATATGCTGCAAGATGACAAATCAAGTTACCAGTCTTTCTGCAGATGGGGCTAAATGAGCAAGCCAAGCATGTACTAATCAATGCAGTAGTCAGTAATTTAGAACAATAGGGCTGAACATTCATGAGCCAAAAGTGCTATCTGGCCAGCCAGAGGAGAGTGCATTGTTGCCTATTGGGAAACAGAGACTAATCTTCATGGCAGCACCTCAAGATAAAAATATCTGCCTGCAACTGAATACCACTGAAAATGGGCAATGTTTCTTTCAGAGAGCCATTTAACCCTAGCCCAAAGTGTGGGGCAGGGTGGAAGACTGCAGCTTTACAAACTGCACTTGGGCTGCAGGTGATGGGCGATTCTGTCAGCCATGATAGGACTCCCAACCCTGCCCTGTGTAGCGATTGGTATTTGGGGTAGGATGTGCAAGGGAAAAGCTAGAGACTCTATGCACCTTCCCTCTGAATTGTGTACCTGATTAACTGCCAGGCAAAATCTGCACCTAGATTTATACTCTGCCATATCTGTGCGCTTCAAAACTACTGTTGGTTAAAATTTCTGACACCAAACTAGGAAACACAGTAAGCAGTGAGCTATTTCAAAGAATATTTTGCACATAATTTGAACACATTTGTATTAATCAAGAGGAACATTTATTTTTTTGAGCATTTAAAATATTTTAAAATAATTGTTTTATTTAGTAGGATGAGGCCTCAGACACCTTCCCAATAGCATCAGGTCTCTACTATGTGTGCAACTCTTTTCTTACTTAGAGTAAAAATAAATATGAAAGATTCTATAAAAATGCAGGAAAAAAATAATTAAACAAGGGAAAAGAACTAAACAAATTAACCTGATATGGCTAGAAGACAATTACATTAAAACAGGAAAAGTAAAAAAAAAAAAAAAAAGTTTCATTTAAAAAAAAACACAAACTTTTTATAGTAAAAGCACATTATTACTAGCGACCTTTGGTTTGGGTAGAATATGTGTACATTATAAGCAGTATTCAAATGCAGAAGGTGGATTATCCAGTATGAACAGAAAACTAGTTAAATCAAAGAAGGAAATAAATTCAATAGTTACGTGAAATAGTTTTTTTTTTAAATGTATATACAAATTGAGATGTTGTGGATTGATAAAATTAACGTAGTCCAGATGCTCTAATGAAAAACAACTCAACAATTTTAATAAAAAATGTAAACTTGTATTGCAGATTACATTAAACGATTTCAAGGAAAGAATTTTTAAAGAAACATAGCCTGCGCTTCTGTAAGCAAACTTATTTCTTCATATTACCTTCCAAAACACAACAGCAACTAGTAACAAAAATAGTTTCAAAAAGGTTAACAGTCCATCATATTTACTTATTTATTCAATAAATAAGCTTTTATACAAACTTCGAAATTCATAAAAGTGCACAAGGCCAAGTATACTTTGTTTGACTATATAATATTAGTAATCTTTTATCTCTGAAATTTTCAAGTTTGGGGATTTTACAGTTATCTTAAACTATTTTTAGACTATATACTTTGGTCTTTTAAAATAAACTCCATTAATGTCAAATAATGAAAGTTTTGGGGCAAAGTTATCTGATACAAAAGGATTGGTAGGATCTCACTTTCTAATACAACATTGCCCCCATCTGGACAAAATGATTTTGGTTTATAATGTGTGGCATTCATGTTGTAGCACTAAAAATACAAAGCAATACCACTTCTGAAAGAAGCTTTGAAAAACTAATGGCAATGTAACTTTACCTACCTCTTTAATATATCCATTTTTAAAGTTTATCTTTCTCCATTGGGATGAAAACCTGACAAGATACTCCCGCTGTTTTCCTTAAGCAAATGACAGTAGCTCAATCCTCCAAACAATATAGATGTGTTTTATCTTCACTTTCACTGACAGGGGAAGGATGGGTGTCTGTCTGTTCACAAATTGTAATACATTTATTTTGTGTAATTTTTAAAATAATCTGATGCACTATAAATTCAGTACATATGGGGTGCATCTAGACAAGCGTGCATGTACAGTCTGTGGCACTGCAAGCCACATATGCCACACATGCAGGTGCTCACTGCATTGCAAATTTGCAGCACAGCAGAGGGGTTTTTTTTGATACCAGGAGATCCTGGTGTCAAAAATCCCAGTCCTGAAAGAAGTGGGGTGGGACATATGGTGGCAGTGTGCACTACCCACAACCAGAGCCAGGTCAGCCAGAGTTACACTGGCTGCCAGCCAGGCTCTGTGCACCCAGATTGCCACTGTAGCTCCAGGAGTCCCCCAGGATCCCAGGTAAGGCTGCTGGGGCCAGCCTTGGTGCTGGGCCCAGCCTCTCCTACCCCACCCAGAGCATTTTTCCCTGCACCAACCCCATGTGCAGAGGCATGAGCCAAGGCAAAAAGCAGAGGCACAAATTTGTGCCACTGCTTTTTTCCCCCCACAGAAACAACATGCCCCTGCTCATGGGAATGCGGCTATTTAGGCAAAAATATTCTGGTATTGTTTTAATATTAGGAGCCTATAGTGTATCTTCTTATGTCTAAAAAGAATGTATGCCTAATTTACAAAGTTAACTGTACTCTGTTTAGAAGGATTCAGCTGGTATAAGCAAAAATGCATCAATTTTCATGATCTAATTTTTGCTATATTATTCAAGGTGTCTTAATATGGTCCCATATGTTTTACCAGGCATTTACAGAGATCCATTTAATTACATGAAGTGCAATGTTTCCTTTATTCATTCTACTCATCCTGCCAATTCTCTTATTTTACTGGCAAGCTCTATAGCAGAACTTTAAAAGTCATTAGTAAAAACCATAATTTCTGGATTGACAGTTGATGGAAATATTAGTGGGTAAATTAAGACAGGCATTTTTAAACAAAAAGCTATGAAAAACAAAAACACCAGAAATAAAGGGGGAAATGCAATTAAATTTAGAAAGGTATAAATGAAAGCTTTATTATGTATAAACATAGACAGATCCAGGACTTTAAAAAAGGGGAGTGTGGGAATAACTACCAGCACTTCAAGGGTGGCTGCACCCATACGTCTGAAGCCTCCCCTCCCCACCACATACTGGGAGAGGCAGGCCCTGCTGTGATAGCAGCAGCCGGGGACTGGTAGCAAGTAAGAATTTCCTCTCCCTGCTCAACAGCATGTCCCTTTGCCTACCCACCACTGCCAATGTCCCTAGCTGATCCAGGAACAGGGGGAGCTCCAGAGCCTGCTCTATTTCCACCTCTGGACCGTCCCGCTACCCAACGATTCCTGCTCCACTCTGGTTGGGGCTGCATAGAAGCTGCATGAGAAGCCAGGTTTGGGTAGGGACAGGGGCAGTGGTGGCAGCGGTAAGCAGGTTTTGCCTCCCTGAGTTTGCTCCTGGGTAGGCTGGGAACCAGGTAGGGAGGATGAACCTGCCTACTGCCTCTGTTGTCAAGGAGGGTAAGGTAGGGGATATGTTGCTGAGCACGGAGGGAAAGGAAGGGGGCAGAATTCTTGGCTGCTGCTTCCACGGTGTCATGTGAAACGGGGGTACTACCACACCACTGCACCCCTGCATAAAAGCATATTTATATGCAAAACACATGTGGAGTCTGGAGGCTTCACTTTGGTTCTGGTTGCAAAATGCTGCTAACACCAGCAAGGTAGAATCTGTCTGCATGCATCATCTATGGCAAGATTTTCTTCTAGAAGACAAACTGTTTTGGTGCCTTCTGATGCCAATAGTTTTCTGATGCTTTAAAAATAGTTTTCTGATGCTTTAAAAGTAAAACATTAATAAAACCATCATGAACAGAATGTTCCTGCTGTATATTCAGATTTAAATTAGCACAATAATTTCTTTTCTGCAGCACAAGATTGCTTTCCACACTGCTCCTATCTTCTACTACAATTTGACTAAATGAATAATTAGTATTAGGTTATATAAAGATGGCATATTTAAAATGTCTAAATAGATAGATAAATTATGCCAAGGATGTGTTTTCATGCTGGGATACTTAGGATAAAAACTGTTATTTGAGTTTATAGCATTAATAAAACTTCTGTATTTAGTGCTTAAATGCTGAAATCTAAATGCTATAAAGCCTTGATTATTTTACTGACATCAGTAAAAGGGCATGGAAGTAGCTGCTTAATGACGGCAATGAAGTGGTGTGACAGGACAGCAGCCTTCTTCATGAAAGATATTATAGCTCTTTCTAATACTTTCATTAAAATCAGTGAGCTGAACATTGAACACATTAAAAATGGTCAAATAAAAGGAAAAAATATCACCAGAAACTCCAACATTCCCCCATTTAAACTTTTAAAGTTAATTTTATTATTATAAATAATATATAGCCCTGGAGAGAATACAAGGTTAACATTTTCTCTCTCAGGTCTGCTGCACTTCATAAGTGGTTGATGCTGCACTCTCATTATTTATGATTTCACCTGAGTCCGCCTAATGAATTACACCCTTGGATTTACTCCAGGGCTGGCAAGCACCTTCTATATAACCCTCTTCAGTCATCTGTTTTGCAGTCAGAGCCTAGTCCCGGAGACCTCAAGCATACAAAACTCCAGCCAGCTTCCCTAGGAGTTAGCGTTCAGAAGGTATCCGCACGATTCCATTCATCAAAACACATGAAGCTAGACGGGGGAGTTGCAAATGTCTCTGGAGTCAAAAGCTAGAAAGATCATCGTGTTAATATTGTGAGCTATGGAATAGATTAAAAATGTTAAAAATATCAAACACTTGAAGCAGAATATATTATTTTTAGTATTCTATAAAGCAATCCTAAAAACGTTATCAAATGCTTAAGGCTAAAAATACCTAGCTTCCTAAATGCTGAAGTTGTGCTACGGCACATTTATCAACAGCAAATAAAAAGGACCTGCAGCTTAAACTGCAGACAGAGAACAGTGTCAAGAAACAACAGCTACATTCTCTTGGGTGGCACTGGGAGCAGGGAGGGGTTGAGGTATATTTTCTATATGCATGAAAAATGTGGACAAGCATTGGCATCACACTGTATATTAGAATTATAGGATCATTTTCCTATTTATCAAATGTGGCAGGAACCTAGCAGATCAATTTTTAAAAATCCCCAATGGATTCATAATAAAGCCTTTAGCAACTTGACAATAGCCGCAATCAACAAGAGCATGTTTTACTAAATACTATGCAACTAATTGAATGTGATGAACTGATTCTTTTGGATATTTCAAGTGAAAATGTGAAAGTTCACTCTTACAGTTTTAGATTCAAAAGGTTTGTTAAGCTCATGATGCCATCTGTGACTGTTGCCAGGCTACAGAGTCACATGGACAGGTGCCTATCCACATCATAGGGTGCAATGGAGAGAGAGAAAGGAAGAATGGAAAGCATGGGAGCACGGCATGGGAAATGAATATCTTGCTTGTTCTCAAATGGCAAAACAGGAGTCAGACTCTATCCTGTCCCATTGTTGCATGTTAAAGGGAATGTCCATATTGGCTAGGGACAGACATTCAAAAAGCCGGAGCCTAAATTGATTCAATCTTTACATTTAGTCTAACCTGCCTACACTGAACCAATTTGCAAGTGAATAAACATTCATGAAATGCAGGCATGTGCCTGCAGTGGCTCAGGCCGGGTGCCTGGGTGCGTTAGAGCGCACCCTCGGCTGCAGGGAAGTTGTGCTGGGGACCATGGCCATCCTAGCAGTAGCTCGAAGTGAACTAGCTGGGGGGGGAGTTTAGTTCCCCCCTCTGTCCCACTGGCATGGACATGAACAGGGGTCTGCCAGGCACTGTGGGACGGGTGCAGATAAATGACAGCTGGCATGGCCTCTGAGGCAGGGAGGGGGTTATTCTCCCCTGTACCCTGCCACACAGCTGGGGTCTGCCTGCCCTGGCTGCTGCAGGTCCCGCTCACTCCCTGCGCAGAGCAAGTGGCAGGATAAGCCCCCTCCTGCCCCCTCTGTCAGATGCCAGAGGGAACGGGAAATAACCCCTCTTTGCCCCCTCGTCTAAGGGGCCCAGCCAGCCAGCCTCCAGCTGGTCCCCCAACCCTGCCGCTGGAGCAGCTAAGGTGCAGGGCCCTGACGCGGCAGCAGCCCTGGTCTTGGTGTTCAGGGAGTGCAAGCTTCTTCCTGGTGGGGGGGAGGGGGGGGCCGCACCGCAAACCGGGGGTCAGAGCTGCCACAAACTGCATGGGGCGGGCAGCAGCACTGGGGCTCGGAGGGCACCATAGTTCCCCAAATCCCTCTAGCACCACTGCCATGTGCCCCATACAGTCTGCAGCAGATCTCCCCACCTGCAGCGTGGCCCCCCTGCTGGTAAAAAGCTCACGCTCTAGGGCACCATGACAAGGGCAGCAGCCCCCATCAGGGCCACTCTCTTCTCATCACTCCGGGGCGGTGCCAGAGGCCAGCCAGCATGGCCCCCTTAGGTGGGGGGCAGGGAAGGGGGTTATTCCCCCCTCTGCCCCTGGGGCACCACAGCGGGATCTGCTAGCCCCAACTGCCACCACTCACTCCCTGCAGGGAGGGAGCAGCAGAATAAGCCCCCTCCACCAGACACTGGAGGGAGGGGAGGATAACCCACCCTCCCTGGCCCCCAACTAAGGAGGCCATGCTGGCCAGCCTCTGGCCCAACCCTCACTGCAGCAAGGGGGAAGTGACCCTGATGGGGGCTGCAGCCCCTGTCATGGTGTCCTGGAGTGTGAGCCTCTTCCTGGAAGGGGGAGGGGAGACGCACTGCGGGTGGGGGCACACTGCAGGTGGGGGGAGCTGCCGTGGGCTGCACGGGGCGAGCGCTAGGGAGGCTTGGAGGTCAGTTCCCCTCTGAGCCCTGCACACCACCTGCTCAGCAGTCTGCAGCACCTCTGACCCCCGTTCACGGGCCCTCCGCCAGGAGGAGGCTTGCACTCCCCAGACACCAAAATAGGGGCTGCTACCTCACCAGGGTCCAGTGGCAGGGTCAGGGGCCCAACCAGAGGCTGACTGGCATGGCCCCTTAGGTGAGGGGGCAGGGAGGGAGGTTACTCCCCCCCTCCCTCTGCTGTCTGGTGTAGGGGGCAGGAAGGGGCTTATTCTGCCACTCCGTCCCTGCAGGGAGCAAGTGGTGGTGGTTGCGGCTATCAGATCCTGCTCTGGTCCCCTGGGGGCAGAGGGGGGAAATAACCCCCTTCCCTGACCCCTGCCTAAGGGTCAGGGGCCCAGCCAGAGGCCAGCCAGCATGGCTCCTTAGGCAAGGGGGCAGGGAGGGGGGTTACTCCCCCCTCCCTCCAGGGTCTGGTGTAGGGGGCATGAGGGGGCTTATCCCACCGCTTGCCCCAAGCAGGGAGTGAATGGCAGCTGTGGCAGATGGATCCCACTGCGGTCCCCTGGGGGCAGTCGGGATAGAAGGGAAAATAACCTCCCTCCCTGCGTCAGGGACCGTGCCGGTTGGCCTCTGGCCATGCCCTACCACTACAGCAGCAGGCGGGGAGCACCAGGCAGACCCCAGCTTGGGTCTGTGCTGGTGGGACAGGGAGGGGAGAATTATACCCCCTCCCTGGCCAGTTCACTCCAAGCTACCTGGCTAGCTACTGACACATCCCTGCTGCTGGAGACATGCAGGTCTGTGCTAGTGGAATGGGGGAAGGGAGGGGGGGGAGAGAGAGAGAGCGGGTGAAGGGCAGGGGATAGAGCAATAAACCTCTTCCCTGATCCAGTCTGGGGCCAGCCTCTGGCCAGGCCACTGCCCCGACTGTCCCTGCCCCAGCTAGGGAGCAGAGGGGCATGACCAGCCCTGCTCCACTGGAACAGAGAGCACAGCTTAGCCCAAAGAGCATTCTGGGGGACTCTGGTTTAACTTCAACCAGGAAGGGGTCTGAGACAGAAGTTGCATAAACCAGTTTGAGTTCAATCAGTTAAGTCTGATTCAACCAGGTTTATCTCAAACTGGTTTTGGTCATTTTGAAACAGGTTTATGTGCACTGAACTTAAGTTCTGTTACAGGTTTAAACCAGTTTCTGATCACTTAAACTGGTTTATGTGTAACGTCTGTCCCTAGCCATCAGGTCGCAGTATACTAGGCTCCCAGTAAGCAGAACATTTGGGGCCCAATGGATCTCTTCCTCACTATACTAGGTGCCACCACTGCCTTCCAAAAGTTGCTTCTTCCTTCACTCTAAACTTTCTATTTTTCCCCTCCCTCTTGCATCGTAGCCTTTTTTGCCAGTTGCCCCCTTTCCCCAAAACTGCCCAGTGTCCCAGGCTACAACATCAGTAAGACAAGAAAAAAAACATGCACAGGAGGATCAACATTCAGCAATTTGGGATTATTTGATGGAAAACACTAGCTTGTGAAAATGGAAATGTTTCACAGGAACACTTAGTGAAAAAGGTTTCTCTGCTGCGGGGTTGAATTTCTCATCAAAACTAGAGTGAGAGGAGAAAGGAAGAGAGGAGAGAAGGAGATTCACTTGAGAAGGGTCTTGAACCAGAGTTTCCCATATCCTTGGGGAGTATCCCAATTACTGTTTCATAGAGTCAATCTCTTTCTTTCCTTCCTTCCCTGGTCTAATGAATATTAAATTTAACTATTCATACAAAGTGTGTGCATGTGTAGGGAGGGATGGGGGAGAACCAAGAGAAGAGAGAAACTCACTCTAGAATATCCTGACTCCCTTGCTATTGGCTCTTTACACTGAATGTGGGAAGTTCTAGTCACTGGTGTGAATACTAAATTTGAATATGGGTCTCCTACACCTAAGGTGAGCACCCTGACCATCTGGGTTACAGGCTATTCTTAGGTGGGCTTGTTTTTTGCAAAAAACTTCAGAAGGTCTTGGGTTTATCTGGAATAGAGCAGGAAAAAATTGTGAAATTTACAGAATCGAAGAAGAGCTTTTGCCTAGCTCCAAGCCAGCTGCAAGTCCTTTTTGTACAATCATCTCTCTCAATCCTCCTTGCTCATGCCTTCCCTTTTTTACTTTCAAAATCATTACCCCAGCCTACCTACAAGCATAGCAGATATTTTATGACAAAGTAAATGCTGCAATATCCTGGCATAATGTAAAAAATTTTAGCCTTCAACTCAATTTCTATTCATGCTGCTGTGGGTTGAAGATGATTCAAGAAAATCAGTTTTTGTAGCTTAACTTGACTTTGTGTTATCACAGTGGATTGCATTTGTAATATATTGATTTGATAACATTTTGGGTATAAATATATATTTTAAAGTAAATTTTAAATGAAAAAGTACTGTAAGTATGATAGTGATTTGTGTGTAAAGTCAGCCTATTGGTTTGCTTGCATGACCTTTGTGACTCTATGAATAATATATGCTTGCTTTATGAAAATAGCTATTTCTGGCAGGCCATATTGATTTACTTGTTCACCATGTGGATGTTAATTTAAAATATATGAACATGTATATGGAATGCTGGTTTGCCGTAATAGTGATATTTACAGCTAATGTAATGTGCTGGTTTATAAATGAATGTATCAATCTATAAAGTATATAGATGTCTCTAAAAAATACAATACATTGATTGTATGTATGACTTCATATACTTTATGCAAACCTGCTACTGTGCTAATTTTATAAATCAGGAGAATCCAAAGAAGTAACACTGCAAACAGTTCTGGTTTCCCTCTAGAAAAGTCACACAACAAAACTTAATTTGTGTTTCCTTATGGTGCATCTGAATATATGTAAAAAGCATTAATCATGAACTGCATTTAAGAAAGAACGCATGTGCTTAGTTGTTATGCAGAACCCAAAGAATGGGTCCTCCAAATCAGGTTTTTCAGGATTCAGATGCTTCACTGACTTGCATGTTTACTTTAGTACTGTTTAGTATGTAATAAGATTGAACAGCTCATTTTTGTAACTTACACACAACTACAGTAATCAAATGATTTTTAAAAGGAAAAATCTACTGAAGAATATTTCATGCAAATCTTGCTTTTCTTTCCAAAGCGTACTTCAGATCTTGTAAGATTAATTTAACAAGCTATACACCAGTACCCATACACTGGCATTCCCACTTCTCTCCAACTAACAAGGAAGATGCCCTATCTTCCCCCTAAGCTCAAGTGTTATTTTGTAGGGCTTCCCAAACTTTTCCAACAGGGGGCTCCCAGTAGCCAATAAAAAAAATCTATGGGAGTCAGTCAATACAATTTAAAGCAATATTAGAGTAAAAATATTACACTCTTTGTATGTTTGAGGATTTTCACACTTGGAGTATGCACCATTTTCTATCTACCAGTCTACAAAAAAGGCCCATGACTGAAGCAGAACTATTGGTAAAAGTATTGCTCAGTGTTGTTTAACTCCTAAGGAAATAATTATTCCAAAATGAAAACTTACAAATTTGCAACAGCACACAGCAAGGCTCCCTGTGGCTATAAGAAGCTGTACTGTGATGAAGTAGGATAGCTTAAGAGTTTTTAAAGTGCTTCCTACAAAACTGCCCAATGGCCCTTGGGATGCATGCACATGTTTAAAAAATGATTTTTGTAGAGCTCTGTTAAACCGTCTCTGACAGCCTCCTGTTAGTGAGGATCTTCCACATCAAAACAACAGATTATACAGGGCACTACAGACTGACAACCTCTAGTCACAAAAGAAATATAAGAAGCATCAGGGAAGATCTCTATGAGAATTACTGACCTACCCATTACTCAAACCTCATTTACATATTGATTATGAAACATGATTAAGGTTGGATTTAGCTAACATGCATGAGCTACGGAGGCCTAAACTGGAAACTCCTCTTAATGAAGATGCAGAATAACACTTTGGTTAGGAGCATGAGTAACTGGCCAGTCTTCTCTTTAGGTGAGAACACAACCAGTTAACACTGAGCTTACAATGTTACACTGCAGCCAGCCTAAGGAAAAGGGAGTTTCAGTGAGGATTAGCTAACATGCATTAGCTACACCCAATCTAAACTTGAACAAATTTACTTCATAGCGAAGCAGCATTCACTCTCAGAAGGTAATTCAAACTGCAGACCAATCTTCGTGTCTCTGCTGAGACTGTTCCAACAGATCGCTAATTGTGGCAACTATAGCATGGGGTCATATTTTCCAAAGGGACCCCAGTCTTTTGGAATTATATTAAATTGATGGGTTTGTAAATCACTTAACTTCAGAAGATCCAGCGAATTCACCTGAATCTCAGGTCCACTGAAGAGAATGAAAATCTCTCTCTGGGTTTCAATGGACTTCAGACCAGCCTTTAGGAAGGTATTTTAGAAGTTCACCAAGCAGCCACAGAAGATGTGCAAGGGTCATAAACCAGGAGGCTCTGACTTAGAAATCTCAATGATATTTGCCCTGCTCTTTTAAAAATACTTTTAGCTGAATTATAAATGTAGGATGTGATAAAACATTTGGGAACTCTTCAGTAGCTGTTCTATGATTCTGTAAGGGCTGTACACTGTCATTTGGACAACACTGATATAATGGATTAGCTACTACAATATCATACTCGTATATCTTCCTTAATCCTATTAGCCCCTAAGACATGATAAACTTCTTGTATTATGCCATACCCTCTAATATGAGATGATGACAAACCAGAACTATGGAACAGCAATAAATTTTATGAATAGTATTAAATGGCTTTCATGCCAGACAAGGACAATACACAATATCATTTTTTTGTCTAATGCATGTTTAAATTTTTATATCCTGTTCATGAAGAAATTACCTACCTTGTTCATTCTGCTGCATCTGCAGAAGTGCCCACAATATTAGCCAAAGAGGCATATTTTTCATCTGAGACTCAATTCTCTTCTATAATAAATTTGTAGCTTATTTTTGGTAATATTAATTTGTTTTCCTTAACACCTTTGCAAACAACTGCAAAACTATACACCTGCACAACTTTTGCATATGCTGTAGGGAGCTATCTAATAGATGTTCCTCATGTAAGGCTCATATCTAACTCACTCAGAACTAATTATAGGTAAACTTCTCCTTGAGAATGTAATCCCTTGTCCTAGTTATGTACAGTGTAAAAGATATCTTTGTTAAAATCATGTACACACATCTTTTGTATTTTATAAAATTGCACCTTCTGATTTGCATCATTTACTAAGTGATTTTATTTGCACTGTGTATCTACAGAGCTGTCATTAAAGCAATGTCAGAATACTATTAGGTGTCCAAACATGATATACAAGATAAACCCAGAAATTTCACATAGGAATTCAGAGTGTTGAATTCTGCCCTGCTGTGGTCCTTCTGAGTTTCTTTGCAACAGGAGAACTGCTTTATTATGTTTCTCTAGTCAAAAAACCCGAGTGAAATCAAAGAGATGGTATTCTGAGTGGTGCCTGGAGTCTAAAAAGTTTGAGAACCACTGCATTAATGTATGTGAAAACTGGATACATTTGGGGAGCTGTGAAATTCTACAAGTGATTTCAACATGGCAATAAGCATAGTCTGAGAAGACATTTTAGAGAGGTTTTTACAAAGACTCCTTGAATCACTGAAGTGAGAATGGATTTACACCAGGGGTGACTTTGGCCTCCTAAAGAATTTTCACAAACATAACTCTAAATAAAATTCACCATCAGACTGGTACGACTGGATGCACAGCAGCAATTTCAGAAATCTAGGGTATGTTTCAATATGATTTAATGCTTAAATTCACCACAATGAAGTACAGCTATCAGCCTGAACTAACCTGCAGATCCAAAACCTCAGCCTCGAGATTCAGAATACAAACTAAGATCTAAATTTTGCAGATTGGCCTTTATCTCTGAAATGCTCCCAACCAAAACCCTAGACCTAATTATCTCTGAACAAGGTGTCTGAATACCGGATCTCCCCCATGCCTCCTCCCTCTCATGCCAAATCCCAGAACTTCTGGAGAAATAAAGAGCACCACACATAAGCAAAAACAGCTCATGTTTGACCTCCCACAGCTATAGACCAAAAATGTGAGCCTTAACCCTCACATGGCCATCTCTTTACTACTCAAACTAAAGAGATGTATACAATGCTGTAGGTGATCCTTATCGTTTCTTTGCTGCTAAAATAAACCCAATGCTTTACTTACCACAAATCACCATCTCCAATAGTCTTATCATTCGGAGCTCCAGCATGTCCATAGTGTAAAACAGATGAGTTTTCTCCACTGATATTAAAAACAAAGCACAATAGAATTAACAAACAGCCAAAATAAACATGAAGGGAGAGAAACGCAAGATACAGTTTCCTTTAAATATCATTAGAGTAATGAAATTTTAAGTACGTTGTGATCTACCTAAACTAATACAGAACTGGCCTTAGAAGCAGAACCCCAACTGTATACCTTGTGTCGCCCTCAGCTGAACTTAGCACATATGAAAATCGGAATAATCAGGGGCAAAATATGGCCTGGCAAATGACTGATCTGGCCCACCAATTGATTGCATCTGGCCCATGGCTGCCCCCGTGGTACTCCACATGGGGCTAAGCCCTACCTGCTCCCACCTGGGCAGGCCCACACCACACTCCTGCCCTCACCCACTAGACAGCACTGCCCTGGCCTCAGCCACAAGCACAGTTTCCTGGTGGGGCTGCTGCTGCTCAGATACTTCTCAGCTCTCATTGCCTTCAGCAGCTTCTCCTCCTGCTGTTCTGGGCAGCAGGTGATGTTGGGAAGCCATAGGGACACATGCCAGGAAGCAGATGCCCAGCTAGGCTGGGTGGGCAGGGGAGGGAGGGATGAGGGGTGCAAAGTTGCATCTTGGCAGCTCCTGGCCCAGTTTATAGGGCTCCAGCTCCAGGCTGCCTTCCATGCACTCTGCCCACCTGGTAAAATGAACAGCCACCTGCAGGCAGCAGAGTGGATGGTAAGTGATCGGGAGTTGGAGCTGAAGCCTCATGTGCTGTAACAGGAGCTGCCCAGCTGCAGTTTCCCCCTGCCTGGCTGGACTTCTGCTGCCTGGCACGCAGCAGAATATGGCTTCCCCACATTACCTGTTGCCTGGACTGGTGCAACAGGGGCAGGAGGAGGAAAGGCCAAGTACTACTCAGGTGGCTGCAACAGCATGTGACCAGGAAGCTGCGTGTACTGGCTAGGATGGTTCTGTCTGGCACGTGTGGATTGAGGTGCCCCAGGCAGACATGGAGCAGGGCTCAGGTCCCATGAGAAGCACCACAGGGGCAGCCATGGGCCAGATGGGAGGAGGGGGGCAACTGCACCTGTACTACCTGGGCGAGCTCTTCTCTGCCCCCACTGCTGGCTGGCTCCTGGGACTCGGTGTGTGGGCAGCCCCCCCTCCTCCCTGACATCCACACACACCACCTGCCCCCCCTGAACCCCTCCCACAATATGCAAGAGTAAGGCTTTATTTTGAGCTATTACCCAATTGCCTATATACACTACTCAAAAAAAAATAAATCAGGACAAAATTATTTTTTTAAATAAAATTTAAATGTGTTGTAGCAGTTGTTTGATTTTCAGTATATGATTTTTTTTAACCTATAATTTGTTAAAATCATATCTTCTGAGAGATTGTGCATGTGTGGCTTTCAACAACTCACCAAAACTCATTAAGTGGCCCTCCAGCTGAAATAACTGCCCACCCCTGATCTAGGCTGTATTGCATAATAAGCTTTTTGCAGTAGAAAGAATGTAATATAGCTTACACTACAGTTCTAGGTATGTTATGGTGATAACACAGTAGCCATTTTTCATCCTGGGCCCATTTATTTCCTCACAGAATTTCTTTAATTTTTAAATACATCTCCCTGCTCAAGGTTAAATGTTACATAGACATAAAACTAAGCATCTCTGCTTGGGTAAGGTTTGGCATATTTAATGACTTCCAAGGAGCTACTGGGCCTGGAAAAATGTAGATGTCCAAGTGAGGGGCTCCAGCTCACCTTCAGCATGGTTATGTATGAGCCTTAGTAGAACGAATACATTCCATGCTGTTACGGGAATATTTTCACAGTAGTAATACAGGGCATAACTGTCATTTTTTCAAAACTTTTTGTAAAATAAAAAGAAAGTCATCCTCCAACTGTGAGCAAACATTTTTATTCTGAAAACCAGACTAAATAAACTGCTGAATCACAAGGAGGCACAGAAGTCTCCAGAGGAGTGCTGCCCCTCGTTCCACTCTCCTGAAAACTTCATGATCCATGCAGTGACTTATTTTTGGTTTTAGTGCATTGTCTTGTGTGTTACTATTCCTTTAAGTCCATCAAACATCAAGTTAAATGATAGCTAGAGCTCTCCAGGTCCACTGAATTTCATTTTGCCTATTCTCCTCAGATAGGTGCTCTACCTTTTACTTCAAGTAGGCAAAAAATTATTCCATACCCAAAAATACACATCAGACCAGATATATGGTAGCATTTGTCTGACCTCTCACATTCAGCTGCCAATCTGTGTCTAACCTTTTAACAAAACCTTTCTGGTTACACTGTTCAAATAGGTTTTTCTTAATGGCAGCACGATAGCTTAACAGTATGGGTGACATTCATCTTAGGCTTAATTCCAGTGACTTCTATGGGGTAACATGAGTGGTAAATATGTTCCTTTGACATACTTCTGAAACCAGATTTTTAGAGCTATATGCTCACAATTAGAAAAAATGAAAATACACATATATTATTACTAAATGCACATAGTTGTTACATTTGCAAGTTGTGACCAATCAGGCATCTAACTGCTCATTTGCACAAGAAAGTATTATAACTACATATGGAAAATCATAGTATTTGCTTTCCAAGATCTCTGTACGTGCAGTCTAAATCTCTTGTTGCTTCAAAGTAATAATTTTTCCTTCCTAAGGATTTTCACGTAAACACCTCCTGCAATAAGACAGTGAAATAAGACACCAGAGAGCTGCAAGATCGATTTATAGGAGAGGGAATTATGTACATAAAATAACATATATTTTGTGCATATAAACGTACATTAAGGTTGTAAATTCAAGTGATCAGAAGTTATGAACCTTCAGAGTTAGGGTAGTATTCTGGGTGTGACAGTCCAACTACTTGAACCAATTCTCCACAAGTGGTCACTAATTGAATGTTCCTCACTTTTGGGATGCCTGACTTGAGACCCTGGGCTCTGATCTGTGGAACTGATGAGAACTCAGAGCTGCAACTAAAATCAGTGAGCTATGACTTGAACATAAAAAGTACTGCATACAAAAAATGCTAAGATCAAGAAACAAGCGTCTCAAACTGAGTGCCCAACGTTGGTGAGACATTATTGGCCTTACTCTCATCAGACCTTATTTACTCATATGTAAAATGGAGCCACTGACACCCCTTCACCTTACACAAGTACAAAAATATATTATTCAATGTTCATGAAGTACTCCAATGCTTTAGCACTGCTGGAAAACTCGTGAGGGAGTTAATATGTCTGTGTTCAAACAGTGCAAATATTGTACAGTTAATGGGACTAAAGAGCATGCATTGAACAAAGACAAACCCCCCCCCCCAGCTGCTCATTTAGTGAGCTCTATTCATTCTGTACAAAGAACGAGGCAGGAGTCCTGTGGAACAACAGTATATGAGCATGAAATTAAAGACAACTAAATAATGCATGAACACAAGAGGGGAGAATCAAGATGCACAGATAACCAAAATTCTGACATCTCCTAAACTCGGAGAGTTTAACTTTGCAACCTTTATAATGTTCTTTTTGGCTAGGAATAGAAGTTACACATAAACTGGTCCAACTGATCAGAAACTGGTTTAAACCTGTAACAGAACACAAGTTCAGTGCACTTAAACCAGTTTCAAAATGGCCAAAACTGGTTTCAGATAAGCCTGGTCTAATGTAGTATTAGACTTAAACCAATTGAGGTCAAACCAGTTTATGGAACTTGGGTCCCAGACCTCTTCCTGTTTTAAGTTAAATCAGTCTTCCAGCATCCCAGCATGCTCTGCTGGGCTGGGCTGTCTGTTGCAGTCATGCAGGGTTGGCTCCGACCCTCTCCTCCCTAGCCAGAGCACTATCACTGCGTCGGCTGGCTGAGAAAGGAGTGGGGGTGGGAAACCCTGCTCTGGAGCACGACTGGTTCTGCCTGGCAGGGGGCAGCAGTCCTGCCAGGCATCCCCACCTCCCCACCCCCTTCACTGCTCCAGTGGCAGGAACAGGGGTGGGGCAAGACCCCGGTAGCCTGAGGGGGAGTGGAGCTTTAATCCCCCCATTGCAAGCGGGGGGTGGTACAGGCACCAATAGGCTGTTTGTGTACCCAGGGCCACAGTGGCCGGATACCAGTAGCCTGAGGGGAAAGGGTGATTTAATCCCCACATTACAGGCAGCAGTGGCAACGGGCACCAAGCCTGGGCTGACTCCCTCCGAAGAGCAGACAGCAGATCGTGGGGATGGGGCGGGGAGCCGGAGCTAGTTGTGGCACCATTGCCCAGGCTGGGGCAGCCACAGGGGATTGGTGTCAGCGCCCACTGACTTTTGCCTCCAGCCCCATGTGGGAGCCATGGTTTGCAGGTGGGCTGCAAACAGCTCAGCATGCCCACCCTCTCCCTCCAGCAGTGGCAGCAGAATGAACCATTGCAACAGGTGGAGGTGAAGCACCTGTCACCCGCTGCCTGCTTGGGCCGGGCTGCTCCGGGCCAGGGACACGGGCAGCAGCGGGGGTAGGCAATGGACAGCCGCAGCCTGATTCGGTCCCATGGCCCAGGGGTGCAGAAAGTGACTGGCCCCCTCTCCCTGTGGTTGCGCGGACCAAAAGAGTGGGTGGAGGTGAGGCACCCGTCACGCACCGCCTGCTTGCGGTGGTGTTGGACACTAAGGGCAGAGAGATGCGGGCCAGTTGCTGCCTACCCCTGGGCCATGGGGCCAGGCCTGACTGGGCCAGACTAAGCTGCAGCTGTCCATTGCCCCCCCACCCCTACCCCACAGCAGCCCATCCCGAGTGCCCAGCGCCTCTGCGAGCAGGTGGTGGGTGACAGATGCTTCACTTCCACCTGTCACAATAGTTCACTCCACCAATGGCATTGCCGGAAGAGGGTGGGGGCGGGGAGCCATCTGCAGATACAGATGCAGCCTGCCTGCAAACTATGGCCTCCACACGTGGCTAGAGGTGGGAGGCAGCAGGCACTGACTCGTCCCCTGGGGTCTCCTTGGCTTGAGCTGCACTGCCACAGTGGGGGTGGGAGGAGGGCAGCAGTGAGTTGTCCTCTAACACTAACTCTGGCTGCCCTCCAACTGGTCACATCCCCCATCCCTGCCCCCTCCCTGCAGCCAGCTGGCTGCTCCTCAGAGGCACTTGGCCCAGGGCACCATGTTGGTGCCTCTGCTGCTGCCGCCTGCAATGGGGGAATTAAACCTCTCCCTTACCCTAAGGCTACTAGTGTCTCACCATCACAGCCCCGAGTGCATGACTGGAGCCTACTGGTGCCTGCAACATCCCCCCCCCCCCCCCCCCCCCCACAACCCCCCCCGCAATGGGGGGATTAAACCCCTGCTTCCCCTCAGGCTACCAGTTTCTGGCCCCATCTCTATTCCTGCCACCAGCCAAAGAGTGAAAGGGGGGCAGGGCAGAGATGGGGATCCTGACAAGGGCTGCTTCCCCCCTCCCCCTCCAGGCAGACCCCAGCTGGGGTCCCTGAATGCCCTGGCAGAACATTTAAACCCCTCCCCAATCATACTCGGGCCTGCCCAGGCCTGGCCATGCCCTTTTCCCTCAGCTTAGTTTCCCTCCAGCCGAGGGCTCGCTCTAGCGCCCCCCGGCTTCTGGCCTGAACCACTGCAGGCATGTGCTTGCATTTCCGGAGTCAAAAGTGAATGTCTATTCACTTGCAAATTAGTTCAATCTATGCATTTTAGACTAATCTGCAAAGACTGAATCAATTCAGGCTCTGGCTTTTTGAATGTCTGTCCCTAGCTTTGAAGTTGTGTTTGTATGGGTCCATGTGTGTATATATACATGTTATTTCCTACTCTGTAAAACAAACAAACAGGATGTTTCTCTCCAAAAACAAAACACATGAAAGCCATTAAGTTGCAATTGAGCTCCACATGGTAGCTGAGTAACTGATAGCAGCAACAAGTTATCATCTTGTATGTGGACTAGATCTAGAGAAGGATGATACATTCCTATTATCAGTGGGTTCACAAATATTTGCTGGCAGCAGAGAAATGATGAATCAGAAATCTCAGGGGAAGGGTACTCAGAGGGAATAAGATGTTCCATCTCTTCTTCCCCCATCCCTTTCAAAGTCTCAAGCAGCTATTCCCTTTTTCCTCTGAGGTCGAGGTCAGGATAAATAAGCCAATAGCCTTCTAATGATTTAATGTATAGCCTTCTGGCTATAAATGAGTCTTCTGCTTCCAGCTCCCAATTCCAGTGTCTCCACTTGGGACCAATCTCCTTTGCAGCCAGTCACAATCTTCCACCTTTTCCCAGTTTGTCTCTCTTGACCCTTTTATAGCAGCATCGTCTTAGCATTATGCATCATTCCCCCACTCCTTTTCAGATGCTTGTCCAAACTCCAGTCATCTGGAAACCATTCCCTTGCCAAATCTTAAGCTTTTGTACCAAACCAAAACCAGCATTTTGGTACACATACATGTCTGATGTGGGAAATTTCCAAACTTATCCATTTAGTCTGAAAACTTGTTAGCAACTGAAAATGGCATCTTATAATGGAAAGTGCTGGCCAACCTAGTAACAGTTTATAATTACTTACACAAATGACCAGGAGATGGTTGATGAGCAAGAGTTCCCAATTACCACATCAAGAAAATCCATTTCCCAGGAAGTATTGGGAACTCTATTTTTTTTTTAAAGGGACCTAACTCTTCAGTGCTTACTGTGGTAGAACAGTCACTGATCTGGGAGTTTGGGAGAAGAGAGGTTTGTAGGACAAGCCCTAAGATTGTGACACTGTTCATTTTTGGTGAGTGTGTGCAATTTCGAAAGAGAAAAACTGAAAGAAAAGGGAGAAAAACACTAAATGCGTCAACTTCTACACTAAATTATAACTACAACCTTTACTTACTACAACCTCCCCCCCCCAATCAGCATGGGGGAAAAAAGCCCTTCATCCTATATTCACATACAAACTGGAAGGGGGAGCAGGCAGCTGCTGTAGCTCTGACACTGGTCCTGAGCCCAGGTCAGGGCCAAAGTCAGACCCACAGTGGCCTCCCACAGCAACTCCCCCTACTTCCCCTCTGCAGGTCAATCAGCCACACTGACACTGCTGCATGGTTAGGCAAGGGCTGTGCTCCAGGATGCAGTAGCCTGAGCAGCATCTGACAGTAAGGCAGGTGGGGGAAGAAGGGGAAGAGGCAGAGAGCAAGGGAGCTGGAGAGGGGAAGAAGCTGTGGGGAGCAGGGTGTGTGGGGAATCCAAATGGCACAAGGGGGTAGGAAGGCTGCAGGGCTAGAAGTGGGTAAGGCAGAGGGCAAGGGGACTACCTGACCCCCTCCCCACCAGCCACTGCTTTTCTTGCTATAGCAGTGGAGAGGGAGGGGAGGGACACACAAGACAACTCTCCAATACTTAAGATGCTATACCTGGAAAATTATAATAAATTTATACATTTTCCATATATATAATCTATTTATTGGGGGAACATCTTATATTCAGGGCAATCTTATATTTTATGAAATATGGTACTTAAACCCTTCCTCTCATTTGTAATTTAAATGAATAGAAGCAAATATAATTTTCCTTCTAATGGAACCTCTTGGACTGAGTCTTTTGTCTCTTCTTTCTGGCATATCTCCCCTTATTCATGCCATGATCCTTGGTCTCTTATTGTTTCAGGCATGAGAAAAGAGTCGCCTTTTGAAAGTGTCATCATTAGTGACCCACAAATAAAAAGCGCTCTAGTTCAGAAGCCGCTTCATGCAGCCCTTACAGACATCAGTCCAAGGAAGTAACATCAACCCAAGAGCAAAAGTTTGCCCAGGAACTGCTCAACCACAAAAGCTGCAGCAATATTTTTCTGGCTGTTTTCAAAGTGACTTTCAAAATCTAATCCTTATTTCTTAAAATATATTAGTCTGTGAATTGCAAATATTAGTCACTGCTGAGATACAGAATCCTTCATTTAGAAACAATGACTTTGCTTCAGAGCAAACCATTAAAAAGACGCTCAATAATTCAGATTTCAAGTCAAGTCAGTCCCAAAGCGACTGCAACCTTTGGGGCACCTTAGATGCCACAGCAACCCAGCTCTACTCTGATGAGGTTAGTTGAGTTGCTTTGTATCATTGGTGATTCTTTGAGCAGAGTGATCTGGAGATTTTTCACGCAGAGCACCCATCTCCTCTCCAGGTATGGATGGCCTTCGGCTCATAGGGAACTCATTTCCTCAGGTCTTGCTTTTAGTCCTGCTGGATGTCCATCTACCCTCCTCACCCAGGCAAGCGCAGGTGGGGATACCTTTTTAGTCGCCAACAACATGACCATGGAACAGGCTGTACTGGTTTACGCGGTACTAGATAGCAGACCAAGAGAGGCCTGGCCTGACAGTAAAATTCAGATTTAGGCACCCCAAAGTGATGTAGTGGTCAGCAGTGCTGAGCTCCAGTAACCTAACTGATTTCATACAGAGTTTGGCCCCTCTGAAAATCACAACGCTTGTTTAATTACCTAAACATGGATTTGGAAGTCTTTCTTTAGGTATCCAAATTTTTATCCTTTGTGAGGAGGACATTCTGTCTCTATTTTTAGTCCATTAGCAATTTGTTCCAAACAGGTACCAGGGAAGCAGCTGTTACAAAAGGAACTGCATGCACTACCAGAAAACTGCAAATTAACACCACTGAGAGAATACAAAGAGGAGGAGATTCAGATCATTGGGAGAGGGAAAAATGGTCCTAAATATGTTATCAGTCAGAAAAGACTCTGAAAGTAAAGGGCAGGAGTGTCAGCAATACTGTAATAAACAGCATAAATTTAAGGGAGACAAACTATAACAAGAAGCAGATT
>NW_005841863.1:4781261-4853078 GCF_000455745.1 Alligator sinensis
AAGAGTGTAGCAATTAGCTTCATATTACAAACTACTGAAGAAAAACTAACATATAATGAACTATAATAGCAAACTATTACCACTGTGATTGTGAGAATAGTTTTATTCAGAAGGGAGCATTTACTTCTCTAAGAGAAGTTTGGCTGGGGGGGGGGTGTTAATGAAAAGAGAACTGAGTTTTTACTATCCTAGCTCTGCTGAAGAGATTTTAAAAGGCCCTAGGATATGGAGAGGGGTTTAGCCTACCACTCTTTTATAACTGAAGTCATTTGGTATAGGGATCTGAGCTATCAGTCAGTCAAGGAAGCACCTGAGAAACAAGCTGGCTCTCAGCACAGTAGCTCTTGCTGACCAGACCAATGAAATAAGAAATGAAGGCCCTTGCTGTGGTGGCAGGCCTAACTACATTTCTGTCCCCCCCTCTCTCATCTGAGTGTATAAATTCAGGTTTTAATACCTCTTCCAACCATCTGCCTGGGGGAATAGCTCTCGATTCTCTCTCTCTCTTGGACCAGATCTGGCACACTATCTTACTTAGTGCCTGGGAGCACTGGATGAAGTGGTTGTAATAAAAATAGTTAAATCAGTTGGATGCCTTGAGGAAGTTTCCAAGTCCAAGTGAGATTTTAGTGCTGATTCTCAACTCCTCCTTTGCAATAATACATACAGCTGTAATAGTCTCAAAGATGCAAAGGGGCCGGAGTACAATGGGACTAGGAAGAGGGCGATCTCAGATTCAAAAACCATTTTTGACTGGTTCCCCTTCTGACATGGGTCAAGTAATTTCACCTTTCCGTTTCCTTCCCTCTAAAATGGTTACCTTCCTGAGTCAGGAAGGTGAGGCAAGGAAGTAGTAGTTAACATCTGAACTGTGCTCTGGAGTCCTCCAGTGCTACATAGGTACTAAGTATATACTTAACTGCACAAATTTACTTACCAGATACCATTATTCTAACTGAATTGGCTATACATGCATTTTATACTTAACATTCTTTTTGAAATGATAAAATTCTTTGCAAAAAAGAGTGTAGCAATTAGCTTCATATTACAAACTACTGAAGAAAAACTAACATATAATGAACTATAATAGCAAACTATTACCACTGTGATTGTGAGAATAGTTTTATTCAGAAGGGAGCATTTACTTCTCTAAGAGAAGTTTGGCTGGGGGGGGGGGGTTAATGAAAAGAGAACTGAGTTTTTACTATCCTAGCTCTGCTGAAGAGATTTTAAAAGGCCCTAGGATATGGAGAGGGGTTTAGCCTACCACTCTTTTATAACTGAAGTCATTTGGTATAGGGATCTGAGCTATCAGTCAGTCAAGGAAGCACCTGAGAAACAAGCTGGCTCTCAGCACAGTAGCTCTTGCTGACCAGACCAATGAAATAAGAAATGAAGGCCCTTGCTGTGGTGGCAGGCCTAACTACATTTCTGTCCCCCCCTCTCTCATCTGAGTGTATAAATTCAGGTTTTAATACCTCTTCCAACCATCTGCCTGGGGGAATAGCTCTCGATTCTCTCTCTCTCTTGGACCAGATCTGGCACACTATCTTACTTAGTGCCTGGGAGCACTGGATGAAGTGGTTGTAATAAAAATAGTTAAATCAGTTGGATGCCTTGAGGAAGTTTCCAAGTCCAAGTGAGATTTTAGTGCTGATTCTCAACTCCTCCTTTGCAATAATACATACAGCTGTAATAGTCTCAAAGATGCAAAGGGGCCGGAGTACAATGGGACTAGGAAGAGGGCGATCTCAGATTCAAAAACCATTTTTGACTGGTTCCCCTTCTGACATGGGTCAAGTAATTTCACCTTTCCGTTTCCTTCCCTCTAAAATGGTTACCTTCCTGAGTCAGGAAGGTGAGGCAAGGAAGTAGTAGTTAACATCTGAACTGTGCTCTGGAGTCCTCCAGTGCTACATAGGTACTAAGTATATACTTAACTGCACAAATTTACTTACCAGATACCATTATTCTAACTGAATTGGCTATACATGCATTTTATACTTAACATTCTTTTTGAAATGATAAAATTCTTTGCAAAAATTCCTAGCTACGTTACTGACCCAAACGTTTGGCAAGCGATAGTAATAGTTAGAATTATATTAAATAATTCCGTCTTAGAGGTCAGAATCATCTACACGTAAAAAGCTAAAATGAAATAATTAGTCCTTTTAGTTATACATGAAATACTAGAATTTTCAGTCACAATTTGGTTCCTTACACTCTGCTGCACTTTTTACACTCTCCTTGAAAGGATGATTTACGGGCTTGCAATGATGTTGGGCACTGGATGATGATGATGATGATGATGATGAGTACTTATACTTAAAATACATGCAAAGTGATTTTTCCATTCCAAATTGCAGTTATGATTATTCTTGATTTTCTTGTTTCATGATTTAATAAAACCCACTTAAGTTTATCAGTATTCAGAACTTCCATTTATCTAAAAGAAAGTCTTTGGAATACAAGGAAAATCACCAATGTATTAGTGATTTTTTAAGAAAATCTGGACAGAATGCATTAGATATTAAATGAACATACCTGTATTTTTTATTCATGTGATTAATAAAGTTTTGTTTATTTAAAATCAGTGTGGTTACTATAGGGGCTGCCAGTCTCAAAGTAAGTAAATCCAATTAAAAAGTCTAGATTCTGTAGTTTTAAACAGTAAGAAAGCTACAAGATTTAGCAGAATAGTAAGAGTTATTAAATTATAACACTGAAAGTTTGTTTTTTATTCAACTCAATTATTCCTAAAAACTCACCTTTACCAGCTACTTATTTGTCATGGGTTTAGAAATATTTAGTTTGTAAAAAGTTTGGGGCTTCTGATATATAAGAATTTATGACTAACTACCATTACTTCTGCTGTTAAGATTCTAATGTTAATTCAACTCATAAGGAGGATTTCTTTATAATGTTCTTGTTTAGATCTAAAGCCTAACCTTGTAAATCAGAGCTCTCTGCCTTCTAAGCAGCCAGGGGCTGCCCCCTATGCAGGCCACACAAGTGTGAGCCACAGCTTGTGTGGGTGATCTGAGTCATCAGCAGCAATATCAGTTGCACAATCATGGATAATCATCATTAAAAATTAAGTTGGAAAGGTGATTATTCCCATCTTGTTTTTGAAAGTGTCATGGGATCCTCAGTTAACTTACAACTAGACAAGCATTAAAAAAAATGTAGAAATAGAAAGGAACTTAAAGATATTGGTGTGGCCCAAGGTTCTGATGTCCTAGTAGACCCAAGACTTAAATTAGTATAATTTAGTTTGGACTAACATCGCATTGTATCAGTGCAACCAACAATGGAGATACCTTAGTATTCATCAGTCATCTAATAAAATACAGTGTACCAGTCTGGTCAGTAAATTGTTATTTCCTGATTATTTAATGAACTAAGAATAGGTGGAGTTAACTGTTTACACACCTCCAACTTTCACTTGCTGCCTTGCCGCAGGGGGCAGTGTGGTGTGGTGCAGTGTGGCACAGCACATCCCATAGTTCCAGGCAGACTTTGGCTCATGGTGCCAGCTGCGTAGCATAGTGCAGCAGGGTTGCCTGTGGCCAAAGAGCTGAGGGTGAGGCTGGGTTGTCCATCTGTGGTGTGAAGGGTGGGAGGAAAGCGGAGCCCACACATGGACCGCAGTGGAATTGGAGAGTGATGAGTTACGCATATTCACTTAGCCTACACAGTCACTGCACTACTAGTAACTAGAATACAGTAACTGTAGTCCAAGTTATATACAAAGTAATTTGCTTCTCAGGGTATACAGATACAAAGCAGGCATCTGAAATGGGGGCATGATGGGTACCCGTAGATGCACGGGATGCCTGTTCCAATGTGCTGTAATTACAGCACTTTAGAGCAGACTCAATTAACTTGATTGAAGCTTGTCAAACGAGCGTTAAATTAAAGCATCAGCCCTCCCCCACTCCCCTCCCCGAGCACGTGTAAAGGCACCCAATAGGACTTCTCTTGGATGTTCCCTTGGTCCCAAAACAGGAGGCAGGTACTGCAGAAAATAAATGAGAAGCCATCATAACTGTGAAGATTATATTTCTAAGTTTTACCCGATACTTCTATATTAACCTGCAACAGTATCTCAGGGAAGGCTATAAACTGTGTTAACCATCCTACCATTCCATGGGAGTGATACTTTCCCAAGCTAAGCATTACTTAAAAAGTAACCAGTTTTCCCACAATTTATGTACATACTTTTAGTACCAAAATTACACATGAAATTGCATCAACTTTGCACAAAAACTTGGTCTCATTATTTACACATAAGCAACTAAAGAGACAACACAAAGGAAACAGTAGTCTACAACACGCCTGGTTTACTTTTGGCCTGTGCAGAATGCAACATTAGCTTTAACAACATTTCGATATTACAAAACTCCTTTTTCACCATCGATAACAGAAACTTCTGACTGTTATCAGTGGGGAAATCTGCTGTGAACTCGAGTTACCATGTGGGCTTCAGTTCAACCCTCTCCACAGAGTAAGTTTGACATTTCTCTATTATAAAGTTGGCGCTAAGGGCACTTTGTGTTACAAATTAAACATTTGTACTTCTGGAATTACAAAACCAGTATATCAGTAATTGTTCTAACTATATTGTCTATATTTAAGTAGCAGATATTAAGCAAGCAGAAACATGGAGCAAAATTTTTCTGAAAAGATTAGTTCAACTTCAATGCATAATAAGTTTAGAGACCAGAAATTTTGAAAGTGATCCAAAGTAAGAATATGTCAAAGTACTTCTTGAGTTATAGGAGGCAGATCTTGTGTCTTTCTTCATAATACTGTTTAATAAAAAAACCCAATGGCCACACAGATATGAGTAATAAACATGATCCTGTCAATCACCGCAATCATCATGTAATCTCCTGAATACAATAGTCTTTAACCTAGCTATTGTATTAAGGCACAGCCCTAGGCATTTCCGTATTACTTCCCAAGTAAAAATGCTTACTGTACTTGGACAAAACATATTATATACCCATAAAACTGTTTTACATATCTCCAATGGGAATTTGATAATAAATGTTACAGAAATACAACACACAAAATTATCCTACCTGCCACAGATGCAAGTGTAAGAAGTATGGCGCATGCCACCCCGAGCGTAGCAATAGTGCTCGAACAGGCTGCAATTAGAAAGAATCAGACATTAATAATTTATGCAGAAACACAACAAAACAGAGAGGAAAGCAAGACTGCAGTGAAGTGAAACAAGTAGATGCAAGTCCCCTGCTCCCTGACTAGGCTCTCCCTCAATTTTTGCTCAGTTTAGCACTCAAATTAACCTACATTCTCTTCTCAACAATTCTGAGTCATATGCTTCTCAACAAGTGTGAAACTGCAAGGAAAAAGCCCTCAAAAAACCTAAAATGATATTGAAACAGCTTTATATTTCAAAAGAATGGTAAACTGTCTTAACAACTAAGTACAGAAAGAATTTTTGGCATATATATTATTTATCCTAACCCTCAAACTGGGTGACTAATAAATAGTTAAAAGGACAGAGGCTGAAAAACAAACCATAACTTTGTTAAAAACACTGTAAACAGGAATGAGTAAATATAATTCTTCTTGTGTACCTGGAATATCAACCATAACAATCCATATTTGCTGCAAAATATCTTCATATTTACACACATGCATCCACAGCCTTCCTCACACACACACATTTACTCAGAGAAAGCCGAGTCCAAACCAAATTGTGATGCTTCTAAACATTATTCAGTGGCATCCATGTAGGAGTACTGGCACTGTCAGAGAATGTGGAGTATACCAACCAAAGCCAAGTGAAGAAGATTCATGGATCCCACCGAGGACAGAGTTCCTAGAAAAAAGGTGCAAGTTTTCCCAAGTTTTCTCCACAGAAGATTTCTTAAATCTTCAGAATTTCAGATTTAAGCACAGCACTGATTAAAATGGGTGGCCCGCTCTACTGGAATTGAATGCTAAACGACACAGCTGCGTGGAACACCTACCTGCATGACAGCTGCCCATGCTGAAACTGTTTTCATATTACTCCAATGAAGTACAATTTTTCTAAATTTAAAGGGAAAAAAGTGTATTCTGACACACAACAAAAGCCACATGTTTTCTCTTAGACAGCTTAATATCTCAGTTACTTTACCATTCAAATGGGACAATAAAACACAGATATGGATCCCATAATAATATGGCTCATTGAGGGGTTTTGCTCAAAAGAGGTTTTACAGAGTTATTGTTTTATTTATTTTACATATCTATAATATATTAATTTATATATTCAATATAGACATACACACACATTTAACATCTCTGTGAGAGAGGTAGTAATACATTCTTGAAATGAGTCTCATTACAGTGCCATCCTGCTGGAGGAGCTATTTAGCCTTTAAAGCATTACTGCATTTTAATCTTTCCTGTCAAAGTCCTTTGTACATGAGGGCAGATGTGCCCAAAGCACAATTAATACAGGATTAGGTGCTTAAGAGCTAAGCACATATCATGGACCCTTTTATTCTTTTTGAAATATGCTCTAATTACAATCCAATTCCCTTTAATACAAATGGATTTAGAAAACTCATTTGTTGTAATACTAAAATCATTTCATTAACACAGAGAGATAACAGTGCCATTCAAAGTTTAGAGATGCTGTGATTTTATCCTTTTGCCATAGCAGTCCACAGAATGCAATGCAAATTCTTTGATATTAAAAGCATTAAACCACCATAAAATCAAAATAGAACTTAAAATTTCACAGAAGGATACAAACCAAACACCTCAAATTATGCATAAATAGGTAAATGAAAATGGAACAACAGACAGTGGAATTACAGTCACACTCTTCAGGGAGATGGATCTGCCAGGACTTTTCCTCAATTTTGTAATTTTACACAGTAAACAGTACAAGTTGTGTATGATTCTGAAAATTGATAGAAGATTAGAAGAAGAAGATAACAATAGAGAAGTCTGGGAGGCAGGCTGCAGTGAAAAGATGGCATAACAAAAGCCCATCAGAATCCCATTTAGTGCTCACACACATAGAGTTCCCCTTATTCACTGCACATGATGGAACTCTGCTTCTTTCCTTTTGCAAATTGTAGATTTATGTCTCCATAACACATTTGCATGTAGAGCTTTATTCCCACAGGCATTGTGAACATGAACCAAAACATTTTGCAGTTACATATTATACTGTTATGTATGTATAAGTTATGCTCCAGTAAATAACTTCCAGTGTTTCTTTATAAAACCCTACACACACAATTTAAATGACTCTGGGTAAAATATTTCCTCTTCACAGCAACTTTCAGTAACCTTCTAAAGTGTTTTTAAAAAAAAAAAAAAAAATAATGAAAACTGTAAACATCCTTCCATCTTCAGTGACAGAGAGATGGCAGGGTTTATTTTTTCACATGACAAGTGATCACATATTCATAGTTGGAATTTATACGAAACTTCATGCAGTAAAGTAATAGTAGTCACCTTTTGCTGCATTCCCAGATCACTAATACAAGGCGGTAAATAAATTAAGACATACATCATATGACCCAGTTGTTACCTAAACTTTGCTTTCTTTTTCTGAAAAAAGAAATGTGGCTGTTTAAAAAAATAATTCTATAATGTTGGATTGAAAAGTAACTGAGAGGGGGTTTTTAATGGGATTGAATTAGAGATAGTATACCTTTACTGGGTAATGTGCTTTCCACTAGAAGCACATCCTATCACACTGAATTTACTTTCACAGTCTACCAATTCATTACAAGCTTGCTAGTATGGCTGCCATTTAAGAAGTTAATATTGGCCAGAAGTGAAACCTGAACTACCGCGTTTCCACATTTCATATCAAATTGCAGTATCTCAGGGGGTGGCCAGATATAATACTTTAACTGTTCTGAGGACATTCCTGATTGGAAACCAGTTCACGACAGTCCTGGGACAGAAGTGTCTGCATGTACGCTGCTGGAGGTTCTAACTAGAAACCTCATCTTTTAGGGACTATGCTGCTGCCACAATACCACCACGGTTTGATAAAGCACCCAGACCATCATGCCTCCCAGAGAGGAGTGGCGGGGTTCCCAGGTATTGGGAGGGAGGCTGTGCGCTCCAGAGGCCCCTGAACGATTTCAGCAGCTTTTCCACCCCTGACTTGAAAGCTGCACTATCAATTTCACCCCCCGACTACAGACCCTGCACCTTGGGGTACCAGGCATGTGCAGAGCCATACAGCCTCTGCCTCCCCTTCCACCCTAAATGAGCCTGACAAGCTCAAGTGCAGGGTTTCTAGCAGAGAAGTTAAATTGACAGTGCAGCTTTTAAGGCAGGGGTTGAAAAGCTGTGGAGACCTTGGGGGAGGGGGTCCTGGAGCACACAGTCCTCTGGGAAGCACAAGCAGGAAGCCCACAGCCCCCCAGAATCTGGCAGGGGCCGATCCAGAGGTGGCACAGTGGTGGGGTTGTGCCTCCACTGACAGATCATGCCTTAGGAGCAGCAGTCCCCAAAGCAGGTAAGAATATCTTCTCTCAGTTCCCCTCCCCCACCCACTGTAGCTACTAGGAGGAGGAGAAAAAAGCTCCTCCAGAGATGCTTCTGCCTACTTCTGGTGGGCTCAGCCAGGGACAGTGACAGTGTCAGCAAGCAAGTGTCCCCTGCACTTGCAGGGAACACCAAGGTGAGACTAGGCAGAGGGGAGGAATCCACCCCCTGCCACAGTTCCCAGCTGGAGCAGGGCAGAAGCAGCTCTGGAGCCCCATGCCCCAAATCAGTTAGGGACAATGGGGACAGCAGCAATGGCAGGGGGGATGAGAGGGAAGAGGACATGCTGCTGAGCAGACAGAGGAGGGGAGAGAGTGAAGGGGGCAGGCAGGAAGGGAAAGGGGACTGGATTCTTACTGGACTTGGGGACAACAGAGTCCTAGCTGCATTCCAGAGGGTCCCTTGCCCTGAATGCATTTGGGAGGCAAAGCGGGGGGAGGGGGGAAGGGTGAGATGCAGTGCAGTCTGGGATACCTGGATGACTGAGCAGACACTAGACACAGAATGCTATGTCCCTCACATAACTTTGAGCCAGTACACAGAGGACTGACTCAAAATAGTACTTGATTTTTCCAATATTCTTTTGAAACATTCCAGGAAGTTTAAGTTGGTCTTAAATGGCCTGTTAGTCTGGACTCTTGGGGTTTAAAGTGTATTTAGAATATTCTAAGCATGATGTCTGTTCACACCCTCAGATGCCATCAGCAGTAAATCCTGCTGACATATCTAGGGAGAGGATTCTAAAAATGGCCTGTATACTGTGGATAAAATCCTGAATACACTGAAATCAATGTTAGTTCTTCCATTAACTTCAAGAGTCAGGATTTCACTCTGTGTGTTATGGTTTCAGTAAGAATTCTGCATGGAACAACACAGCCATTAGCCAAATAAAAAAAATATAATATTCTCAAGAATTACACTTCATGGGATTCTCTAATTGCACTTCAAAAGTGCAGGACACAAAATACAAATTAAACATGTGATTTAATCGGAAAATCTGTATGAAACTATGTTAATAACGGTATCTGGTATTTAGGCTGGCCTTTTCAACTAGCTGCTCTGCATGTTTATGTAATTTTTATGTTGAAGCTGGATTGCTTATGAATTTCTAATGCACTCATGAGAGAGACAAGAGTTTAGCACTTTCTCTTTTTTTCTAATTTTTCAAAGCTTACAATCATGTTTTATATATATTTCCCTTGTGGGCTTATGTATTACTTATCACCAGGTACACTGTATCTTAAGGGTATATACAGGTGTCATTCATTTATTGGGCTGTCAGAAGTCACCTTTCCAATACACACAGTTCCAAACGAACGAGTATATTCTTTCTACTGCTTTGAAACAACAGGGTTTTTTTTCTTTTCATATTTTTTAACCAGGGCATGTCAACTAATTTTCAATTCTAATTCAGTTTCTTTTAAATTATTATAACTGACTGAAAGTGTCTTCTGAAATGTAAAGGTATTTTTTAAAGCACACCCTTTTGTCATCAATTAAAAAGGGCAAACATTAATCCCTATTTTGTTAAGGAGCAAGCAAATTCAATGTGTGAGGGTTTTCAACTCTGAAGCACCAGGTAATCCTATTCCCACAGCTGTACCCATTCTTGATTACTTTATTGACAATGCTAATTTAAGGGGCAAGAAAGAAACACTGGGTTTTAAGCCATTAGGAATAACTGAAAAATAGGCTCCTACTTAAAGCTGATAAGCATATATTGCACACAAGGAAGCTTAAAATGTAACTACTACTTTAAACTACTAAGAAAGTAGTAAAAAAATAACATTTAATTGCCTGCCTTTTCAGACTTTATAGAAAAATAATTTGAAAGAGCCTATTTTGGATGGGTTCTTTTTCTGTCAACAAATGCCTATAACCACACTTAACAAATCTAATATTTACAACTTTTGTATCGTATGATAATCCTTACTCAAATTTCTAATGCAGTACCTTCCATTTTGAATCTCTGTCTAAATCAAAATGGAGCCAAATACAATCAAAACTTACTTGTAACAGTTTCATGCAATACCTGACATGTATGGAAGATAAAAGTACGAGAGAGTTATCAATATTCATGACTATTTTTTCCCTTGAACATCTTCCTCTTCGTGTGAAATATCTACATGAATTCAATTGTATATGATTTTTATTTTCCAAAAAGAAGTGAATGCTGCACAAGGAATATCTTATTTACGAGTCTTGCCCATGATGTTCTTTTTTATGAGATAAAGGATATGTAGAAGAGAACAGAACGCTGTACCTTTCAACAACTTTCTTTGAAGACCAAGATAATTTTAGACCAAATAGAACTATTACTTCTACTCCTAATTCACATCAAATAAAATCTTTTGATCCTAGTCTAATACCACAGGCACAATCTGTAATCATATAAAATATAATAGGACAGACAAGGGACAGTGCAGAAAACAGAGCCCTTTGTCGTATATCCTATCAAGAACTTTATTCTAGTTTCTATGATCATAACAGATATACCACTGAATTGCTTCTGTTTGATTTTCTCTAAGCCCAAATCTGATTTAGGTGTTGAGACAGTTACTTCACTGCTACAGTAAAGGCAACACACTAGCATAGAAAGTAGAGAAAGTATCTTGTATTATATCCATACCAGCAAAGTGGAATATGCCAAGATGGTACTCTGGCTTAAGAAAGTTTTATTTGTAAATACAATACATGGATCTTGAGTTAGAAATTGACAGATACCACCAATACCAACCCATTTTTCAGTCATTTCTGCTGATGCTCTACTTCCAAATGGCAGGTATCATAACCCTCTGTGAACTACTCAATGTACAAACGTCATAGCCTTTTCAGGAATACTTTCCCTTTTCTCTTTGTTTCATTGTGAAAGGGAATCTCATCTATTTTAAGCAAGTAATTAAGATTATGACCCTCAGTATGTTTTAAATTTTAGGACTGTTGAAGGTGACAATAGTAAGAGTGCTCTACTTTCCTTTGGTTCAAATCTGAGAAATTTGTATGCATGTGGTTATCTTTCAACTCACGAGTAATTCTATTGACTTGGAATTTTGCTTTAGGTTTTGTTTTCTGTGTGAAATTGAAAAGCCTGAAATTTTTCTCTTGGATCAAAGTCCCTTCTATCTAGGGGAAAAATATCCTCTGTTCTTCAGCCTGTTAGCTTGTACTGTGGACACAAAATTAGTGGTGTTATTCTTCCATTATTAGAAAGAAAAAGGAAAAAAGTCTCAACTGCTAGACATTTTTCCTACTATGTCCCAGCATATTTGTAGCTAGAAGTAAGTAGCCCTAAGAGGCTAGAAAGGTCAAAATACCATCCTGGTTTCTAGTCAGAAATGCTGAGTGACCACTGCACAACTCATCTGCAGAATAGGACTAAAAAGTCTTAAAAGACTTAAAAGCTAAGGTGAAATCCTGAGCTTGTGCAAGTTAGTAGCATTTCTAATAGCTCCTGCAGAACCATGATTTCATCATATATCTTAACTAACAGCACAGTGGTTAGGAACAGGGACCTCAATCTCAGCTAGTGTTTTGTTTTGCAGGTGACTGTGAAAACATAAAAAACAGCTCTATCCAGATCATCTGAGAATATAAGATAAAAGCCAGGCAGTTTCTAATGGCACGAGATGCCAGAACACCTCAAAAATCCTTCAGCAGCCTCCAACCCACATTGAATAGGACAGGTATCAAATGGAGGCTTGTGAAATCCTGTACAAAAGCTGGTCTCAAGACAAACACATACTTGATGACATCTTCCCACAACTCTCGAGAGGGGACCACAAAATAATCCAGGGCCTGGAAGCAGTGAACAGAAGTCACTCGTATTTCAGGAGTCCATTTATAAATGATATACCAGGATGGTGTAGTGGCCATAAAAGAGTACCCCTTGTTATAAGGCATCTGTGATTTCAGAGACCAGAAGGAAACTCATGGAGTTAATATATCATTATAAAGTTTTTACTGAAACAAATATTTACTATAAAATAGTTGTGTGAGTTATCATTCTGTGGTTTTAAGATTCTTTCAGATGTGCAATAATTTATCAATGTACCTTTGAGAAAGTTTCCACTTAATAAAAAAGAAACCTTTTCACATTTCAAAAATATTGTTCTTTGAACAGAGCCCTTGAGACTTACCTTGAAATGCAAGCAGGTGGTTTTGAGCTATAAATTGGAAACAGCAGCAGCAAAAGGGAGTTCTGTACAGAACTCAGAGGAAATATTTTTGAGTGAAGTTGGCAGAAGTAGGAGAATATCTATTACTTATTTATTTGTGAACTGAATTATTCTTGAATTAAAGATGATGAATATGAAGTGCCTTTCCACCTTTTTATGGCATTAATATAAAGGATAATCACATGACAGACTAATACTCAATGTTTCTTTCACCATTAAAATCACAGAGGGCTACATTTCCCAAAACTGACCTTTTTCTATTACTTAATTATTCATGCCTGCAATTGGCAGCCACCACTTTGATCATTTAGAAATTTAACTATCTGATTACACTCAAAGGCAAGTTTACAGCCTAAACAGCAACTTGGAAAAATCATAGCAGAGAGGCTAGTTAAACTTGTGATTTTAGCAGGAGAGCTGAAGAATAAGATACCATCTGAGTTTTGCTGAAGGGGAGAATCAGATTCTTAGTAGATAGACATGAACTGGAGCTGATTGTTAGGCTAACTGTAAATGCAGAACATATACTATGAAATAAGAGAACTCTGTGCAACAAAACTGAAAATGTGAATTTCCAGATTAAGAAACAAAATGTCTGTACAGCACAGACTTCCATGATCCATCAGCTTGATTTCCAAAAATTGTATTCTACTGGCTCTGGCTTTTGAGATACTACCTTTTTTTTCTTTTTCTTTTTTAATTAAACTCTAGCCAAAATGGGCACCTATCCAAAATCAAGGACAGGATTAGACAGTGAAATCATTCAAGAAATTAAGAGAAAGAGGCATGTAGGGATTGTTGGCTCTGGATTTAGCATCCAAATACAAGAGGTATACGAAGCGGGCCCTATTCTATTTGGATTTGGCCAGAATCAAGACAGTGATTCGATTCGTTGATTTGGATCACTGTCCCCGATTCAATTCAGCTGAATTTGAATCTGAAGATTCGATGCCAATTCGGAGAATCAGCGATTCGGACGTAGCTTTATCTCGAGGTACCAGTGCAGCTTGTGAATGCTGAAATGCTGGGGCACATGGAGTGTCCCACAGAAATGGGGGGGGGCCCTCCACATACTCGGTGGCAAACCCAGAAGTGGACCAGAAGTAGTTCTGGTCCACTTCCAGGTCCACCAGGGAGCTCACAAGGGGGCCCCCTGGGTGCCCCCCCCCCGACCTAGTGGGCACCACTCGCCGAGCCGGAAGTGGACCGGAAGGGCTTCTTGTCCACTTCCAGGTCTGCTGCCGGGCGCGCTGGAGAGCCCCCTGCACTTCTGTGGGACTCTCCATGCACCCCAGCATCGCAGCACTCACGAGCCGCCTGCTACCTAGAGGTATGTAGAAAAAAAACATTTAAAGCTGTGTCTATGTCCAAATCTCCAAATCAATTTGGAGGGCTCCTATTCAATATGGAGAGATTAAAGGGTCCTCTGTTTCAATTTGGATTTAGAAATTTGGCCACCGAATTGGGCCAAATTTCCACCAAATCAAATCAGGGACCAAAGCTTGGCTACCTTGTTCGGGGCATGGGGACACACCCTCAGACGGACCACAACCTTTCCATTCTCTAACAGGCAAATTTATTGATACGTAGTGATAACATAAAAGACACAATACAAACAATCAAGCAATTCCATATATCTACCAAATCCTAGGGCTGTCATCAGAGTCAAAGTACATCTGGCCAGGATGCAATTTTCACTCTGAGGCTGTTTCTCCTACGTGTCAGCATGTCAGCATTCTGGAGGTGGGATGCCAAGGCCCACATCCCCCAAAGTGGGGTGGGTGAGATGGGCTGGTGATGTACCCTCTGTCCATGATGGTTTAGGGGACCCTTCCTGGGGGACAGGGACGGGGACAGATAGGACAAAGGGAGGGACTGAAAGGAAAAGGAGGGACCCTTTTGTTACTCTCAAGGCTCTGCTTTTGTATTCTCCTCCTCCCTTGATGACTCCTGATGACTTTTCATCCATGGCTATCTCTGGTTGGTTCTCTCTCTGTGGTCACATGTCCATGTAGCCTTCCAGGCCTTTTTCTAATTTGGTCTGTTCCCCCAGAACCGGGACTCATGCCCCCCTCTGCTCTAAGGCTTAGTAGCTGGTGTTGTGTATCTTGTGTTATAGGCAGTATGGTACATACTTCCTTGGTTCCCAGGCTTTGTGTCCTTGTTGTGTTAGATAACCTGCCTGCCTTGATGGCTGCAATTCTTGTGTTATGGTATGTCCCCCTCAATTCTCAGGCTGTGTCCAACCATTGGCCTTATTGCTTTAGACAGCTTGTCTGCCTCCAGAGCTATATGGAACTGTGTATGTGAAACCCATAGGCTCTTAGAAAACAATTAAGCCCTGCTGCCCACCTTGAACCATCCTATGCATATCTATACCTATAAGCCAATTCCCAAAAAGGAAACCTTTAAATGCCATTTCCAAGCCAACAGGGATGACAGTGTCTTGATAGGTGCAAGACGCACAAAGGGCATAAGAACAAATGCAGTTTTATTTAATATCCCAAGAAATGCCATCCCTAAATGGAACTTAGCCTATTAGGACAAAGCTGTTTCACCAGGAACTAATGCCACCTGGAAATCATAAACTTAAACAGAAAGTCCATAAATAATACAAAGCTCACTGTCACAAGTGCCATGTATGATTTGTGATGATTGAAGGCAATTTATAATCTCAGTTTAAGAACAGGGCACTGAGGTGAGGCGTAATTAACATTTTAATTGGATAATTGGGAATTATAAATTACCTGTCTAATATTAAGAATAATTAGAGTGATCACATGACATTTGCTGACATTTTATAAATTTTTGTTCAACTATTCAAGCTTTTGGAGATTAATGATTGGCTAGAATTATATTTTTTTCTTCGCTCTGCCCAGCTGGAGGGGGTGCAGCAGCATGGATGCATCCCTCTTTCAGACTACACCACTGAAGCAACAGCAGGATCTTTTATTTTAAGTTCCAAATCAGGTAAGAATCCCATCTCCCCTATCCACAGCCCAATCCCCCTGCTCTTGACACCCCTCCCTTCCCCTCTGTCCTCAATAGCCTGTCCCCTCCTCTCCCCTTCTGCTTGTCCCCTCCACTGCCCATTGCTGCTCTGGTCACTGCTCCCGCATCCCACTTCACAAAATCCTGAATCTGCCCAAACTGACCAGTTTTATTCCTTCTACGGTTCCCCATTTAGAGTTAATACTTCATGCTAAGACTCATGATTTCCCATGCTTTCTGCAAACTGAATGCAAGCAAGAAACACACCACTTCTTTGCTGGGACTGGCATAGAAGCAATCCATAAAAGACTTATCAAAAGGATTGTATTGGAATTTCAGGAGCCAAGGAACTGCTGCTGCTACACAGTGAAAAAGTCTAAATGTTTAAATGGTCTCCAGCATTTAGAAAGCATTAGCTGTACATCCACATCAAGGGGGATCATAAGAGTATAGTAGGGGTGGACAATACGTAATTTCCATCCAAGAATTCTACAGGAGTTTCTCCTTGTACTGCTGCTTATTCTCTCTTGCATGCAAACCTGAAGCTCCTTCTCTTTAGCATTTAGGTAGCTACTCCCTAGCACCATAGAATCACAGAAAGTGAGGGTTGGAAGGAATCTCAGAAGGTCATCTAGTTCAACCTCCTGCTCAAAGCAGGATCATCCCCAGCTAAATCATTCCAGCCAGGGCTTTTTCAAGCAGGGCCTTAAAAACCTCCAAGGATAGAGATTCTACCACCTCTCTAGGTAACCTGTTGCAGTGCTTCACCACCATGATATTGAGAAAGTTTTCCCCAATATCTAACCTAAACCTCCCTTCCTGCAACTTGAGACCGTTGCTCCTTGTTCTGTCAGCTGCCACCACTGAGAACCCCTCTGCTCCTGTCCAGCCCAAATGGAGGCTAAGAAACTTTGAGCCAAGGATCTATTTTTAGCAAATTTTCATTATCAAAGAATATAGCATGAGTTTTCAGTCTTAAGGAAAAAATAATTCAAAGTACAGTAGGGATCATCCATCATACTATTAACAAAGTGAACACCAAGAATGATCCTGTTTTGACTACTTCACCAACTAGAAAATGTACTTTGTGTTATACTGTTAGCAACAATTGATTATAACAACTTCACACTTAATGTAATATTATATAAAGAAATGACATAAGATTTTCTAAGACCCATTTCTCCATTTCCTAACTAATAATTCTAGATCTCAACTGGCATATTTTAAATTAAATTTTTGTAGTTTAAACCTATTTATCAACAGCTAATTAATGAGGTCTAAATCCTTTGATGACAGAATGATTAAACTGCGTTTTAACTAATCCATCTTTAATTAAAATGCTGCCAGCAAACCATTTCTGGATGTGTAAAAGGGACACATTTATAGATGCTCACTCTTTAAATATGCATTATGTAAAGCCAATAATTAGAAGAACTCATGATTTCAATTATATTTTAATTACTGTTACATATAAAACATGCTTTAATAAATGTAATGCAATACATTTTCTTTCTTTACGACTCACTAATCATTCCTATTGGGGTGACAACCAAATAAAAGGAAGTTTAATATATGCGCTAGTACAGGAATCTTGTTTAGCTTTGAGCCAATCTCTCCCCATTTCTTCTTTTCAGTAGAAAGGTACTTAATTATCTCTAAACCTAAAATACAAATGAATCTCTATAAATCTTTATTAAAAACTGTTTAAGCGAATTGGTAGTAACTGACCATAAGAAAGGGATAAGTGCAATTTTTCCTATTAACTGAAACTTTCTTAAACCAGAGAACACCGGGGTTCTTAAGTATTACCAGTTAAGAGATAAGGAGATCCATATGTCTCCAGTTCCCCAGTACCTTCTTGTTTTGACTAATAACTAAAGGTGCACCGATACATCGGTCTGATATTGGATCGGTACTGATATAAAGAAAATCTGCTATGTTGGTCCGATGGGGCCAATAATTTGGATGATAAATGCCCGTGCTGCACACAGCTGCAGTGCAGTACTCAGGCAGCGAGGAGCAAAGCCGGCAACATGGAGAGCTGCCTCCAACTGGTCAGTTGGACAGAGAGCGGGGAGGCAGATCAACACCCCTGCAGTGAGGGAGGGACAGGGGCAGTGCCTGCCCCTGCCCCTTCTCTCACTGCAATTCATGGGGATGGGATCCCACTGCAGCTTGCACCCGGGGGGGGGGGGGGGGGGGGGGCATGTGTGCCCCTGGATCTGCGCAGGGTGGGTGGACAGGGAGGCTGCAGCTGCAGGCTCGAGCCCGCACTGCACGGGGCTGTTCTCGGCAGGGCTGGGCTCAGAGCAGGTGCTGGCAGCACTGGGACGGGGCTGCAGCCACCCCAAATTTTGCCACAGCCTCTGCCTGCCCGGCACAGCCCCAGCTCAATGCCCCATCACCACCCATGCACTGGGAAAAGCTGAGGCTGCACCAGGCTGCTGGTGACTGCAGCACTGGTCACCAGTGCCTGCTCTGAACCTCACCCCCACCAAGAAGAGCCCTGCGCAGCCCCGGCTCGAGCCAGCAGTTGCAGCCTGCCCACCCACCCTGCACATATCCAGGGGCACACACACCTCCCCCTCCCCCCATGCCCTTCCAGGGTGCAAGCAGTGGTGGGAGCCACCTCCCCTCCCCCCGCAAGCTGCGGCTCACCACGAGGGGGTTGATCTGCCCCCCCCCGGCCACGTCCCTTCCCACCACAACAGACTGACCAGCTGGAGGTAGCTGTATTAGATACTGGATCGGTATCAGCCGATATGCCTCCTTAAATATTGGCTATCGGTATCTGCTCCCAAAATCTCTACCAGTGTGCTCTTAGTAATAACCTGCGCAGGTTCTACTACTTAAGTCAATTGGGAGGTTTAAAACCTCCCCACTCCCCTCCAAAATAAACAAACAAACAAACAACACTAATTAAGCCTGGGTGGAAAGCTATGCTAACACCATCCTGCTTCCTGTATTCAACCTAGCTCATTCAGCACTAGTTTGCTTATATCTGTATGCACTGCATTATGCTCTGTGGCAACACCAGAGTCTATAGCAGATTCATACACCTCTGTGTAATCGAACCACTGGGGAGTGTAGCAGAGGCAAAGAACCGCATGTGCAAGTATGTTAAATGTTTTCATGCTGCAACATTTGCTGACATGGTGATGACAGAGTTTTAAAGGGACAGGTAACAAACCAAATAGGATACGAAAGCTTAGGGCTTGGTATATGACGATGGGAGGAATGACAGATGCAGACATTTAATGAAGACAGCAGCTTCAAGCTCTTGCATGAGAATGGGAGATAGAAGAGTTGATGGAAAACCATACTTTATTATGGATACAGCCAGCTAATGACAGCTAACTACCCTTTTCTTTGCCTGGTGATTAAGGGCCCTTCTCATAACAGATAAGCCGCTTGATATTGGGAATGTACACTGCAAAATGCTCATTTTTGTGGGGGTTATTTAACCACTCTCATTCCAAGTAATTGTCCAGGATTCAATAAAGCTGCTGTCTCATATCGGTCATATCCATCTTTACAAACATCCTGTTCCCATCCTGTGCATCTTAATGAGCTTTGAACTCTATTTCACAAAGTCTACAACCACTTACATAACCAACCTGCAAAGAGTCTTCTCAACTCTCTTCCTTCTCATTATTTGTTTCAATCCAGGCACACACACACACTCAATATGCATCAGCACATTGGAATATGCATCAGCATCTCCACATATGCACACATGCACTCTCTTATATTTTCACACTTTATTTTTCTGCAAAGTGGGGAAAAAAAACCCAAATTTGCTTCAAGTTGCTTCTCAGAAGAATGTTCTCAGTCACAGTGCAGTGCCATTTGTTATTCTTGTGCAGTTTTCTAAATACATAAAATATATTCATGTTTATGGCCTTGATTCCTCAAAGGCATCTACAAACAGGGAATGGCTCTCCTGTGATGAGGCCTATTGTCTTAATCAAGAAGCCCACCCTAGTAGAGTCATTTACAGAACCCAGGCCTACTTTATTCTATGCCCTAAAAGATAAAATTGTGTTGCATAGCCAGACTTTGCTCTGAGATCTTATGCTTTTAGCTCCTGATCATTTAGCATTTAAAATGTTACTTAATTTTCTCTTTTTCTACATATATATTTTCTTTAAAGTCTTATACAAGCTCCATATCAAAGGACACCCAATCCAAAGGCCGGGCATCACTTACTTGAGCATAAAATTGTGGAGATACAAAGTATCTCTGTATAGATATAAAGTAAAAAAAAAAGATTTTTACGTATTTTTATATGCATTTCTGAATTTTCATGTGGAAAATATAGCTATAATGTGCTATTTGCAACACATTTTCTTAAGAATCATCAGCTAAGTTTGGCAGACAAGGTTCCTTGGGTGAATTTGATATCTTTTATTAGACCAACCCAAATGGTTGGAGAATAGTTATTAAGCAAGCTTTCGGGTTCAAAAACCCTTCGTCAGGCTCAGGAAGCTGCAGCAGTTGGTGTGTGCTCTTGTTTTAGAGAGCAATTGACAGATTTCTACCACATATGGATCTGCTGTTTCCAAATACAAAACTGTACCATTAGATACAGGTGATACCTGATTCTCTTTCAACCCACTGTCAGAGCATAGTAGGTGCCTCAATAATACGGATAACTGGCAGAATATTTAAATAGTTTCAAAGAGGACCTTTTCCTCCAACAGAAAGTAAAGTCTTTGACACAACTTTAGAATAATAACGCTCATTTTTACTTTAAGGGGGAATTAATGTGTGAGATAATTTCGTAACAACTATACATTAATTTAACATCATGTTTTACCTGTTTTGACAGCTCTGGGTTATTAAGAATTATGTAAAATAATTCAATAGCTGGTTAGGATTTTTAGGGACTGATGCATTCTATTTAAAGCCCTTCAATCAAACTAGAAGCATAAATAGCTATCTACTTTGTAATTACTTATACTGAATTCTCATCCACTACTTAGCATTAATAAACTACATACAGTACTTACACTTCAGCAAACAGCACTTAATTTCAAATTCCTCCCATCTCAACCAGTCTTCAAGATCTATTAGCACAGTTCCTTTTTAGGCTCAGGGTCAGAAAACTGAATTTTACAGGAGTTATCTATAATGACAATTCTAAAATGTAACAAAATTGTAGCAACAATTGTAATATATCATTATTATTGCACTGCAACATTAGGATAGCAACTAACCAGTGGTCTGGTTTTTGGGAAATCAAAAGCAAACCACGCTCAGAAAGAAAGGAAGGAACTTTGTAATAGCCCCACTCTGGTATCTAGTGCCACTATGTCTCCGTTCCAACCCCCTGCCTTCCCTGCCCCCCATACACCCGTTTAAAATATGAGTTTGACTTTAAATTGCAGAAAAAAATAAATCAACAGCACCAAGCTTCTAGCAAGCTCATGCAATCACATCCCTCCTATCCTAAACCTCTCTCTTAAGGCTTATTTTAATCCAACTGTTTAGCTCCAAAAATCTCTAAGCCGTTTCCTTAAGTCACACAACAAGTCCAGGGACGTTCCTCCATCTTTTGTCTCTGTTCCAGCAGCTGTGCCTGTCACTGGTTTTGGGGCTTCTTCCACAGGCAGGTCCCCACAAACAGCACTTACCAAGTTTGCCCTCCTAAGAAGGAAAGGCTGCTGTTTATACTGCCCTCCTGAAGTCGCTTAGTTTTCCTCTAAGAAATACCATTCCCTCTGAGGGAATTTCCTTGCCTTAGAAGGCTGAATCCCAGTGAAAGGCCAGCTTGGTGGCATCTGTTTTGAAAGGGATATCAAATTCATGAATTCACTTCTCTATGAATATATTCAACAATATTATGCACAACCCAACATAAACCTATTAAAGTTGAGTCCAACACAAGACTGACTAAGATTCAATATAGTGTCTTATTTTGAAGATATCCCAAAAACAAGTAGTACTGTAAGTGTAGGTAAATTTCTAGTGCTCAGCCATATATGTCCCTTATACTGATTTTAGGACCAAATTTTCATGAGTGAGACTGTTACTAAGGCAACCTGTTTTATTAGCTTCAGAAAGGGCCAAATGATTTTCAGCATCCAGTTGGATGGACTTCAGGGACCGCACTTTACCTTATGAGGACAATGGCAGGTTTCTACTATGTTGTACAGCAGTAGTGCTACCCACGAGAAAATACCCAATAGCAGACTTGGTTATCCAACATTCCAGCTTGTTGGCAATGGTGCCACCCTGTACTACCGCACATGGGTAACACACATACCTTTTCAGTAAAACAAGATGTAATATTTAGCCAGATGCTCAGCTAGATAGATGTGCTGAGGTGTTTATTGTCAGCCTACAGTTTTCTAATAGCTTTTATTTTTAATCTCTAAAAGTATTGTGATACTGTTTAGAAATGGGAGAAAAATGCACTGAACACCACCTTCAGAATCCTTCAGTAGAAATACATTTGCAAATAAACTCTTTAATTCTATAAAAGGAAAAAATATGTTGAAATAATAATTTTCTTAGTGTGTGCCTGGCATGGAAGCTATTTTTATTCAAGCTCCATTGCAGAGAAGTGGGTGGCTCAGAAACTTTTCAGAAAAGGCCATTAAGCTGATTCTCTTTAGTTATATCAGTCCTTGCATACCAATGAGAAACTAGGGGCCAATCTGAGATTCCATTAAGACAGAGCTGTATCTATATACATCAGGAAAGCATCTGGTCCTAGATCCAAGATTAAAGTTTAGCATTGGTGCTTTTCTCTTGCATCATGTCAAAAATTAACAACCAGCTACGCTTTGTACTACTATACTTCGAAGTAAGCAAGGGTTGGGGAATCAACTGAAGTGAAATGTTTAGTCTTAACTTTCCAACTGGAGAGGATGTAGATTTGCAGTTACACTGGACTCGCATAAAAAAAAAAAAAAAATCAGGATACACAGCCATTGCTTGAATATACTGGGTACACACACACAAGCAATGTGCAAACATACACACACACTTTTATATTTATATATTTTTATAATTACATAAAAATAAAAATGAAGGAAGGACTTCTAAGTAAAATATGCCTTGAATCCAAATCTCACACCTGATGCACTGAAGCAAGCAGACACTATTACAACTAGGTACCTACTTCTGCAGCCCGCAAACACTGAAGTGATTGGCACTTCAAAAATGCCCAAAAGTTTGTTGGATGTTTTATTAAAATACTATATCTGGGACATTTCCCATTCTAAGTAATTAATACTGAGATAACACTGCAAAGATAAATGGTGTAGTAAAGTAAAAATGCATCTGTAAATAGTCCGTAGTAGAAGAGTATATATTATATGGACCCACAATTCAGGCAGACATCATATAGAGAGGCACAAAGGTGATGCAAGTCTATAATAACTCTTTATAATGACTTCCTAAAGCAGTTTTTAATGCAAATGCAGAATTAATTATATACTTCTGAGCTACACACCATATAGACCGACTGGTGAGTAATGGTAATAATGTAAATAATTGCATATAATCCAACCTCTAAAATTATAGCAGGACATTTTTGGCTCTCTGAAACAATCTAACATGCTTGAAAAATTATAGCTATTAAGTATATTTTTAAAGTGTGCCACTACCAAATGGTTAGTTGTAGCACTGAGCAAATCCATCGTGTTAAGATTTTACTGCAATTAATGTTCTGAGTCTTGACACTGAAACTCTTACCTGTACGCCTATACCAGAAATTGTACAAGTCAGCCCTCAAACTGTACTTCACAAAAAAAGTTATATCAGTATGTTATTATATTTTACTATATATAATATGTAGAATATTTATATACATTTAATATTCAATATATTAAAGAATGACCATGTAGAGATGACAATTCTTTTACAATAGATTAAGGAAATAGCTAATGTTTATGGTTTGCCTTCATGTCTGATTTCTCTTTTTAAAGCACAAGGTTCTGGGATTTAGCAAATACTAACAATTAAATAGTTAGTTATCATTTTGTAGGCCCTTCAAGGAAGAAACCACTGCTGAATGTCATGACCTTAAGACGTGCACACAGCGAAATGTAAGAAGCTGCATAATCTTATTTAAAATATAACTCTTGTACTCTCTTTTTTGTCTGTTCTTACTTGTCATACAAGCTCTTTGGGACAGGAAGCTGCCTTTGTTTGGTAAATTGCCATATGCACTTATGCTCTATATATTATTAATTATAATATAATAATAATAATAATGAAAACAACAAAATCAACATATATTGCAAAGTGGGTGGAGCACAACTACCTATCTTCCTGAAGAGTCTATGACTATAAAGGTCAGTGAAGCTTTAAATTTTGAAATTCAAATTAAGATTTAATAGATGCAGGGAGAAATGCTGAAGTTGCAAACTACTTTATCAGGGTGGTCAAGAATGTGCTTTCCTTTTGAATAAATTTATATTTAAATGTAAAAATAATATCTATATTCAGTGCCAAGCCCAGCAACCCAGAGCCACATGGTTATGGAGTGCCAGTTTCTGTAGCTGACAGTGAACAAACAAGTGCTGGGTCTAGCATTACATCAGGTGCGTCTAAGTGAGACATTTATTGTGGAACTGCCTAATTAGCTCTGCAGTAAAGTCTCCGTGCCTACACGTGCGGGCCGCGTAGGCCCGCGTAGTTCTATTAGGTCGCAGTAAACTAATAAACGCCACTGTAGGTTAGTACTTGTAAATACAACTACTGTTCTATGGCAGCATTATTTATTGCACAGAAACAGACGTGTAGACGCTGACGGGGCTGGTTGGGGCACAAGGGTACTTCAGTGCAGGAGCTACCTGCCAGCTAGCCCCACGCTGGAGCCTTCTCTTGGCCCCAAGCCAGCCCCTCCACAGCACACTAAGCCAGGTTAGAGCTGATGGCTAGAAAAGGATATTTAGAGGTTTGATTTTAGGAATTGGCTTGTACGTAAAGTAGATATTGCATTAGAAAATGGTCATGGGGAATGGCAAGGGTTAATTGATTTCTAAAAGCTCGTTTGTCTCACAGTTTTACAGCCTTTAAGACAGATGAGGTGTCTGAGGCCCACAGACGTACACATCCTGGGAAATTAAAAACATCCAAACTTTATTTTCATAATAAAAATAGGCCTGCCTAGCTCCAGGATTAGTTTTCTGGTTTGTAATGAAATGACCAAATTAAAGTGTGTGCATGAAGATAGGATTTTAGCCAGAACGTGGACAGCATGACTGCCACAAGGAAACCAATCAACAGTACTCAGAAATAAAGAATCATTTGGACACATTCAAGATGCATTTGGATGATTATCTTGCTGGGGTCATCTGACCCCAGTTGACTTCCTGCCCTTTGGGTAGTGGGCGACCAGATGATCTCACAAGGTCCCTTACAGCCCTAATGTCTATGAAATCAGAGGAGAAAGAATACAAAAGGAGGAGTGTTCAGAACAGCAAGATGACATCAGCCCTTGACCTCCAAGGTTGCTGATGTCGGACATTCAAGCAAAGAACCTCGAGGTGGTGTTTACATAACCAGCCGAACACACTGCTTACCTTGTGTATATTCTGGGCACTGGGGAATTTGGGTAATGTATGTTGTTATCGTCTTGCTTGGTTTGCCTGCATTGCTCTTATTTCCTATGACTGTGTATCAATAAAATTCACCTATTATCAACCGGAGGAATTGTAGTTGGTCTGAAGGTTGTGCTTGCCCGGAGCAGGATATCAGGGCTGGGTTGTAAATCCAGTGCCAACAGGAGCAGCCCCAGACTGGCAGGCTGATCCCCCCAGGCTCTCTGCCAGCTGGGGCTGCTCTGGCCCAGCTCAACATACTGTGGTTGTGAGTGCACATATAAACATCTCACTGGGAGCAATAAATTGTGGAACACTATATGCTGGAGTTTATTGCTGTGCATTGATATGCATGTATAAACTCATCCATCCAGACCTTTTCCCTCCCTAGCTTGAACAGTAATTACAACTCTGTTGGCTGGAGTTGGCCTTTGGGAAGAGTGCAGAGCAAGGCTAGAACTCTCACTCGTGAAGCTGTAACAACATTTCATAGCACACGACTGTCGCTCCATGTCAGCAGCTTGACAACATTAAAACTATTACCATATTTAAGTGAACCCAAGACAACCCGCCCCCACCAATAATCAGATTCTATATGCGACTCTAATTGGAATGAATCTAATTAGGTTAATGCCCCTTACCCCCTTACTCTGGCTCTAGCAGGATCTGGGTCTGTTCCAGCTTGGGACATGGAGGACTCCAGCTCCACTCTTGTCTGGTAGCAGTTGCAGCAGCTCTGGCTGGGTCCCAGGTCTGCGATGGCCCTACTGCTGCTGCTACCAGGCTGGGCTGGAGGGAAGGGCAGGGACTTCAGGGGAGAGAGAGGTGGGGGACAGAGGCAGCGGGGATGGGCAGGCAACAGATGCTGCTGTGGCTCCTTGATCCCAGGTTGAGGCTGGAGCCACAGCAGCTACTTGCCACCTCATGCTTGATTCCAATTAAATGAAAAATCTGTCAAAAGTCTGTAGGCACCACTCAACCATGTTGCCCTTCTACTTTCCCTGCATTCTTCCAGCTTTCCTGAGCCCATACCTCACCCTTTTCTTTACTGCAGCCACTGGTGATGTAAGTCTTAACCCTGCTCCCACACCAATGCTCTCCTATTCCCCATCCAATATGTACAACATCCTGCCTCTTTTCCTAACCTTCATATTCTATTTCATTTCAACTTACTCCCAACTTCCCCTCCTTCCTACGGAATGCCTTTATAAAATGACAGAAAACAACAATTCTCAACCAGGAGGCCGCAGCACCTGGATTCACAAAATAAACAGAGATTTCAAATAGGAATTCATAGTGTTAAAAACATTCTACCCTGTTGTGGTCTTTCCGAGTTCTTTGCAGCAGAATAATTGCTCTATTAGCTTTCTGTAGTAAAAAATGAAGAGAGTAAAAACTAAGACCTGGCATTTTCTGAGGGGTGCCTTGAGTCTGAAAAGTTTGGGAACCACTGACTTAAAATCATCAAATGTTTTGGTACAATCAATATGTGCACACAATGTACCCTGGCAATAGCCCAATATTATTACACCCTCTTCCCTTATTATTTGTTAGTCACTCACCAAGTTGCTTGTGGACAAACACTAGGCTTGGATTGTTCTATAGGGCAGTCAGGGCCATTTTATTGGGCTATATCACTGCAGTCTGCTCCTTAGTAAGAAGGAACACACTGCTGCAAAGAATGTAACTCCCAGTCTTCTTACTGTTCTGGTGAAGTAGAAAACCTCGACAGGCCTATACCAGCCAGCGTTATGCATTAGCATAACTACAGGCATAGACAAGCATACGTTTTAGCCCTTAAAAAAAGGGGGAGTAGGGGGAGGGCTGAATGAAGCAAGGTTAATCAGGCAGATAACAGTTGCATCATAACAGATTTCATTGGTATGTTATGATATAAATATAAATATACACGTCTTACAACTTTCTATATCCTATGCCAGGGCTGTCCAAGAGGTGGTCTGTGGCCATGCACAGTCTGCAAGGGGTTAAACTGTGGCCCCCTGGACGCTGCTCCTTCCATTACTCCAGCTGCTGCTGCCTGAGCTTCCATCCTCCCACTTACACTCCTTGTCCTTCTCACTGGGGGCAGGGTGGCAAGTCCCAGGGAGCCCAGGGCTCTGGGATCCAGGTGGCCTCTTCAGGCAGGGGAGTCTGCGCAGCAGCAGGAGCTCCAAGTGGCTCGTGCAGGGAGACGGTGCAGGAGTAGGGATGCAGTAAAGCCCATGTGTGTGCGTGGAGGAGGGGGGTGTCATGCAGGGGAGAAGGGAAGATGTGGTGAAGCCCATGTAGTAGAGGGTTGCAAAGCAGGGAAATATCCAGGGGACACCACATGGCATGGTTGGGCACAGAGCATGGGGAACACTGGGGAGAGAGGGGGAGCACCCAGCACAAGAACTTGCGCGTCTGTGGCCTGCACAGGTGCAGCTCTGCCCTATGCCACTGGGTACATTAGGGTGAAGTCAAGTCTTTCACCTTTTTCCAACAGCAACTGCACAAGGAGCAGCCTGCCACCCTTTGCTGTGCAAGTAATGCCAGTAGAGTACATTAGTGTAAGGAACCAAGGAGCTGTGTTCTCACTTTCTGGTCCCTTGTGCTGGCACATGAGATAAACCATGACCTTACCTTACACAAATACACTTCAAAATATTAATATTAAAGACAAGAATCCAGAAACCCTAAGTTTTGGACATGTAATTCTTTGGAATGACAGTGATGAGGTCCATGCTAGTAATTATGAAAGATATCTAACAGAAAAGCCAACTGAATCCATTTGGTTAAGTTGCTTGACTTTAAAGAACATGCCAAAATGACAGCTGCTGTCTCACCTTTAGTCATAGTGAAACAATCTAGCCCAAAGATGTTATGAAAGGGAAGAAATATTTTTTTTTTCTTTTCTTTTTTCCAGGGGTTGATTTTTCAAACCAAAGAATTTAAGCCTCCTCAGAATAGAGTAATAGTATTATATAGCTCCTCTTATACATTCTTGGGAGAAAATTTACACAAGTAGAAGTGCAATTTCACTTGTAGTCTGTAACCAAACTTAGCTCAAAACTTGATTCTAGTTAATCCTGGAATACTAGCCAAAGCCATGAGATTTTTTTTTTCCTTTTCTTTTTTTAAAGACTGCATTCCCCTTCTCAGGCCAGCAAAACATATCTTCCTGTTAAGTGTCCTGGTTCTTGATAACTACTGTGTCTGGAAGAATGAGACCTTGCATGCATCTGGGTCAGCTACTAGATACTTTGCCATCCAAAGGAGGGGAAGGCTTTCCTCACTTGTAGATAATGACTGATCTGGGAGGTTCTTCTCTCATATTTCTGCTCACGTTTCAAGGGTCCTGGACATACAAAATGAGTGAATAGCTGCCCAGAGGATTACATCATTTATCACAAATTACTTCTTTATGGAAGAATCAATTTTATAGTCTCCTGAATCTCAAATACTTGCTTCCTCAATCCAGTGGAAGTACTCTTTTGAGAACCAGGCCCAAGATGAATGACTCCAAGGATCCACTCTTGGGGCTGTGAAGTATCTGCTGTAAAAATCTAGGGAGGATTTATACTACTTAGAAGACAGCTTAAAGTAAGGAAAATACATTTCAACACATTCATAGCATATGGTTTAAAGTGTCTATATTCAACTGTTGAGTCTTCACCAAGCTCCTCCCCCACCAGATTGTAAAACTGGATTCATGTCAATATAAAATAACACAACTAAGGGAAGTTTGAATTCAGAAGGACAAAAGAAGCAAGACTTTCCTGTTTTCAGATTCTTGTTTATATATTTGCTTTCATGAGTTAAGAAAATTACATGAAGCAAAGTTCCCAAAAATAAAGCTTCCAAAGAATTTTAATTTACTTCAACTTCTCGAAACTATCAGACAATGTGTGGCCCTAGAAACACAAAAGCTGGTGCATGCACATTCAGGGAAACCAGATGCATTCAGTAGTCAGAATTTAAAGCTTTTTAACCCCTCGTTCCACAAATGGATAGTCTAAAATAAAGGTCCATAATGTAAATTAAGATTCTCCTAGTCCCCACTGCAGAGAGTAAAAGGAAGAGCTAGACATGTGAGAAGGTAGGGAACAGTGCTAGTAAGCTCTGCAGCCCTGACAAAACTTACAAATGTTAAGTTCTCGTGATCTATACCGAGGTTCTTATACATATTCTAATGATAAAAGGCACAAAGAAATTGGGGCTGCTGAGTGCAGGAACTTTACCCTGTATGTTCCTGCAAATTTAAGGCTATTAATAAAGAAAATTTTATTTCTTACGTCTCTTAATGGTAACAAGCATTTTACCCAAATTGCTATACCATATGCTTGGAATTTCAAGGGAGCTGCAGTTATCTGATGACTTCCAAAGTCTACATGCACTTGAACAGCTGGTGACAACCAAAATAAGTCTTCTGGCAAGTCCGAGTAATTTGGTAGACCAATTAGGGAATGAAAAAAAAGACGGGGAAAGGGCGTGTTGTACTAGAAACTATTGTTCTTGTAGAATCACCTGTGTGCATCCATACTTCAAGGATCTGAAGCCTCTAGTGTCAAGTTTAGAAACATATAACAAAGCAACGTCCTCTTAGAGATGACGTAGCACTCCAGTGCTAAAATGCCATAATCTTCCCTTGTATATATAGAAATACATCCTCTGCCTTTCTCCCTAGTCTAGAAATACAAAAATCTCTGAGGCAGAGGAAAGCAGGGAGGTAGCATGAAAGCACAGAGGCAAGTCATAAATAACCACAACTGGTAACTAACCCTTCTGAGGTCTTCTCTGCATTCTTATTTCTGTAAGATTAGCCATCACTGCCCCCGAGGAGTTCCAGACAGAAATGGGCAACAGAAAACTGCCTTAAACTGAAGCATCAGAACAAAGTGCCAAGTCCAAAGAATAGTGCTTACTTTGGAAAGAATTCCTTGTTGCTGACAACCACAGGGACTCATCTGAGACAGAACATTCAAAGCTACTGATTTTCTGCCTAGAGTATAATAATACTCAATAGACTTCTTAATCCAGAAGGAAAGAGGCTGTTTACTAATGCAGTCTCTTTCACACCTTCCCTGTAGGTAACACATCTGTTCAATTTTCTGTAGGGCTCAGTCCTATCCAAGTAATAATATAGAAAAAACAGCAAGTGGGACTCCCCTAAGCAGGCACAGGATTCAAAGAAAAATCAAGGATGAAGCTATAGCTCTAGGTGAGAGGTGAAAAAAATCTGAGCATGGTTTCAAAGCAGTGTTGCCTATATGATGACACAGGATGGGGAAGCTATCAAGGAAATGTACTCAGTAACTCTCTTACAGAGGCAGTGGATGCATCTACGCACACGCATTTACTGTACAGTAACCGAAATTACTGTGCAGCATGGGAACGTGTCTACATGTGCACACTTGTACTGTACAGTAAACATAGTGACTTACAATCGACTTGAGTGTAAATTTGATACCTGCATCATGCAGAGTAAAAGGAAGAGCTAGACATGTAAGAAGGTAGGGGGCAGTACTAGTAAGCTTTACAGCTTGATTAGTTACTATGCAGTAACATGTGTAGATACCTTACTGTGCAGTAACACTGTGTGCGTGGACCGACTTGGGACTAACTTTAATCCTAAATCAGTCCACACACAGCAATAATGTGCTTTAATGCCTGCACATGTAGACGCCAGCCTATTTCCGCTTACTGTGCAATAGCTTACTGCACAGTAAATTTATGCCGGTGTAAACACATGTGTAGACAAGCCCAGTGAGTATCTAAGCAGTCATTTTGACAGGGAAGTGCTCTTAGCAAACTGAACTCATGATTAAGATCCCCCCACAACTGGGGGACTTAAACATCACTAAATGTAAGTGAAGTCTTAGGTTGGGAGTACTGATACCCTCCATGGGAATCTCAGAAGAAACACTAAATACTGAATGATTTACAGGTTGTAAGGCCAGATAAGACCATTTGAGTATCAAATTTAATCCTGTATCATAGGCCACTGAAATTCATCCACTTGGCCTTGTACAGAGCCAAAGATCTGACTAAAGCATAGTTTCCAGAAAGGCATCTAGCACTGGATTTGAAGACATAAAGAATAGGAAAAAAAAAAAATCACAATTTCTTTGGTAGTATCTTCCAAATGTCAGTAACCTACATAATTAAAATTATTCAGTTTCTAAATCATGTTTGACTTCAGCTTCTAACCACTGGACTTAGTTATGCCCTTCTCTGTGAAATTAAAGAGCCCTTTATTATCTCGTACTTCTCCCCATAAAATTGCTTATACACTAAATCAAAGTTAGGTCTGAATCACCATTTTTGACATACAAAACAGAATGAGTTCCTTATGTTTGACCTCCTCAGTGCTATTTAGCCTAGGGACAAGCAATTATTTTGGGCGGAGGGCCACTTACCAAGACTTGGCAAGCTGTCAAGGGCCACATGGGTAGCCCCACCCCTTTGACAGGTGCCTCGCCCCCTGGTCACAATCTTGTGACCAGAAGTCCCGCCCCCCCCAACCCCTGACCTTTGCCACGAGAAGTCCCTCTCCCAGCCCTTGGAAGTACTCCTTTCAGCAAGGGGCTTTGCCATCTCAGAATAGAGCAAGGAAGGTGTGGGTACATGTGTATGGTGGGGTATGCGTGTGGGACTCACCCTATGAACACACACGCATACACTCTGTCCTTCCCTCCCTGCACATACACACCCCTCCCCTAACCTCGGGTTACCAGCATGGGCCCCATGCTCCTGTGGTCCGGCAATGCAGCCAAGAGCCATGTGCATGAGTAGGAAACTAGGGAAATGGCTGGGGGTGGGGTGGGGTGGGCAATTTTTTAGGGGCCCCCCAGACTAGATAAAATGGCTTGGTGGGCTGGATCTAATCCGTGGGCTGTATTCTGCCCACCCTCAATTTAGCCCCTGCTTTCTAAGAGAGTCTCTTAGTCTGTTACTATGGCCTGAATTGTATGTTCTGACTCTCATAACCTCACACATCTTGATGTGTTAATACATTTTGTTTGAATAGACTCATTTTACCAAGTAATCCAGATCACGCTGTAAAACTTTCCTTGCCATCACTCGTTTCCTAATTCCCTAATCTCTGTCATCTGCAAATGTCATCAGCAGTAATTTTGCATTTATGCTCTGGATATTAACAGGAGTATCTCTTGCAAATCGACAGAAATGATTCTTCTGCTCCGTTCAGCACTGGTGAGGCCTTAACAAGAGTACTATATCCAGTTCTGGGCTTCACATTTCAAGAAAAATGTGGACAGATTGGAAAGAGTCCAGCAGAGCGACAAGAATGATTCATGAAGAAAGGCTGAAAGAATTAGGACTATTCAGTTTGGAGAAGAAAAAACTGAAAGGGGGATGTGATATGTTTTCAAATACCTGAAGGATGATTACGAAGAGGATGGACACAGACTTTTCTTTACGGCTGTAGGACACAGGACTAAGCCTTTAATTCAGGAGATTAAAAGGAACTTTCTGACTATGAGAGTGGTTAAGATTTGACACAGGCTACCTAGAGAAGCTGTGGAATCTCCATCTTTGGACATTATTAAGAACAGGATAAACTTGACTGGGATGGTTTTTGTCAGGGATGATTTTGCCTTGAGCAGGGGGCTGATTCCCCATAGACAACTACTTTTTAATACCCATCATTAGCACACATTATATGCCTTACGAATTGGCTTTATTAATATTATATAGTATTATTTTTAATCAGTATGTCATGTAGTACAAAGTCAAACACTTCATAAAAATCTAAATATATTACACCTAGGAAGTTACCTTTAATCAACCAAACCAATAATCCAATAAAAAATGAAAATAGGTTTCATTGACCTAAAACCATATTGACTAACATTAATTATATAGGTATTGTTAATTTTTTAATTAAATGAATCCTGTGTCAGTATGAAAATGGTTGCTGTATGTGCTGCCATGCCTTTCTGGATAAATCAAAAATCCCTATTTGGAATCTTCTACAAGTACTACTTTCACTTAAAACTTATTTTCCGATTGTAAATCAGCACATAGTTTCATAGTTTCATAGTTTTAGGGTCGGAAGGGACCTAATAGATCTTCTAGCCCGCCCCCCCGCCAGGGCGGGAGAACAACAAAAGAACCCTAAACAAAAAACGGGACTCAAATGAGTCCAGCCAGGTAGGCATCCAGCCTCTTCTTAAAGATCCCCAGGGTAGGGGCCAGCACCACCTCCCTTGGAAGTTGGTTCCAGCTCCTAGCCGCCCTAACTGTGAAGTAGTTTTTTCGGATGTCCAATCTGTACCTCCTCTCCATCAACTTGTGCCCATTACTCCTTGTTATGCCAGCGGGGGCTAGGGGAAACAGCGTCTCCCCCAAACCCTTCTGGTTCCCCCTAGTGAGTTTATAGACGGTCACCAGGTCCCCCCTCAGCCTTCTCTTGTGGAGGCTGAATAGGTTCAGGTCCCGCAGTCTCTCACTGTAGGGTCTGCCCTGTTGTCCCCAGATCATGCGGGTGGCCCTCCTCTGGACCCTCTCCATGTTGTCCACATCCCTCCTGAAATGGGGCGCACAGAACTGGACACAATACTCCAGCTGCGGCCTGACCAGCGTCGCATAGAGGGGGAGGATCACCTCCCTGGCTCTACTCGAGATGCACCTGTGGATGCACGACAAGGTCCGGTTAGCCCTGCCAACCATGACCTCGCATTGTCGGCCCATGTTCATCTTGGAGTCAATAATGACACCAAGATCCCTTTCCACCTCCGTGCTCTCAAGTAGGGAGTTCCCCATCGTATAAGTAGCGCTTGCTTGTATCATAAAAATATGCATATGCATAAGGCCTACTATTTTTAAGTCCTATATAGAAGTCTAAGGAAAAAGTATTTGGGAAACAAACAGTGTGAATAGGGAATTTATTCAGGAAATAAATGTATGTAGCTTTACATTTCTTAGTGTATGCATTCAAGGGGAAAGATGAACTGAGACTGGTCTAAACCACAGATTAATTTGGTAAATTTAGGCACTAAGAGATGGAATAGAATCTTAGCTATTTTTTGATAATTAAAACATTAAAACCTGATACATGAACTATTATTAACTAAAAAGCCACTAATATTTCTCCCTTTGCCATTTACATGTTAAGACCTTAAAAAGGGGGGATTACTTTTTAACTGTGAACATCAAATGGCTAGTAATTCCACCAAACAAATGGCTTTCCCTTTCATCTCTGAGTTTAGCTACTTTTATTTGTCCCAATGTATTTGGCAGAAACCAGTTACATCAATAAAAAAATGTCAATTTTGATCTGCCTCATGAGATGCAAAAGCTTCAGATAGATTTTCAGTCAGCAGACAAGGTGACTAGACCAGCTATTATTAATAGCCATTAGAGACACAGTGCCAGGACTAGAAGACAGCTCCCTAGATTTAGACTGGATTAAGTGGATACTGTAAGCAGGGAGACCTTCAAGCACTGTAAATAACTTTAAAATTCCATGCTGTAGGTGAACTCTCTGCTGTCAGAACTGGTTAGGTCACATCACAGGAGATGGTTTACAGCAAGGTGACAAGTATTTTGCTAAACTGTTAACGTGTATGTAGCTTATCATAATAAATTAGATAGAATTACTCAATATAGGTGCTTGAGCAAAGGTCTACAGCAAAGCTTACTGAGGGAAAGGAGTGGGCAGACCTGGAAATAATCAGAAACTCATTATGGGAGTCAGAAAGAAGATGCAGAGATATTGCTGGAGAAAGAACAGCTTTTTAAAATAGTTTCCTGTTGCAACTCGGTCAGAAGAAAGTTTCTTTTGTTTCTGTGCCGTTCAGTATGGAAAACAGAAAGGTACCAGAAATGTGCTTTGAGGTACTACATATTACTTGTCCAATACACTTCTGAAAGCAGTGAGAAAGGATGGAAGATGAGATTTGGAGCAACAGGCACTTTATGAACCATCATCACATAGATTTTGTTTTCTTCCACAGTTGTGGACAATACCAAGAAAAATACTGAAGCTAGAATATTGATGATGGTTCAAAAAAATGGTCAGTAAAATGCTTAGTCAGCAGACTAGAGTTTAGAGCGGGTTTTTTTGTTCTTGTTCCACTTTACTTTTATTTCTGAATGATCTGCCTATCATCTGTCTCTAGCATATTAGCAACAATTTAGACACATAACAAAATGAAAAATAATAAAACTGAACTGAAATGAACCCAAACCCCATAGAAGAAACTCAGTTTAATCAGTTACTAAGAGAAGACACAAGTTTTGCAGCTTGCCCTCGGGATTAGCAAACTTTTACTCAAATTCAAGGCATATGTTAGAATTTTAAAATCAGAGTCGTTATTCTGGTTGCAGTAGCTACAGGGCTGAAAATGAGTCTGTTAATGTCATGGGAGTTTTACTACTGATGTAAAACAAAAGCAGGATTAAGTGCTGTACAGGTAAACAGCAGTTATTATGAACTCAAGAATTCACAATCTGCCCTAGCACTATTAATTCTGGATGCTAATCAATGTCCTTCACCTTACAGTTGCTTACTATCTGCATCTAATCCTCCAATTCTGTTGCATGGAAATGAAAGTTGCTGCTTTGTTTGTTTTATGTGCCAACCAACTGCTATTCAACTATTTTCAGATGAGTGGGTGCCAAGGGGATGCCAAAGCTGAGAAGTCTATAGACAACATTCTCGAAGTTGAACATGAGTTTGGGGCAGATTCCTGAAGCCAAGACCCAGCTCTAGCTTCAATTTAGCACATCTGCTTAACAGCTTTATATTAAGGGTGACCATACATCCCGGTTTGGCCGGGACAGTCCCAAATTCCATACACTGGTCCTAGCTGGTTGGTTAAAAGACCCAGACCAGAGTCCCACAGAACTAGGGAGAGTTAATTTGGCCAAACACATTTTATATTAGATTATTTTTATAATTTCACCTTTCTAATAATCTCCATTAAAAAAAAGATTTAATATTTTTATAGAAATGCAAATTTAATACCAGTAACAGCCCTTTATGAAAAACAAAAACGACCGTTTATTTCTCTATTTAAACTCCTACTAGTAGCAATTCAAGACAGGAACCTTTGTTTAAAACAGTTATCCTCAACATACAATATAAAATAATATTTGCAGATTTTTCCCGAACTACTTTGTGCATTTTTCTTCTGCCAAAATAACATCCAATTTAATATGCTCTTTAATTCGTGATGAGTCTCCTTTTCCAGGGTTACAATTAACATTTTTATCTTCTTTATCATAGCTAACAATAACCAAATAACCATAAAAAAAAAACTTTGTTCCATTATTTATTGTTGTATGTTATTTTATACAATTTCTCCAAAGAGAGGTTTTCCCACTTTCCTATCAAGACCCAACTTATCCATCTGCATTTTATTTTTCTGAAGCTTTTTGGATAACGGGCATCTGGTTCTATTTGCTTCTGTTGCTCACCACATCTAGCAAACACCTCTTCCAGCTGAACTCTAAACTGCACCCCAAGAGTACTCATCCTAGAACAACCCAAATACAGTACTTGTCTAGATAAAGCATTGACTGCTAGTTTATTTTTTCCTGACGCTACTGAATGTTCGTGGAGATACTAAGAACCATTTCAATTTAAAATAAAATGTATAACCTACTTTACTTAGTAATTTGTTATGCTGTGAACTTTTTATACATTAACCCACCATGACAATGTAATATAGAAATAGCAACTTTGAGTTAATTAATGAATTAGGATAGAAACTTGAACATGATTTTAAAGGAAATGCATGTATATATTTGAGGCAGATGAATACTGAATTTGGGATATCCGTCTTGGAGATCAGACACATGATTGCATTTGGATAGTCTATCACAAAGAACTCAAAATCAGTACTACAAAGGCCCCAGCAGACATTGGGCACCTGCTATCATAAGTACCAGGCACTCCAATAGCAAGTTTCTGATCCAATGGCCTTTCATATCAAGACAAACAATGGAAGGGAAAACAGGCAAAGGGAAAGTGATTTGCCTAATGTCACTTATAGCTGAGCCCAGTTTCTCAATGCCTAATCCAATATTCGCTCCACTGGACTATGCTGACCTGTACTTGAAACTGGTTTGCTGGTAATGTCTTCTCTGGTAACTTGTTTCACTACTTAAGTTGTGTTGATACAAAGCACATTTATGTAACCTTAGTTTGGATAAACAACAAACATATGTGAACGCAATCCAAGAATAGGTGTTCATTCTGTTGAGGCTATTATTAACACTATTAAAGAAAATCAAAACCCTTAATATTACAGAAAGTAGAAAAGGAAAAGTCTCATAAGGTCAGCTAGTCCATCACTCTGACAGCATCAGGTTGCCTAGCAATGCTTTGATATAGATACACATACTGAATACCAATACTTGGCTTCATTTCAGAGAAAAGGTTTGAACATCACACACTCTCACAAATGCCAATGTAATTCTTTGAGTAAAGACTCACATGTGCATTAGTCTCATAAGAGAGTAATATTAAACACCACTGGATTTGAGAAGGAGTCTGTTTTGGAAGCTGGACATCTGAGACTAAGTATTATATGATAACATAAATAATTATTATGACAGAAGGGCTAGAGGACTTAACTAATACTGGGAACATCCTATCATAGCCAGTTAACTGACTAGTATTGTCTAGTAAGAGACAGGAAAAAAACCAAACATATCTAGGGACAAGCAGCTACCTACTGGTTTCATTCAGAGTAAAGAGAACAGTATCTGTAATATCATAAACTTGGCTTCTTATTTTGCTGTCTACAATGTCTGATCTATGCAGGCCTAATGTCCTGATTAACCTTTAAAGCTTTCTTGACTAAAAGGAGAAACAAATCCTTGATAAAATTGTAATAGCTTCTTGCACTCAAGGGGGAAAATTCATCTTATACTTTGTATTTTTTTTTAAACAATTCAAACTAGTTATCTGTTTTGGACCTTTGCGATTTATTCCACATTTGAACTATTCTGAGGACAGGGAGGTCACATAATATTGCTATTGTGTAATATTCTTTGGTTAAGATTGTGCCTGTATTTTCTTGTACTTTCTGATCCCTTTAGAATTCTGTACACTTCAACAAAATTTCCTATTAATCTCTACTCTCACCCACCTAGAAGATGCATACTTGGTTTCTCTAAGATCCTGAGGTTTGTCTTGGCTGCTCGTGGTAATATCTTCCACATTTCTGACTTTTGTTTTTGAAAGCAACTAGAACTACACCCAGGACACTAACAGCAAACTGACTAATCTCTTTTTTTAAATGTATTTTTCCTTTAATTTATAATCCTATATTTATTTACTAACATAGGAATGTAGATTTTTTTCCCCCTAATGACCCTAACCTATTGAGCTAGTGGTGTCTGAATTGTATCTAATTTCAATACATCAGCCTTCCCTGACCAGTGCTATATACTTCCTAGCCGGGGGAGGTAAGGGTGGGCATATTTTCTTTTCTTTTCTTGATATTTCATCCCTGTCTTCTTTCTTTGGACACATGCAATAGGAATGAAATCAGAAAACACTCAGATACATGCTTGTAAAAATATCCTAATTCTATTATCCACTCAATTTGTATTATCTTTTTCCTTCGCTTTGTATAATTAGCAAGTATCATCTGAATACCAGTGTATTCTTTCCTACTTATGTGTATTTGCCATTGTCATAGTAAAAAGTGAGCAAAATCAACCACAATGTTACCTTTGGCATTCCCTTTACCAACTTTAAATATAAACTATTAGCAGTAGCATTATTGTCTCCCTTTCAAACTATATATTAGGTCTTTATGGGGTACCATTCAAGATAGATTAGCTGAATGCAATGGGGCCATTGAAATTTCAGATAATTGAGTCTGGGGAAATCAAGGGAATTTTGAATGAACTTAATTGCTAGAAGAAATATCTCTCTCCCTGCCTCGGTAAACAGGGAGTTTTGTGTAATGGATACGTAGGCTAAAATTGGATTCTCAGGGCCCTCAATTCATTGGAAAAAAAAAGTCCCATCCCAGGTCTGCTGAAATGCATCATGGGGGAAGAGGGGATGATTAGCAAAAAATTGTGACAGAGAAAAGTCTCTATTGCTCTCTCCTGAGGGCAGCAAGGACTTCTAAGGACAAAGGTATGCTTGAGCTACCACTGAGAAGAGAAGGGAAACATGGACATTAACGAGAGAAACTGCCTTTTTCTTCCTCTGAGTAAATGATTCAGTTTTGAAGAGGGGAAGGTACAGGTCAGGGCCATATTGCACATTACATTTAGGTCATGTTAACTGCATTAAAATGTTCAAGCAATAAACACTTACATGCAATGGTATCAGCAAAGTTAGGAGTTTTTGTAGGAGGAGTATTATACCATCTCCAGATTGTATTAAGACACGTTCAGCTATTATAGGACTACTCCACAGAGATTATACAAATTCATGACTCTGCTGGGGGCAAGGCTGACAAGCATCTGATTGTCAGTCCTAGCTGTGGCATTGCACTGGAGCTGGTTCAAGTCTGCCTGTAACAGAGACCCAACTTGCCATGTAAATCCAGTGCCAGGTTTGAATCCAGCAGCAGCAATGGTGCTCTCCCAGGCTCAGCTCCCATGCCTTCTTCCACCTGCTGCCAGCAGCAGAGACCTGGCTGTCCTCAGAGTGCCAGGGACAGGTACTCCCAGACTGGGCAATATTGCATATGGCAAGGAGGACGTGGGCTCCAGGCACGGGGGTTGCACATCTTCATGAGCAGACGTGCAAGATGAGGTGTCCAGGGCTGAGCTCTGTGTCCTGGGTGGTGTGGGGGGAACACAGCTGACTCCAGCCCTGTCCAGAGCAGGCTGTAACTGTAGTAAGCATTACCATGCAACTGCTCAGAACACATTTTAACTTTTAACACAGCATGGTAATGGCTTACTAAGTGGTAAGTGTCCCATGCGACAGCACCCTCGAACAGCACCAAACCAAAGGACTAACCTGGCATAAAGAACAGACACCAGTAACCCCACCCCAACCTGACTGCAGCTGCTCTGACAGCAGTGGCACTGCTGTCAGATCCAGTAAAACTAACTGCTATTCTTCCCCTTTTGGAGGTTACTTGCCTCCAGCTCTGCTGCCTGCCTCTCTTATAGAGGTGGGAGGAGAGGGCATCTGAACAACACTACTGATAGATCTCTGGGGAAATTCACATGTGCTCTATGCACTATTACTGTAGACTCACCTGCAGGAAGCCTTAGTGCCACTTCCCAAACTTCAGAGTCACTGAGGAACTGATGATTGCCATAGGGCAGCTCTTGCTCCCATATCCTGTTTCAGGGGACTGGCTTTATTCCTATTTAGCAATTAAGGCTCTCAGGGACACTAAATTCACTGGAAAATTATTTTTTTAAATACATGCATATTGGATTATTAGTGACCCATAACATTATTTCAGACTGTTTGAACACCATTATCCCTTCAGTGAGCCACACTGAGTACCTCATTAAATCATACCTTTCCAGGGTGTCCATGATTAGTGTTTCTAATAACTTCCCCAGTGATGAAGTCAACTTTCAGAGCTCTTTAGATTCTTGTGTCTATTGTAAAAAGTTGGCATTCCTCTCAGTTTCTCTCCAGGACAAGTGGTATAATCCCTGCTATATAAAAGGATTTCATATGGCATATATCTGTGGAAAGTGCTCCTGACTGAGCCATGGAATCTGACTCTTATAGCATGCTGGGGCTTTCAGGTCTTTTGAGAACAGTGCCAAGTGATTTCACTTCTTTCAATGTTTAGCCAATTTCTATTTCCTCTCTTCTGCTCTTTGAGGTCTTACTTTCTTCCACTGTTGCTTGAAAAATGTGTTACTTGGCCTAACCTCCAGACAATGAACTTCTCATTATCCATCTTTAGTTCTTATGCAGTTTCAGCACAATTTAATGGCATTTATATAAGCAACTGACAAATAGAAAACTGTGTCCCTGTACTGAGAGTCACACATTAATCAGGACGTGATAAAGATAAAGTCTGCATGGGGAGGGAAGGGAGGGATAACTGAAAAGACAAAAGCTGAATAACACTAGTTACAGAGATGTCTCAATATTTTTTCCCCTTTGATAATACAATGAAGTCATTCATGTAGGAGCACAAGAGACGTAAGGTACAGGAGTGATGCTGACCCAAAAGAGCTAACCAATATAGATCTTTGGAGAGAACTTGAAAGAGACTCTGTACCACACAGAATCAGGGATGACATTACAGGTATCAAGGAGAGCATAAGAAAAGCACGGAATGGCTTATGTTAAAGTAGACTAGACAAGGTGTGCTAATGTGGATGACCACAAGGCATACACAGGAGAGTAGAAATAGAAACAAGATATGCAAAAAGGCAGTGCACTGTGATGCCTCACAAGTGAGGCATTTGAATCTGATGCTGAAAGGGGAGGAAAGCCTATATAAGGATTTGAAGTGGATGTTATGCAGCTGGAGTGGCAGGCAGAAAAAGCTCAAATGATACGGCTTCTTTATTTTTCCAGTCTGATTTTATGTAACACTTTAACCATCCAATCATTACTTAATTGAAATTCATCTTAACTAGATTATGCCCAGAATGGTCATACTGATGTTCAAATATGGTATTTTTCCATTTTTGAAACAACAATACTGTTCTGCTACTTAAAGTCAAGAATCAAGTTAGGCTTATTTCTCTGCATGCTATTGTGAACAGTAGGGGTACACTGATGGAAAGTTTTTGGGTCAATACTGATGACGGATTTTTAACAAGCCATAATTGGCTGATACCGATGCAATTGCTGATATGCAGCCACACAGTTTGGAGAGCAGCATCTAGCTGGTAAGTCTGCTGTGGGGGGGAAGGGGTGAGAAGGGAGGGAAGAGGCATGGGGGTGCAGATCGAGGCCCCTGTGGTGAGGAAGGGAGTACGGTTGGGGCAGGGGCTGCACAGCCAAAGCAGAGCATGGGATGGAGCCGCAAGCAACTCATCCAAGGGATGCACAGGGGGGCAGCTTCTGCATGCACACCAGGAGGGTATGGGGGGTGCGTGCTCCAGAATCTGAGCATGGGGCGAGTGTAGGCTGCCACTGCGGGCTGGGGCCGGGGCGGCACTGGGCTCTCCCCCGGGGGGTGGGGCTGGGCCAGGCAACAGCAGTGCTGGGAGCGGGGCTACGGGGTGGGGGGGCTGCAGCCACACCAAAATTTGCCATAGCCCCCGTTCCCACTGCCATCGCCTGTGTGCATCCCAGAAGAGCCCAGCACAGCCCCAGCCCCAGCCCACAGCGGCAGCCTGCTCTGCCCCATGCACAGGTCCAGGGGTTCACGCCCCCCATGCCCTCCTGGAGTGCATGCAGCAGCGGGAAGCACCACCCCTCGCACCCCCTGAACAATCTGCTTACAGTTCCGTCCCACATCCCACCCCAGCTGTGTGGCGCTTGCCCGTGCCCCAGCCCCATCTGCACTCCCTCGCTCCCTCACCACTGGGGCCTCGATTTGCACCTCCCTCCACACTCCCCTTCCCTCACAACAGACTTATCAGCCGAACCCGGCTGCTCTTCACACTGCCAGGCTGTGCTCCTGGCTACCTGCATGCTGCACTGCAGATGCATGCATGCATGGGGCATTTATCAGCCACATTATCAGCCACATCAGCTAAAAAAAAGTAAATTGCCAATACTGTCAATTTTCCTTATATCTGTGCTGATCCGCTGTGGGACCAATGTATCAGTGCACCTCCAATAAACAGAAACAGGTCTGTATCCTATCAACATGTGCACTCATTTCTACTTTGTTTTCAACATCTCCCCATTACTGCTGAGCTGGTGACTGAGAAACAGCATGCCTTACTTGGGTACAGGAAACAATAGTGAAAATGATAATCAAACCTATAAATACAATAATATAAGCACAAACCAGTAAAGTGTCTGGAAAAGAAAGTCATGCTCCTTTAGACTACTATGATTCCTGGGGCTAATCAACAAAATTAAAATAGCCCTCTATCATGCAGTACTTTAGGAGAAAAGACACCCGTCCCTAATTAAAGACAACATGGCCTTTAATTTGGAGGGGGGAGAGGAGTTGCCATTTTACATTACATTTCAAGGGCAGGAAAATTCACAAAGCCCTGATTCTTCATATATACACATCATGCAAAGCCATGGCAAACCAAGTTAAACCTGAAGAGATTTTAGCACATGAAAGAGAGAGAAGATTTTAGCATACAGCAGCACTTAAATGGAAAACTCATTTTCTAAACATTACATAAACTCCATCTTAGAAGAATCAACAAGGCATCTTGAGTTTACATCATATAAACACAAGTGACCATATTCTGTTCCTTGTACAAGACTCTCATTGATTTTAATTTGGGTTGCATGAATATAGAAAGGTTTACACAATTTTGTCCCAAATATGTTTTCTACAGCAGTACTCTGTAGGATAACAATTTGATTTTGTGGGCTAGATGTTCTAATTCAAATCTCATTCCCATAAATATAATCCAATGTATGGGAATACTAACCCACTTGTCCAGCCCTATTTAACACAAAGACTAACCTGATCATCACTGTTAGTTGCATCTTATCCTTAATAAAAAAAAAAAAAAAAAAGGGGGGGGGGGGGGGGTGAGAAGAGTGCCCCAGCCGCCAGCGGAGGGTTCGGGATTGAGAGTATGATCAGAGGTAGAAAGGTAAGAAAGGTTTATTGACTTAACAAAAACGTGACTATGCTTAGTATACTAAGACAGATAATGACAGACAATAATAATTCACGTTGGCAACTTATCGGCAGTCCCCTCTGATGCCTGATGTATGACAAGTTTCTCTTTCCACAAAGCTCAGTGAAGTCAGGCATCCCCTATCAGTGCTGTCCATGGGGTACCAGGAAGGACCCTGGTATTCAGTCCTTGGGCTCCTCAAGATCCACAGGCCCACTGATCCAGGTCAACAGCTAATTAGTAGTTCCTTTCACAGAGCTGTATCTTCATTCTAAATGATTTCCAGATGTGCCAGCCAATTTATAACTTCTGAGTTATGCTGATAACTTACAGCCATTCAGATTCTTTTTACTTCAACTGTCCTTAGACTGACCAATAGCAGTACAAGCCTTGCATTCTACTGATAAAGTTAATTTTAACTATGCCACAGGGCCTACCATCACTTCTATAAGGCTTTACTAAACTTACTAGGCCTCATGCTTCATACAAGGCCTTACTACATCTTAGACTTTAATTAGGCTCTTAGCAACAACATATAGCTTAATATCTGAATAAATGACAGAAATACACTTGGTCTAATCTTCATAGAGCCTTCATCACACAGACATAATTTTCAGCTGTCACAGGGTGGGGAATTTACAGACCCCCTTAAAACTTCAAATGCACAGCTTAATAGCATCCTTAACACCATTTCTTAAGAAATTAGTTTCTAAAAAATGTTTCTAAGCACAGACCAGTAACTTGCTTTATTCTCAAGATTCAGTATGGATCGAATTACCATGGAAGACTTTATAAACCCTCACAAATATGCTTACATAAGATATATTTAACAGACATTTCACTCTAACAATGCGAATCTGCAACACAAGTAACATTAAAAAAGGTATAATCTTGTTAGTGTGCCTGTACATCTATTGTGCTCACAAAATCTGCGCCAGCTACCCCATGAACACATCATAAGCACCTAAAATTGTCAAAGGTACTATCCCTTTGGAAAAAAACCCAGCTTGATTCATGTGCATTTTCATGGTAGTAAAATATTTCATAATTTGTTTCTCCCATGTACAGCATAACAGGCTACATAACTTGATTTACACTTCAGGGATCTGGGACATCTATTAGCTATGTAACAAACAAGGCATCAAATATTTCAAGTCTTACTCTCCAAGTTTCAAATATTCTGGATTCTGAAATAATGAATGGAGTACAGGGCAAGTAACAAACATAATACTGCTTGTCATCTACTGCAAGCCTACATAAAATGGGAGTAAAGCAGGAACTAGAATAAGAAAACATTAAGTACCAAGGGACATAAAATACAGAAAAAGGCTACCTAATAAACAGTAGGTTGCTAATATGGACATACTGTATCATTCATGAATATACCATTATTGCTAAATTTACAATATTCATAAATATATGGTATTTAAAATGACAGTGGTTGAACCAAGATGTGAAAAGGAAACATGGCAGAAAAACTGCTTGCATGACTATATACACTTTATTTAAGTTTGCAAATGCTAATTCTGGAAACTAAAACCACATTTATAAATTAGAACCTCTTTTTAAACACCTCCTAGTCAAGTCAGATGTGGTTTTTACTCCCCACTGCACTGAAAAAAAGCTGAGGTGATGTATATATTACTACATCAACACCCATAATGACATCTGACAAAATACTCTGTACAGACTAGGAATTAAACCTGTGCTTTCTGAAAGGTCATTTCCATTTTTCAGATCACAGGAACATAATATTTCTGTATTTAAACATGCAATAAAAAGAACATTGGTCTAGGCAACAGAAAATACAACTAATACAGTATTACAGGTTTTAAAACTTTCAGGTCATGTAATTAGACTCCTCATTTCATCCAACTCCTATTACAGCATCATAGAGACTGGGCATATGAAAGAACAGTAAACCCCCAAATCCCCAAACAATAGCATTGCCCCATTAGCTATAAAAATGACAAACTACATCCACAGCCACAGTACACCCAAACTCTGTAACAGATTAGATTTAAAATTGAGCAATGCACTGAGGCAGCTATTAGTCTTTCAACTCAAGTGTCAACTTCAAACAAATTAATGACCAAACAGGCTCAACAAAATACTGCCTTGACAACTATAAAGTGCATTTCTAAATCCAGATTCTACTGCAATATTCCCTAGCAGCTTTTCTGAACTATATTGATTCACTTCAGCATGAACAGTACTGCATGTGGTTCTGAAATATTATGCAACCTATCACACCTACTGCAGCATCCTCCCCTGTCATGGAAGACATACGCTATGGATGAAAGAAAATAACTCAGAGTAGGAATTTGATATATGAATACTAAAAGTTGCATCATATATGCAACCCTTGCTAAATACTTGCAGAGTCTACATGCCCTCTATAGTTGGGATGAACCTGAATATTCTCCAGGTGTTAGCATGAGGTACACCATAGTGCATGGACTTGAATATATGTAGGAATCACTACTTAATTTATATTTCGCGCTCTATCATCCATTTCAGCACACATGCCTGGCATCCAAGGAGACAAGTAAGCAGATAGTAACAGCTAATTGTATAGGCCTTCCCATTCCCTTAGAGGTTTATTTCTTTCTCTTCAAAGCATTATAGATTGATTGTGAAGCCATGCTGTAAATCAAAAGAAAGCCACTACTCGTTATCTACTTAGAATTTCCTGGGTTCTTACTGTGAAGCTATTTCTCTGCTGTTTGATCTCTAAGCCACCAGCAATGTCTCCAAGCACACCACCTATCAAGGCAGCCAATGCTCATTTTTTTCCAATTCCCCTTTTCAGCAGTTAAATACATTTCCACCTCCTAATTTTAAAACAAGACTGCCAAGATGAATTGTTCATAAGCTCAAAATATTAGCCCACATTGAAATAAAAATATGTAAAGCTAGCTTGGGTGACCCAAAGCTAAAGAAGGGACAATGCACATTTGACTGTTTGTTTATCAATGTGTGCAGCTTTGATGATCTAGGTTAGATTAAAAAAAATAAAGGAAGATTTGGCATCGCCTGTTTTGGGAAATCAATACCAAAACTATCAGGGCCCTTTAAAGAGCTATCTTCAAGCTGGGGGAGGGGATACATCTTCGTTTTTTGTTGTTTCTTCATAAAGCATGAAAAGAGGCCTGAAATCTTGAGTTGCCTTTCTTGCTTTTTACCACCAAAATACCAGGAATGTCAAGTCTTGTCCACCCTGGCTTTACTGGAGGGCTCCACTTGTATAATCCACACCCTCTTCCAGCTGCTCAGTGAAGGATGTATCTTTTACACAGTCTACCTTTGCAGATTATGACAAAATATTTTAAATCAAGTTTGCATAGCACCCAATTTTATGCACCTTTGTGTCTCATATTTTATGTGAATATGTACATATTTGTAAGCACTTTTCTTATAGCCACACACTGAGGCTTTTGATTAGCACCCCCCCTCCGCCCCCCCCCCAGCAGTGAAAATAATTTAGCACCTCTGGTCTGGACTGAGTGGTGGTGAGTAAAGAGGGAAACTCAAGGAAAGATGTAAAAGGCTGCTTGGGTTAATGGAGGCTGGAGTATCTGAAGGATACTGGGACTGGAGGTGCTGTGATAAGTGGGTGGTAAGTAAATAGATGGGGCCATCTAGAAATTCACTGGAGAAAGAACTGAGCCCCTTTACTTTCTGTCCCTACCAGCAGACTGGCCCCTGCCATTGCACTTGCCTTCTCCTACAGTTTGTAGGAGAAGCAGCAAGGAAACAGCAAACAGGAAGCTGGAGCGCACTGCCAGCTCGATGAGTCCACAATGGGTCCCACGTGGCAAGAAGAAAGGCCACAGGCAAATGCTTGTTCTTATTTCAGCACTCCATTAAATATGTAAAAGTCCAGGTGGGACAGGAGAACGAGTGACAGGACTGCTACATACACAAGTATGTGGAAAAGGATGCCACAGCTGGCATCACCAAATGAGCCAAATGACTTTGAAACTTCTTTAAAAGAATCACATAACCTTCCACAGATACTGTTACATGACTAAATTATGACACGTGCTAAGAGGCGCTTCAAGTTATATTACCAAACAAGCAGGAGAAGCAGTGTACAGTAAATACATGTACATCCATTTCTTTATATCAGATTTTTTTATATAAAAAAATATTCTCTCTCCTCTGCAAGTCACCTTGGAGGAACAGGAAAGGGAGAAACGGAAGGAAATTAAACACAGGCATAGAAACTTGATGAAATAATTGCATTAAGCAATCAGCAAGTTCCAGAGCTTCAGTCTGAAACTAAGGGGGAAATGTTTACCATATTTCCTTACCAAATACATATTTGTCAGTGAACTTCAAATGGTTTCATGAGACTACATTATTTGAACTTGTTTAGAGAGAGAATGCAAGTGGCCAGAACAAGTCAAAACTCCAACAGGAATCTGGTGTCATAGCTATATAGAGACATTAACCTTACGTTTACCATAAGAAATATGTTGTAGGAAAAAAGAGGTAAACAGGAATGGATCCTCACCCTGACTCAGTCTGGCTGAGGGAAACGAATATAACAGCCTGCTTTTCAGAGCCTGGCTAATTTTACTTGCTCTACTACCCTGTCAAACAATCAATTTTCATCAATACAAATTATCAGTGTTGGTAATTTTACTGTACTTGAAATTTTTGTGTTAGAAAATAAAACCAGAGTCAGATAAGTACAGTTGCCAAACCAAGGAACATTTTTAAATATTTTGTTTAGTGTGTCATATACTCAGATATATTGCAGTTGCTACTGTTTTTCAGGAACAATTTTTATAACGCCAGCTATCGATTGCATGATCTAGGAGTTGTGCTGACTCACAGAACAAACATACTCGAATGGGATTGCACTGAATATTCCACCTACTCGTCCAAAATATTCTCACACTATGTACTTTTGAGTCTGGGCCTACTCTTGAATTTCCACTTGCAGTAAAGATTCATTCTACTTTTTCTACCTCATCTGTAGAGAGCTCAGGGTCATTCCTTGATGAAATGGACCTAGGTACAGTCCTCTATGCTGTTGCCATGACCGGGCTGGACTTTTAGATCATGCTCAGAAGGTGGCTCTAATGCTACAGCCTGTGCAGCATGAAAACTATAAACAGCCATGGGCACATAATGTTATGGCACATGACTTAAAGTAGCTTCCTATTTTTCAATCCACAGATAATATTCGAGGCATTTTCACAATCTGAGAAGATTTGAAATTTGGCTCATTTCTTCTATACACTCTTCTTTTTTGCAGTGGCATGAGCTCTCATAGGTACCCTTAAACAGGACCCTACCTCCAGTCTCAATCAGGTCTTCAAATACAGAGGTTGAGCCCACTGGCAATGCATCCAAGGCAATGGTTCCTGACCTTCACAAACACAAGGCAAGACATCTTTTTGTCTCACAAAGCGCTTGCTTCATTCTGGACCATGACTGAGTTATAGTTTGGGGCTGCTTGTGGTATCTGATGCAAGTGGATTAAAAACTGATGTATCATTAGAGAACACAAAGCTCCACATGTGCTCAGCTTCCAATTTCAGATTATAACCAGCTGTAGTGCTCAGTTCAAAGCAAGTGGAAATCCTTAATACAAACAGGACAGCTATAACAAATGCCAGCTCATAAATTCATGCTATTATTCCCATTAATATATAATGCTTTAACCCACTACCATATTTAGCATACCATGCACCTAAGATCCTTGGGAACATTAATACCACATTTAAAATATTACTATCTATATATAAATATAGATAAGTATATTAAAGTTAGAGCAGAGTCTATAAGGTTCTCTCAACTTTTCTACTAGATTTTTTTACACGCCCAGACTTTCACAGTTTGGGTTGACAATTTCAAGGTTACTTTTCTAGCAGATACTAAATTCTTTTTGGAAAAGTTAGACAAGTGCATGAAAAGACTTTTTAAGCCCAGACAATAAAAAAAAAAAAAAAAAACCAACACACAGTTTTGTTCCACAAAAGAAGGACAACAGTGATCCTAAATATTTCTAGGAAGCATACTTCTTTTCTACAGAGCCAATTATTTTGAGAGTAAAAAATAAAAGGAACCCCTCCATGTGGAAAACTTAAAACACCTTTTAAAAAAGGCAGCTGGGCAAATCTAATTTGCAACAGTTTATCTAGTTCATCTTTTGGTTCTTATGGGGAGAAGGCTGTATAAATTACAACAAAAGATAAATACTACAATCCAAGCAATAGTGCACTCTGAACATAATTGAATCAAAACCTACTAACATACATTTTTCTTCCAAGAATCTGTCAAACTGTGCTGAAAGTTCCATACAATTGCTAAAAGATATTGCTGCCTGCCAATATAAACAGATTGCTACATCCTCTAGCGTGAGCCTAGCAGAGAAAAGATGTAAGCCAAAATTGAACATGATTACAAAATGGAATTATTTTCAGTTCTCCAGAAAAACCACTCACAACTTAACTGTTGCCTCAGACCATTTTAGGTATCATCAATATTTTTTAGGTTTATAAAATAACCCCCAAGGAGTTTGTAATAAATTAAAACCACCAACCAAAAAACAAAAGCATTGAACACAAGTGGGTGCAGATAAGATCACACCTGACTTTCAGCTTCTTCAAACAGCTTTGTTTAGGGAAGTCTCAATAAATACTTCAGACTTGTAGCACTTCCATGAATTGGATATCACTTGCATAGGTTAAGAAACTTAGGTTTCACTGAGGCAACAAGGGAAATGAAGTCAAGTTAAGTGCTTCCCACTGAGAACAGCCTGGGGTCAGGTCTTGATCTCTACTATGGTTACTTTGTAGGGGTGCGTGAAGCGGGCCTTATTTGATTCGGACTCAGCCTGATTCAGGGGACAGTGATTCGATTTGACCAAATCCAAATCTGAAGATTCGAGGCCGATTCGGGGAATCAGCGATTCAGCCATAGACACAGCTTTAAATGTTTTTTCTACATACCGCGAGGTACACCAGGTGCGGTTCATGAATGCTGAGATGGTGGGACGGATGAAGCGTCCAACAGGAGCGCGGGAGTGGGGGGGAGCCCACGCGCTCCACAGCAGGCCCAGAAGTGGACTGGAAATGCTTCTGGTCCGCTTTCAGGTCCACCGCTGAGTGCACTGTGGGCTCCCCCATGCTCCTGTGGGATGCTCCATCCATCCCACCATCTCAGCATTCATGAGCCACCTGGTACCTTGAGGTATGTAGAAAACAGATTTAAAACCGTGTCTGTCTGAATCGTCGAATCTCTCCAAATCTCTGCTGAACTGAATCGGCGACTGAAGGATAAATAGATAGGTAGGTAGGTAGGTAGGTAGGTAGTAGAGTTGGAAGGGACCACAATGGATCATTGTGTCCGACCTCCTGCCCCTGGCAGGAAAGAGGACCAAGGTCAGATGACCCCAGCCAGTTGACTATCTAGCCTCCTCTTGAAGACCTCCAAGCTAGGTGATAGCACCACCTCTCTTGGAAGTACATTCCAGATCCTGGCCACCCTTACTGTGAAAAATTTCTTCCTAATATCTAACCTAAATCCACTCTCAACTAGTTTACAACCTGCGGCCAGGCTGCCCTGCAGCCATACCTGCTGCCCTGTGTTTGGGGGGACCAAGCCCCATTAGCACCCCTCTTCCACCACCTATGCTCAAGCCTCTTTAAAAAAAATAATGAACTAAGGGTACTTAAAAAATCCACAAAGTATGAGGAGTATCAGATATTCACTCTCTTAGTTTTTCTCAAGGACTTGATTAATTTTTTTGGAGTTCTGAAACAGTAATGTCACATGAGGAATACAGTTGCTACAGTTAAGTCCTTAAGAAAAAGCTATGGCCTAGTTTTTCTCTTCTGTTATTTATAAAGTTATTGGCTTTACTCATGACTAAACTTTTCTACAGGGGCACAAGTAATGGTTAAGATTCACAGTTATGAGTATTTTTTAGGATATTAATAAATATAGCCAAGCGTACCTAGGAATGCATTAAAGAAAATGGGTAGAAATTCAGACTAATTTTTGTAGCAAACTTTAACATTCTTTAGGGTAAGGGTTGCCAAAATATGGAATGGGCTTCCAAGGGAGGTGGTGCTTTCCTCTACCTTGGAGGTATTCAAGAGTAGATTAGACAGGCATCTGGCTGGGGTTACTTAACCCCAGCGCTCTTTCCTGTCTGGAGCAGGGGGTCGGACCCGATGATCTACCAGGTCCTTTCCAACCCTAGAAATCTATGAAATCTATTTACCTAACTAGTTTTATATATTAGGACCTCACTGGAGATCCCGCTGTTTGATTTCCAGGGGAAACTAGTGGTTCAAAATGCCTTACTCTCTCTACCAAAGGCTATGGGAGAGTCCATTCTAGAGATAGAGACCACTTCCAGGCTACATTGCTGTACTACAATTTATGAGGTGCTACTTTTGAAGACCCATCAGAAGCTTTAGCCAGTGCATAATACCACTTAGGTGGGGATCATAAGCACCAACACTTACGGAGTAGCCTCAAAAGATGTCCTGTTCACTTTGATGTACAAATTGACCTAGTGATCATCTCTAAGGCCTTGATGCCCTGGGTACCAGCAATGTTGGAGATTGAAGCATGAGAAAGGAGATACTAAATTAATTAAGGTGAGTAAAATGCTCTTGCGGTACATCTCCATAGCTGAGCAACAAGGAGAAGGCAGAACCACATTAACCTCTGTATCTTGTGCTTTTCTCTCTCTGTAAAAAGCCCTTGAACATTATCAATTTTACTGGAACTTGACAGTAAGAAAGGAGCAAAAAGTTGTCCATCATGGAGGAACACGTGTGATGGAAATAGAGGTAAGCAAAGGAGCAGTTGGCAAATGCATACACACTGATCTACAACGTATGATTTTATTTTCTGCATTGGTACCTACTTACTTTAGGTCACAAAAAAGCTAACATAGCAAAGAAAATCTATTACTAAATAGGAACAATAAGTCTCCTCAACTTTTCCTTAAAAAGGGGGTGAGCCCTTCAGAGGTGGATCAAGCCATTGGAATTTCTACTCTGCCTTGTTTCCCACCCCTAGACTGACAGTTGGTAGAGGAACTTATTTCTTTTTTTTATCGAAAACATTTCATTCATCCCTACTGGATGCTAATGTGTGTTCCTAAGCAACACCATGCTCACTCCACATTCTCCCCATCTGCCACTGGAAGGCAAGAGCATTTATTTCTCAATACACATTGCACCCAAAGTGCAAAAACCTCCAACCTGGAACTCCCAAATGTGTGCATTATGCAATATCTGCCAGACCCAGCTCTACATTTTCTTTCCAAAACAAAATACAAAGATTACCTAGAAGATCAAGTTTTATTTCTGAGTTGTTTATAAAGGACAGATCCTTAAAGGCTAGCTTAATCATGAATTGCTTGCAGATGCAAAGACTAAAATTTGATATTCTTGCCAGCAGGTACGGGGAACATTCTTTTAGAGTTACTTGGGTTAAACTTTTTCTTGACATTTGTAATATTCAGTACCAAAAAAACCCTGACTGTAAAGAATAATTGCTCCCACAGGGACCAATCCATGGGTCACAGTTTTTTGCACTTGACTGCAACAGAGCCTGAATGAGATTTTCTATAAAACCTAGACTTAAGCTTGCAGCATAATCACAATGTTTGCCCTAGCTCTAGAAGCTGAACTAAAATACCACTTCTGCTGTATAATTATTCAACAGATGTTCTGAAGACCCACAGGGAAATTTGATTATTCAGAAGAATAAATAGGGTAAAAATAAATAGTTTTTAATTTCAGCCAATTTTGATATTCCACATGAATTTTCATATTTCTTATGCATGTTTAAGATCAGGGGAGAAAGAATTTGCCTCTAAGAAATAATTACTTAAACTTTCATCTTCAGTTACGCTTCTTAACAAATACACAGCCACCCACATAGCACACAGTAAACACAAGTGCTATTCAGCAACACAAAATGCCAACACAATCACCAGTGGTTGTATAAATAAAGACCTGTGGTTCATAGTCTTCATTTCCATTTCCAGTTGGATAGCCAAGATTCTAACTCCAGTACAGCAATGCAGCATAAGCAGAAGTACAATCAGGGCTCCAGTTAGTGTTAGTAGGTTAGACTTACAAATGAGAGCTTAATTTGCCCCTTGATGCTTTTTTGAGTACTTTAACTATTCTTAGCAAATTTTCATATGGGAGATGTAAAACTGCTGCCCTGAGAATAGTAAAGATTATAGCATTTAATTTGTGATCACAATATATGAAGAAACAATTCAGTAACAGTGTAAAAAACAGTCAAATTATACCAAGGAGAAGGGCTGAAAAATAAGATTTGAAGGATGGCTCTGTAAATAATGTCAACACTTATTGGATTAATAACGAATTATATTACAGTATACAGGCTTTGATTGCTGAGAACACCACATTTCATCTGCTTTGCTTAACCTTGTAGGTACACAGTTAATTATGCAAATACATGGTGCAGATTCCAACAAATTTTCAAGCCTACTAAAGGACGGCAGCACTTAACCAGAGGACAAGGAGTTGAAGGCCTGGCAAACTGTCATAACTACTTACTAGCCTCACATGTTGATCTCCCAAACATCCCATCTCTCCCACCACCCAGACAGATCTCCTTGTTTTTCTGGTACCTGCACAGGATGAAGTAAGAGGCAACAAATCAAAAACTGATGGTAGAAAACAGAAGGTTGATAAACACAAGATGAAACTTACGGCCCCTCTACACATCCAGGTAAAGATGCAATGGGATCTAATGCACAATTTACACAATCACACCTTCTCCCATGCCACACACGCATGTCAGGAGGCACAATTGTGGAATTGCACATTAGATCCAATCACACGCTTTATTGCTGAAGCAGGTGCAGCCCAATCCTAGACTTCTCTGCACCAGCAAGCAGCAAGCTCCTACAGCTGGGAGCCCTGCACTGCAGAAATTCCCTGCCCTGGAGATGCAGTAAATGCCTGGGGCCAGAGGATCACCACAATCATCCACCCCTAGGGGTTTATCACACCCTGAAGCCCTTGGGATCACAGCAGCTGTGATATCCCCAGGGCTCAGTGGGGGGCAGAGGGGCTGCATGATCATGGTTGCGGGGTTTTACACTGGGCAAGGTGTACCTTTGCATCTGGGAGCCCCATCAAGCTCCTGAAACACCTGCAAATTAAAGCCTGATGGAAAACAACTATAAAGCTAGTAAACATGTTTGAGGTCCAACTTTATAGCTGGTTGAAGCTTTTTATTATGTGATAGTTACTTTCCAGGTGTAGCTGGTCTCCAGGTAATTGCACAATACCTGTAATGCATAGAGGGGTCCTAAGTAATTTTAAAGCCCCAGGCTGAGGGTGTGTTATAGGCCAAAAGTATCTTCCTGGTAAGCTGTACCAAAGCTAGCAACCTGGGAGCTATCCAGGGTGGTACATAACTTCTTTTCTCCCAAGGGCTCACAACTGGCATCAGACCCAACTAATGGAACAAACCAGCTTCCTACTACATCTTCTCCATGAAGAGATCATGTTCATTCAGAGAGGCACAAATGGCATGGACACCCTGTGCCTATTTGCAACAAATAACAGATTCACAAACATTCCCAGAGTTCGGTATATTTATGCACCAAGAAGGAGAGTTGTATCCACAGAATTACAAGTCCAACCTGTAACTTTTCGCACTCATGAGAGAGCGGATCAGGGCATTTTCAATTAAATGATTTGATTTTAGAAAACAGTTATTAGTTGGAACAACAATGTTCTGCAAGAACGTACACACAAGTTTTAACCAGGATACCATTCACGAACAAAACCTGGTGATCAGGGTAGTCATGCATTGCATCAGAGTAAGATTCAAATCCCTGTCTGAAGCTCGGGTTCCCTCTGCCTTCAGGTCTCCTGTGTCCTAGTAGGCAAAAGCCCAATCACTGAGGTTTTGGTTCATCCCAATACAGAACTGGCACATTTTTTTGAAGTCTCAAAACTTTAGCAGGATGGGAAAACCATTTCCAACCCAACTCTCATCATGAATAACTGGTGCTATTCCTGGCAAAAGTATTCAGCACACCATCCAGAGTAGTAATCTTCCCTTCCCTTTTCAAACACCCCATAATATAACTAACAGTCATGAAATCCATCCTGGTACATTTGTTCTACCCAAATACTGTTCAGTGTCCTTCCTGACTGAGAGTACACAGAAGTAATCAAAGACTAAATATAACCTCTGTCACTGAAGCAAATATTCTAGACTTAGCACAACCTGGATTCAGGAGAGGACATGCAACCAAAACCATTGTCTAGTAACTCGAAAAATGCTGTGCTGGCAGGGCTGACATGCATTTCCAGGTCCCCAAACCTCTCTGCAAGATCTGTTGTTGGCCATGACATACTACTGTTTTGCCTGAAAGAGGAAACATTGGTGCAGGGAAATATCTCCAACTGATTTAAGACACTCCTGAAGAGATGCATCTAATAGGTAGTGAAGAAAAATTGCACCTGCATCTCTAAATTCCTCCACTAGTTAAGTACTACAGAAATTAACACTGGTTCTTTTCAGCATCTTAAATGCAAACACACTAGGCAAACAGGTCAGATGGTATTGATATAAGTGTCATCAATATGCCATTAATGCACCTTTACCTATTCTTCACCACATACAGCCATATTTTGATTCGCAGCCATATTTGCCCAGCATTTAGATGAAATTAGCTAAGGGATGAGGAACACCTGGCTGAAGCTAAACTTAAACAAAACAGAGATAATGCTGATCGGCACAGAAAAGCTGTCTGAAGACTTTTCAGCCATATTGCACTCTTTTACAGAGTTGAGGAACACTCTTAGGATCCTCTACCAATGTGAAGCTATTGCATAGCAGCTTCATTTTTAGGAGATGACCTGGTCTCACTTATTCATTCTATAATTACTTCTCATCTGAAAAACAGATATGCAATAATGTGTAAGCATGAAGATTTCAGGACTTTGGAAACTCTGATAGGTAGATAACACTGTAGCATGCGTCTCCTACACAAGGGCTGCACCAAGCACACCACACCCATCCTTCACTGCCTAGTAGCATAACTCAGGGGACGGAAGGCAAGATGGTCACCAGCCCCATGCACGGACTGAGAGGGGGAGCTGAACTGGCACCCCTCCTCCTGGAGCCTTCGCTGCATAAGGGGTAGCCCCATGCCAGGTGACCACAGAAGCTGCGTATGAGAACAAAGCAAAAGCAGCTGCGCAAACACAGGAGCACCAGTGGTCTTTGGGTTCCTGAGGCAGCTAAAGCTGACCATGCCCTTGTCCCCAGCTGCCTACACAGGCTCCCCACAAAATTCTGAATCAAATGTTATGGGCTCAGTTCTTGATTACCAAGACACTCCATGAATGGCCTGAGCCTAGGATCCCCAAAAGTCTGCTTAAAGCTCCAAAACATACACCTTCTTTGACAACTACATTCTTCTGGCACAATGGGAGTTTCCTACAAACAAAGGTAAAGCTCATCAGGATGAGATACAGAACCATCCTAGAGCCCAGCCAGAGACACTGGAAGCAGCTAAAAACCATCATAACATCCCCCACCTTCTGCTCCAAGCATCAGAGGCAGTTCTTTACTCTTGCCTAACACAGACAGCAACAAAAATCCACTAAAACAAGACACTCCACTGCACATGTCTTGCCCCCTTAAAAAAAAAAAGAAAAAAAGATGGGGGAAGAAGTAAAAAGTGACAGAGATGAATCTTGCTGATTATTACACACTAGTGCAAGACTGAAGGCAAGAACAAAAATTGTAGAAGGGGCATTGTGACGGTGGGGAGTAAAACTGCTCTTTCTTCTTCTTTGCATCTTTTTAGAACAGTTCTGATTTTCAGTGTAAAATTTTGATTGTCAGTGTATGACAAGTAGCTATTAATGGACAATGTTAATAGTCTACACGTCCCAGTCTCAGGTTGTCAGGGTTCCAGAGAGCACAATTTTATAGCAGCTCTGGGCTTTGAAAGCAGAGGGATGCCACACCAAAAAGTTGATCTTTTGAGCTGCTGAGAAATGAAGGTACATTATTAAATGAAAGTTCATAATGCAAGTAAAGCTTCACATACGGTAGCATCTCTACTTTCACTTGTCTGAACAGGGATGAAGAAAATCCACAGCAAATGAATAATCAGTTCAGCCTGCTGTCTTTCACAATGAGTTCCATTTCACATATCTGCAATCTTAGCTTGTCATTAGCAATGCCAATTAGCTCAATATCTCATCTTCAGGAGGCCATCACTAATGTGAAAAGAAAGCTTATTCTTTTGCTACTATAAAGACATGCTTGAGACTCTATGTATTCAAGGGAAGAGCTGCAATTGAAACTGCTTGTAATTTTCAATCTGACTGAAAACCTAAAGTAAAAATGAAGCCCCTCTAGCTTCTGACCTCTAGAAAGCTAACAGAAACATAAATATGAAATATCATGTTTTCTGAGAAAAACATTTTACAGATTGTCAGGAAGGACAACGACAACTTTTAAAATTGAATCTACCATGTTGCATAATAGGACACAGTATTTGTGTGCACACCCACCCACCCACCCACCCACAGATACAGCTATTTTTCTTGAGAGTATTTTCCCGAAATATGGAAAAATATTATTTACTGCTATCTACCTTCTTCCCAAGATTTTTTTTTTGAGTTCTTTTATTTTATTATTGTGGAAGTGGATTATTTGCCTTATGCATTTTATAATCACACAAATTCTTGGTCCTGCTAAATAATAAAAATGGTTTTAAAAAACTAGAGTTCCCTGCTAAACAGATGATCTTTCTTGTATTTTTAAACCATTTTAAAAAAATGTTTCAGTGTACTGTAATACAAAACTCAGCTAAAGTGGAAGTCCAATTCCAAGTGAGAGAAGAGATTTGGCAATTAAGCAGCAACACTCCTAAAATAAGGACTACACACCAGAGGATAGTTAACATAGCTGTCCTCCTGTGAAAACAGGGTCTCATAGAAAGTGTTAATAGCGAATTAGTAGTAATCTACTGGAGTTGCACAGAAGTCCTTGCTGGGAAAAAACTTACACATGGTATTTCTGATGGGTGTGAAAATTTGTTTCAGAATTTTTCCTAAACCAAGTTAGGCAAAACATAGGCCAGTAATCCTCAGGACACCTCAAAGCTCCTTCTACAGATTTCATCGGAAGTCACAATGAAAAAAAATTAGACTTATGCCAATTTCTTTTTCCTGATGTATACATACAGTTTCTCAAAAATACCTTTTCCCACTAGCAAGTCATACTCTTCCTTGTGGTAAACACAAAAAAATGTCATCCCAAGTATCCAGAAAGTAAAAATTGAGCAACTCTGAGAGGAGATTTTTGGTCAAAACTGCGTGTTAAAGATCTACTTCACTCAAATCACATCTTCTGAAGTTTCCATATACCCTCCCTCCCGCATTCCAATTACAGGGGTGAAAACTCACAGTAACACACATTTGAGACCACAGGAAGTCTTCCAGCAAAACCAGCAAAGACCTTGTTTAACCTTGATACGTGTTCGGCATTATTTTTATATTTATTAACAAGTCTTTTTTTTTTTTTTTTTTTTTTTTTAAGTTGACCTTTGTTAACTGACCACCCTAAGCTGCTTCAAGTCCTGTATCGACTGGTCCATTCACTTGGCTAAAAGCCCACACAGCAGAGAATGGCTCCCACCCATTTCCTCTGTGCCTGGTCACTGAAGTGGGAGACCTTCCAGGCTGATCGTTCTAAATTACAAACCTTCTGTTAAGTGCAAGAATTTCTTCCAGGATATTTCAGCATGAGATGTACGGTAAAAGGTAAAAATGTGGACACCGTCCTTTTGCAGGTTGATGTGAACATATGCAGACGTATGCTGAGTCGTCATACACAAAATCCTTCATCATTATGCAACACAAACCGATTAAACAAGCAAAGACAGACTTCAGACAGCATGGGAGCACAAAAAGGATACGTGCCCGATTTTTTAAAATTACTAAATAGGTCACCTACAATTTTGGGAGCAAAGCATTTCCAGTCTCTGCATACTACTTACTTTGTAAGAAGGGAAAATTCTTTGAGGGTATTTCAACAACAGAGGAAACCGCCACAACAGTTAAGATTAACAGAGACCTATGTATTTGTTTAAAAAAAATAAATCCTACAGAAGATGCATAGGACCAGTGAGTCACAGAACAATATAACTTCTGTGCCTATATCAGAAACTATTGTCAGCACAACTCACAGGCACCTCCACTGGCAAGAAATTATGTTTTTTCTTGTACTAACACTATTGTGAATAAACTTAATATGACCATTTTTATTTAGTGTACAGGTAAATAAAGCATGCCAAGGAATTACATGACTGTAGCGGTGATGAAATTTTAAATCTATAAATTGAACTTAGCATGAAAACTAAAATATTTTTAAGGAAGGACTGCTGCAGCAAGCAATGTGATTTTCCCAGAACACTGAAAGAATAAAATCTCCTAAAAATGGAAAGTAGCAAATCCAGATTAACTAAAGTAATCAGAGTTTTGCAAAAAAGAAATACCCAAAGGAAACAGAAATGGCTTTGGCTATTTTCTTTTTTCTAGAGAAATAAAGTGTGTTTTATTTTCAGTTTGTTCCACTGGAGCAGACGAGACAGATAAATGAAAGATGAGAGTCATAATCCATGAGACCGCTCACGGAACTCCATAGATAGTGAAATTTAACATTGACAGATATGACAGCAACTCATCTCTGAGTCTAAGTTCTGCCTTAGAATCAGGGACAACACTGAAAAGAATATGGGTTAAAGAACTCAAATCAGCTGCAAGCTGTGAAGAAGGGTGGGGAGTAGAAACATGCTATAAATATTGAAAAAAACAGAAAAGAAAATTCTTTGTATTGGCCACCTTGCTGTTTTGATTCTCAAAAACGTCTCTGCCACAAGAACATGTATTATAATCCTCTTTGTTTTCTAAGCATTGATATGTTTAAAAAACATCTAATCACTAGCATTCATCATGCATAATAATTATTACTTTAGCAGCTAGCAGCTATTGTATCAACACTAAGTAATAAGGGGCCCTGTTCCTCTAACTAGACAAGACACATCTTGAAGAAGTGAAACACAGAGATATAGAGGTTGCAATTGACCCCAAGTCATCTAGCAGGTCAACAGCAGAAACCAGGTTTCCATTGGGCCAATTTAGTGCTCTATCCACCACACTGAGCTGCTTCTCAAAAGGCTTTTCTTAATAAAAGGCTTTTTCTTAACATGCTATGTATGGTTGCAGATGTGAGAAAAATATCCAAAATAATTCCAGTAACTTCAGTAAATTCACACAGAATATTCACAGTAATGACACATTCTCTGTAAAGGGTGAACAAATATAGGAAAAGGTCCCCTGTGTCATTAAGGCCCTAATCTGCATTAACAGGTATAGGTTAAAATGGTAGAATTGCCACCTTTCCTGCATTTCTCAACACTTATCTCCCAGTATTTCATTGGGAAATGGACACATGCAGTCCTTAATGGAGGTTCAGGACACAGGAGAATGCCCAGCAACTCTATGATTCTCTTGGGCTCTACAGCTACAGAGGGCTCGCAGGGAACCACATAAATTAGACATATTCTATAGAGGCATGAGGACTGAGGGTTAACTGTCCCAAAAAGTGTTATCAAAGCAACGCTAAGTACATCATAGTTAAATGTACACTGAAATACATGCGCACATGTACCAGGGATTTTTCAACACAGAACAGAACCAATTCCTGCCAAAAGGACAATATCTAGATAAGAAAAGGAGAGAATGCAACAGAGAACAGCTAACAGAATTGCTTGTTCAACACAGTATGCAACACATTGATTCCTCACTCCTTCCCCTCTTCTACAAAGTGCATTTTTGTACTATTTTATGAGCACATCAAATTGGCAGGCTAAAAATATATAAGATATTGACTTGGCCCCTTCCAGTAAAAAAGGGAAAAAAATACCCCAAGGAGGCCCAGATTAGTCCTCACTTGACTTTGCAAATATTAAGTTAACAAAAACAGATTAAGAGCAATATCCTGGAGGCTGGCACTTCTGAACAGAAACACAGGAAAGGTCAGAGACTAGCATAATTTCCAAAGGTGTTAGAATAGATCATTAAAAGCTCCTAAACTATTTTTTAACCAATTTTTTTGGACAGTGTGGCTGAACTCTTGAGCTTTTAGTATTTTCTCATACACTGTACTATACTGGCAACAATTTGTTGTATTTTAGCATAAAATATACTGACTATAGTATAATTGGATCATAAAGGGCTACTTCAATTAAAATACCCAATAACTGCAAATATTAACTGAGCAACACCTGAGCAAGTCTAAAATCTAGTCTACAGAAATAGCTTTATCTTCTGTGAACATAACTAGTTATTAATGTGAAGGGGGAAAAAAGCAAACAAAAATAAACAGGGAAGCGGGGGGCAGGAGTAGGCAGAGAAGGAGAGGGAATGAGGGGAGCAAGGTTTGTTGGACCTGAAGTTAAAAAAGGTGCTCATTTTTTGTCAGACCTCAGTATTCATGCCATCAAAGGTTTAACACATCATTCACTTTAATCATACCAAATACTTCCAGGGCATTTCCAAAGCTAGCTTTCAACCCTGGTAATAAAAGAGAGTTATTTGGTTCTCCATAATTTAATTTACTTCTTTACAGTTAGTTCTCAGAAAATGATTTTGCAATCATAGATATAGAAGTACATTTGCTTTATGCTGCTTACTTTATGAGACATTTGCTAGAGAATTAGAGCATTCTAAAACTTTTTGCTGCATGATATGGCACTAGCACCACCTCTCCCCAATCCCGGGGTTGGGGAGGGTGGTATATTTGCTTGGATCAATAAAGGAAAGACAACCATTAAGGTCCTAAAGATGGGATGCAACAAAGGTCCAGCCAGACTCCTCTGGAGGTCTTTCCCATTTCATTTGCTTTGAAGGCAGCCATAGAACTTACGCACATATACCTGGACATTCCTGTACCCATGATGCACCATACAGTTACATGGAGAAGAGATTTTAGAAGCTGCTTTCCAAACTATCATACTTCTGCTTTCAAACATTTTGGCACAATTCCCACAGCCAAAGATGGGAACTGTGCACAAATACACATAGGCAGAATTTGGCAAAGTAGTACAGAAAGCCTCCAGAGTGACAGTTAAATACTCAGGAAAGGTGAGTAGGAACATGAAAAACTTCAGTGACTTAAGTGTCTTTATTTCCTTGAGGAAAGTTTAGCTACTTAGATGATATTTCTGATAACCTGCACAGAATGATTTTATGTTGCTGTAAGAGGTATATATTTCTGATAAAACAAATCGCAGGGTGCAACCTGTCTGTTGGCTTGAAAACAGCAGGGGGAAAAAAACCAGAATCCACAGCTTAAAAGAAACCAACACCCATGATCTCGATGTCATTCCACACATTTTTAAAAATGTTTCATGTTTCAGATATTACACTATATTTGGATGCAACCCGAGTGACTGCTTGGGCTGTTTCTAAATTCGCTTGTTTCCTTATATTTGATTTACACAAAAGTTCAGAAATGCTTGCTTCTGCTTTTTTGAATAGTTCTGTCTATGAAATTAAGTTATGGAAGTGGGGACAAGGATGGATGATATTCTACACACCAAGAGAAGCTCAGGTTCTAAATGTAGTTGTAGCAGGATCCAATATCATCAAAGTAAAGGCAGACATTACTGGGGTAGCCTCTTTACAGCAAGGATGTTCAATCCCTGACCCACAGGCCAGATCCAGCCTCCAGAGCTCCCCGCAGATGTGTCAGGTCTCCTGATGAAGAATGTCTTGCATTTGAAAGCTTATCTAACTTTTTCCCCCATCTACGTAGTTGGTCCAATAAAAGATAAATCACCCTAAGAAACCCTTGCCCACTGCATAGTTTCTGGACCATAACAGCTAAAACATCATTTTACACTACCATTATTTAGAAATAACTTTGTTTTTCTATATTGAATGTTCTCTAGCAAGTTTAGGTATCTTATGCCCTGCCCTTAGTTTTTCATGACAAATATCAACTTAATTTGATGTTCCTTACTGTGGCTAATAATTGTCCTCCAACTAATTGTCCTATAGCTAATTAATACAACTAATTTAAGACAAATTATGGGATCTGAACAATGTCTTTCAAAACACACAAATGACTAAGAAAAGACTAGGTTATTACACCAAAGAACAACTGGTAAAGTACACTAAGAGAAACATTTAATAAGCAATTTTGGCAACAATTACATTGCTGCTGAGCTAAATGCACAAAATGTTTAATAAAGAAGTTAAAACATCATTACCTGCATGTACAGGCATGTCACTAATCTACTCAATCATCAGCAGTCAGTCTCTTGTGTAAATGGACATACATTTCAGCAACAAGTAGCCAAAGAAATACAGAGCCCTTTACAACCCTCCTATTCCCAATTCACTTTTTCTTTCAGTGACATTGGCTTTCTATCTGCAGCTTCACTTTCATATTTCATAGATATTAGGGCTGGAAGGGATCATTGGGTCCAGTATGTTACGATTAATGCAACGAGTTTCATTTTGGTTTAAAACAAGGTCAAGATACAGAAATAGCGCATTATAGTGCATAGTGCACGTTTTTACCAAATACAGAAGAATACACATTGTACTCCATTAGATTGTTCCTTAAAAGATGTAATAATGTCTACTACTCACTGGACGACTGAGTGGCTCACCTCTCATCATAGGTCAAGTATAGTGAAGTTCACAGAACAAGTAATGCTGGCTTGTAATTTTAGTTAAAATGTAATCAAGCAGTTCTGAACATTTTATGAGCTCCTTAATGTCGTCCTCTAAGCAGAACAGGTATAATGGCAACATTTACCCATAAAAACCTCTTTATTGGATGCTTTCAAGCAATAATAATGGCTATTTTGTAATGTTTCTGTGTATTACATAAAGTTGAAGAAAAGAATTATATTGCATTAAACAGCCCCAAAAAATCAACTACTATCAAGATGCAGAAATTGATAAAATATCTCTTTGCAAAAAATAAAATAATGCTTCAAGCCCATTCACCATTCAGTCAATGTTACTGCTTTGCCTCAACTGTTGTTTTTACTATTAACACATACCAAGAGAAACTTACCTTTCCATCTCATACTCTTTCATCCCCACTTTTACAGCTTTCATTACCTGTAGGAGTTAACACAAGATACTTCTTATTTAGTAAGAAAGAATTACAAATTGTTACTTTATAAATACTTGACTCAACATTTCCCGAGTGTAAAGATATTATGTATATCATTTGCATTTTCCTCTATTAATATACTAAGATTAAACATGAAACACACAAAGATCTTATAGTTTCATAGATGTTAGGGGCTGGAAGGTACCTTACAGATCATCAGGTCTAGCCCCACTGCACGTGGGCAGGAAAGACTGCTGGGATCAGATGACCCCCGCAAGATAGAATCATAGGACCAGAACAGACCTGCAAGATCATCAAGTCCGGTCCCCTACCAAGTCCAGGCAGGAAGTTATTGGGCTCAGACGAGCTCAACAAGGTGCTTGTCCAGTCAAATCTTGAATACCTCCAAGAATGGTGACTACACCACCGCTGCCAGGAGTGTGTTCCAGATTCTGGTGACCCTTTCAGAGAAGAAGTTTTTTCTTATGTCCAGCCTGAATTTACCTTCTATTAGCTTATCCACATTTGTCCTCATCCTCCCCTGAGGTGCCTTCCTGAAGAGCCGCTCCCCCAGATCCTGATGTTCACCCCGACATACTTGTAGGCGGCTATCAAGTCATCCCTCAGCCTTCTCTTACTCAGACTGAACAGGCCCAGTTCCTGGAGTCTTTCCTCATAGGGACTATCCTCCATGCCTCTAATGGTACGGGTGGCCCTTCTTTGTACCCTCTCCAACTTATCCACATCCCTCTTGAAGTGCGGTGCCCAGAATGGACACAGTACCCAAGCTCTGGCCTCACCAATGTCGAATACAGTGGGAGGAGCACCTCCCTGGATCTCGTGGTAACACATCGGCTGATAAGCTCAAGATTTCTGTCTGCCTTTCTGGCAGCCTCATTGCACTGTTGGCTCATGTTCATCTTCTGGTCTATTGTGACCCCCTACGTCCTGTTCAGATGCTGGGCCAGCCAGTAGACCACCACCCACTGTGTAGTTATAGTGAAGGTTCTTCCTACCCAGAGGAAGAACCCTGCACTTCTCCTTGTTAAACCTCATCTGATTCCGTTCCGCCCATAAATCTAGTTTGTTAAGGTCGTCCTGAATCTTTACCCCATCCTCTGGTGTCCCCATGTTTCCCCACAGCTTGGTATCATCCACAGATTTAATCATTGAACTTTCCACCCCCTCATCCAAGTCGTTAATAAATATGTTAAAGAGCACAGGTCCAAGCACCAATCCGACAGGGGCACCACTGGTGCTTGATCACTATAACTAGCTATGACATCAAGCAATGAAATAAATTCAGCTGGTACAACTGACACGACTGATCTGAATGCCAAAGTGAATGTTCAAATCAGCAAACTCTACTACATTCAACAGAGCTTTCCTTTCTGTTTCAACTTTGCAGAGTACTAGGAAAATGAAACACTAAATGGAAATATAGTCCAAACAAACAGTCTTTTATTTGACAATATTACATTTACACCATAAGTTGCTGATGTGAGTATAGAGTATTTCAAAGTTTCAAAGGCTCCATTTTTCCTTTGAGAAACTGAGGTATTTTATTTTTAGCAGATTTCTTCATTGCCAGTTTACTTTGTTATGAAGGTTGTAGGCAGTTGAAAAGAAAAAAAAAATCTCAGAAAATACAGACTTGTTAGAAGGAAAAAAAGAACATGAAGGCTCTATTCAGACAGGCACAACAGCCATTATTTTAAGTAATCAGTAAAAACAAGCATTTTTCAAGAATAGCTCTCTTAGCAAGGTCAGGGATATGAATCTTCATTTCATGTTTGAGGGACAAGTATTATTGGTAATTGCAAAAGGAAGAAAATGAACTTAATGATTTCCAACACTGTAACTTAAACCTCTAGTTCCACAATTATCAGCTTTTAAACATTTCTATTGCAGCAGTGCCTAGAGGCCAAAGTCAGAGCCCCATTCTGCCAGAGCATTGTATAAACTGGGGTTAGACAGTCAACTGATCAACCAAACATTGCCAACTGACTACATATTTTTGACTGGTCAAAGGTGCAGGGGCCTTGTGCGGGGTGTGCTGCAGAGAACTAGGGCTCCCTGCTGTGAGGCAGTTCCCTGTGCCAGCATGACTGGCAAGTGAACATTTTTTTTGTACTTGTCTTGACAGAAATATGATTTTTAATGTTTTTTGTTGCATTTCTTAATGGAAAACTTGTGCTTTTTCTGTGTTTTTTTTGGTAAAAAATGTAATTGTGAAATACTTATTTCAACAATATGTAATAAATTACTGCTTTTTAATGTAAATAAACAAAAAATATTAGTTGACTATATTTGGCAAGTCTGACTGGTCAGATGTCAGTCAAATTGACTGAACTTTATTTGACCAGTCAAATACCCAACACCCTAGTATAAACATATAATAAATGCCAGTCCTTGCCTTGGAGACATTGCATTCCTCAAGGACAAGACTAAATTCCAGTTTAAAACAGAAGCTAATAGATTCCCATTTCAATAGACTCTTGCCTAGCATTTAAATACTACACCAAAACCCCCTCGCATATACCTACAAGGCACACAGCCATGAAAAGATGAAAAACCATCAATTCAAAGGGGAGAACAGATCACATGGATACAACAAATAAGGGCAAAAGGATAAAAGGAACAATGGAGGGCAGCAGTCTCAAATAAAGCAAGCAAAATTATTATCCTTATTTAAGCAGTGGCCTGTCTTAAAGGTAGATGTAATAGGATGTTCTGCCACTGTAAGATCCAGGTATATCCAGGTAACCTGTTTCAAGGTTACCTTGGGTCCCTTTGGGAAAGGTGGGCAAGGCAAATGTCTGGAGTCACGTGGCCACCTGACTATTAAAAAGAAGTGCTCTTAGCTCAGAGATGGGGCCTCATATCCAAGGACTCACAGGGAGGCCTCCCTGTAATCAGCCAGGATGACAGCGGGCTTGGGAAGCCTGCCAGGAAGGGACGCTGTGGAGACGTCTGTCAAAAGGGACATAAGAGTTTAAATCCAGGAATTGGGGTTAGGAATCGACCTGGAGAGAGCCAGGAGCTGCCGCAGACCCAGCAGAGCTTCCTGCTTCCCCGTTCCTTCTGCCCAACAGGACCTGAAGGCAGCAAACAATGAAGCCTTGAGGAAGGGAAGGTGGGCTTAATCCTAGAAGGGCTAAAGGAACTGTTCACCTTGTGAGGATTTGGGCCGCAAATGGGAGGGAATGTTAACTTCCGACTGAAAAATAACTAGTGACCCAGGAGGGCAGCTTAGGCAGAGGCTATGATGCTACAATAAGGGCAGATCTGTTCTGGCACTGCCCTATGCAACAGCCACCTTTGGCTACTTTCCTTAAGGGAGAAGAAAAAAAAAAATCAAACACCACAACACTATATGTCCATAATATAAAAACCCTGTCTATTGTCAAAGAGTGGGCCTGAGCCCAGACCTCAACTGCCACTCAACCAAGAGAGGTAGGCATTTCCCCTCTCCCACTCAGACCGCCTCAATAGTGAAGGATTACTCCTTTCCTGAGCTTATCTTTCTTTTGATAAAAGACAAAAAAGAAGATCACAGGGAATAACTGTAAATTTTCTCAGATTACAAGCAGTTGGGCTGAGCAAACTGTGCACCTCCCCAGAAGTCCTGGCTCTCACCAGTCAGCATTGGAAGAGGTCAGAAAAATCATCATGGCCACCTTCACCACAGCTAGGGAGTTTATTTTCACACAGTGAATGTGCAATCAGATTGCAAGCAGGTCACCTTCAGCCTCCTGCCCAAAAACTCTTCATCACCTGCACATCAAGTGAGCCAATGAGTTCAAGGACAATGCAAGTTGTATTATAGAGCTATAATGGGAGGGATATTATCCTCCTATTTCTATCCAGCTCTTCCATTATTTTATTACTAAGCAATTCAGGTTGCTGGGAACATTTTCTGAATACTACTGTTACACGAAGAGCAAAAATTATTAACAGTAAAGGATCCATTACCTCTTTATGAGCTTCACTGGAGATTTTATTGGTGTAGCGCATAACTTCCAACTCCATGTCCGTCTTAATCACACGACTTCAAAAAAAAGTATGAAAGAAATCAGATTAGGTTAGTCATTTTCCATGCAACTCAGCCCATTAAAAATTAAAAAGTGAAAAAACATGTAAACCTATGGAGGAATTAGATCAAACATGCTTCAGAAATGAAAAGTTATTATAGGGTATCAAGAAAGATGGCATATTTAGATGAAAATGTTTTGTTGCATTAATTCACCATTAATACAGCAGACTTACAAAAGAAAGCACCAGGCATTTCAAACCTAACTGCCATTATTTTAATACTAACGAGCAGAACCTGCCCAATCAACATTTTCTAACTCCATTTCATGTTATGTTAAAAATTAATGTATTTTTACTGTTATGACAGCTCAAGCAACTATTCCAAATGGAACATTTCCAAAGAACACTATTTCTTTTTAGCACAATTCAAAATTATTTTCCATAGTGGGATTTCCCATGGATCCATTGTGCTTCCAATTCTCTGTTAATTTCTGTGCATCAAAAGGCAAAACAGGATGGTTTACATGGAAGCAGAACACATGAATACAGAAACCAAAAAGTAATTAAGACCATTCTGATCATTCTTTTCAAGATATACTTGCTGCTTGAGAAATAGTTTTCACTCCTTATAGGGTATTGTGCAGGTATACAAATATAATGCTTGACATCTGCTCAAAATAGACTAATTACAACTTACTTACTATGTCCTGTTGCATACTTCAAGTAAAATATATTATTATTTCAATAGACAATCTGTAATATGCAGATAATTTCATGCTCTTCCATCAGAATCCTCTTTCTTTCATTACACACACACACACACACACACACACACTACAGAGTATACATTTTTCACATTGCTTATATATCTAGCTCAAAAGCAACACTGGGGTATATCTTCTGTATTCTCAAAAAGCAGGACACCAATCTATTCAGGTTTTAGAAAAATGCTCAAATTGTATTTTCAGATTAAACTTCAATGTGTGCAAAAGCAGTAAACTTCTACATACCTTGGCTATGCCTTGAAACTGTCATTTACATGCACATTTTCCATTTAAACCGCTCACTTTTATACTGTTCTGTGATGACAGAATTTACAGTATTTATTTGTGTCCCTATATTTGTTTAATGAAGTCCAGAATGAGTTTCAATTCCATCAGAGCCTTTCATGTGCAACAAGCAGTTTTCCCTAAACTAAAAGACTGCAAGTGAAGAATTATTCGACACAGGTAGGAGACAACATATTCCCTTTCATCAAAGAAAAAACCTCCTGTGGCTTCAATACAGGCACCTTCATAAAACTGCTGATGCCAATGAAAATGTGATTAAAACCAGAAATATGGTAAATGATTAAAACCATAAACATAGTAAATAGTTAGAGAGTTTCTAATCATTTGGGAAACTACACAAAATAATCATAAAGCAACGATAATCTTATCACTAAAATTCACCATTAATTTGCACTACTTTCTCAACTGGATAAATTGAGAAGAATTGTAGAATGGTATATACACATGATATGGACAAGGAGACAAGTTGCTGCATTTTGGACAAGGCATGCAGAACAGCAGTTCAATTATATTCTTCTTAAACTGAGGTATTAACAGCTTATAGATTTTTTATAACGTTCTTTGGAGGACTACATATGCTACCAGGAAAATATAAAACCCGTTTGATGGACTTTTATATTACTTGCAATATAGAGTATGTATTCCTAATCTGTAGGCGCCTAAAAATCCTGATAATTTCCTAATTCAAGTGTTTTATCTCTACACATCAGCTCCCAATACAAGTTACTAACTGCTCAACTGCAAGTGCATAGAGTATAAAAGCCCATTCTACCTGAATAGATCATAAGGCTTCATTGTCAACCGTTATTTGAAACACCTCTGCGATCTGCATTAAACAATATTTTTTCCAGTGCCTTTTGCGTAAAGAAGATCATGTTTAGCTTTTAATTTATAGGCATTTCTGACGCATTCATTGGTCTAGTTTCTATTTAAGGAATCCAACACTTCACAAGAGTCAGTCACAGAGGGCTCCTATACACATGCAGGGAGACTGCTTTGATATGTTATAATTACAGCACATTGGAGCACACTCGATTAAATCGAGTCTGCCGGAGCGCAGTAATTAGTGTGCTCCAGCAGACTCCAGTGTCATGTGCATCAGTGTCCCCGTGCTGAAAAATGGTGGCAGGTGCTTTAAACTAAAGCTCGTTGAACAAGTTTTAGTTCAAAGCGCCGTGCCACCATTTTTCAGCACAGGGGTGCTGATACACATGACATTGCAGGTGCTTTAATTAGCACAGCTCTCGGAGCTGTGCTAATTGAAGTCCCCTCCCTACCCTCCCCACCCCCTGGAGCATGTCTATAAATGCCCAGAGGGCCCACACAAAGACTTCTTTAACCCTGCTACCATGACAGATGATTCAAGCAGTGCGATGGCAGAGGGAGCTCTGTCTCCTTGATGGGACAGGCCTTAGAAAGGTTTTGGATTGCTGAACCTATTATTATATTTTATATTATACAAGTGACAAAAATCTCCACATGGGGAGTGCAGGGAAGATGACGATGGCAGCACTCATGCCACCAAAATTAAGACAGTAGCCGGGGGGGGGGGGGGGGGGGGGGGGCCGGCGGGGA